>NC_067156.1:26025167-26346944 GCF_903995435.1 Acomys russatus
TAGCACTTGGTTTAAGCCTTCAACATTCTACAGTACTTTCTCAGCAACCACTATCAGGTTGCAATGTTTTCGCCGTTCCTATTAGTTCTGAAAAAGCCCCTTTCCTTTAAATACTTACTTCTACTGGAAATAATGCTGTATCTTAGTGTAAGAGCAATTCGTGAGAGCAAAATTAAAAGCTACAGGCGTACAGGAGCTGGGTTTGCCTGAGCTAGTGCAAAAACTGGCTAAGGCCTCTGAGCGTCGCTGTTGACCACCTAAGGAGTAAAAAAAAGGCAGCCAACCAATCCCACTGAAGGGCTGGCACAACACAAAGGGCTGGCGGTTTGTCCGCAGCTTCCGGGTAGGAGAGGACACAAGAAAATACAACCCCGCCGACAGATGGTTCTCTCTCCTCTGTGATCTGGGACTGGTGAATACTGGTCGTCTCAGACCCTGGGGATAAGGACTGGACTCCCTCACGGTGCTTGCTGGAAGCTGGTTCGGAGGAAGCTCGCCTGTAGAAGGGCAATGGCGACGCTGCAGAAGTTTCCCGGGTGCAGAATGCTAGTCCTGCTGTGCGCCCTTTGGGCCGCCTTGTGGGAGGCCAGAGCTGGACAGATCCGCTACTCCGTGCCAGAGGAGATCGACAAAGGCTCGTTCGTGGGCAGCATCGCCAAGGACCTGGGGCTGGAGCCCCAGTCTCTGGCAGAACGAGGGGTTCGCATCGTCTCCAGAGGTAGGTCGCAGCTCTTTGCTCTGAACCCGCGAAGCGGCAGCTTGGTCACCGCAGGCAGGATAGATAGGGAGGAGCTGTGCGCTCAAAGCACTCCCTGTCTGTTGAACTTTAACCTACTACTGGAAGATAAACTGACTATTTACTCCGTAGAGGTGGAGGTAACAGATGTTAATGACAATGCACCTCGCTTTGGAGTAGAGGAGCCGGAACTAAAAATAAGTGAAACGACTACCCCAGGATTCAGGATTCCTCTTAAAAGTGCTCATGATGCGGACGTGGGAGAGAACACCCTCCAAAAGTATGAACTCAACTCAAATGACCACTTCTCTCTGGACGTACGAACTGGGGCTGATGGGAACAAGTACCCAGAGCTGGTGCTGGAGCGAGCCTTGGACCGCGAAGAAGAAGCCATTCACCATCTGGTTCTAGTAGCCTCGGATGGGGGCAATCCGGTGCGGTCTGGCACCTGCCGCATCCGTGTGAAGGTCCTGGATGCGAACGACAACGCTCCTGTTTTCACACAGCCCGAGTACCGCGTGAGTGTCCCTGAGAATATGCCCGTAGGCACCCGGATACTTACAGTGACAGCCACTGACCCAGATGAGGGGTACAATGCTCAAGTGACTTACTTTCAGGAGCAAGCCCTTGGAGAAAATGCGGATGTGTTTGAGCTAAAGCCAACATCTGGAGAGATAACAATCACAAAAGGTCTGGATTATGAGAAAGCTAAATTCCATGAAATCGATATTGAAGCTCAGGATGGCCCTGGCCTTCTGACCAGGACTAAAGTCACTGTCACCGTTCTAGATGTCAATGACAATGCCCCAGAATTTTACATGACATCTGCCACTGCTTCTGTACCTGAAGACTCTGCTCCGGGAACGGTAATTGCACTTTTCAACGTGCACGATAGGGACTCTGGGCAGAATGCTATTGTCACGTGTTCGCTTCCTGAGACGCTGCCTTTCAAGTTAGAAAGGTCAGTGGACAGTTACTACCGACTGGTTACAACCAGAGCCCTCGACAGGGAGCGGTCCTCCTCCCACAACATCACTCTAAGTGCAAAAGATGGGGGGAACCCGCCTCTGTCCACAGACGCGTACCTTTTACTGCAGGTGGCAGATATCAACGACAACCCACCCTCCTTCCCCCGAGGGTCCTACTCTGCCTACATTCCTGAAAACAACCCCAGAGGCACCTCCATCTTTTCAGTGCTGGCCTACGACCCTGACAGTAACGAGAATGCCCATGTGACCTACTCTTTAGCTGAAGAGACCTTTCAAGGAGCTCCCCTGTCCTCCTACATCTCCATCAACTCTGACACTGGAGTCCTCTATGCTCTCCGCTCCTTTGACTACGAACAGTTCCAGGACTTGAAACTGTGGGTGATAGCAGTGGACAGCGGGAACCCTCCACTGAGTAGCAATGTGTCGTTGAACCTATTCTTGGTGGACCAGAACGACAACACGCCTGAGATCCTATATCCTGCCCTCCCCACAGATGGGTCCACCGGTGTGGAACTAGCACCTCGATCTGCAGACCCTGGGTACCTGGTGACCAAAGTGGTGGCAGTGGACAAAGACTCGGGGCAGAACGCCTGGCTGTCTTACCGTCTGCTCAAGGCCAGCGAGCCAGGGCTCTTCTCAGTGGGACTGCACACAGGTGAGGTGCGCACTGCTAGGGCCCTGCTGGACAGAGATGCTCTGAGACAGAGCCTGGTGGTGTCTGTGCAGGACCACGGCCACCCTCCTCTCTCAGCCACCGTCACACTCACCATAGCAATAGCTGACAACATCCCTGAGGTCCTGGCTGACCTGGGCAGCATCAGGACCCCTGCCAACTCTGATGATTCAGAACTTACACTCTACCTGGTGGTGGCGGTGGCTGTGGTCTCCTGTGTCTTCTTGGCCTTCGTTATTGCTCTGCTGGCCCTCAGGCTGAGGCGCTGGCATATGTCTCGGTTGCTCCAGGCTTCAAGAGATGGGTTAGGGGGCATCCCTGCCTCACACTTTATGGGAGTGGGTGGGGTACGTGCTTTCCTGCAGACCTCTTCCCATGAAGTCTCACTCACCGCAGACTCAGGGAAAAGCCACATTATCTTCCCTCAACCAAACTATGCCGATACTCTCATCAGCCAGGAGAGCTGTGAAAAAAATGATTTTCTTTCAGCACCTCAATCTCTACTTGATGATAAAAGAGAAGAAACCCCTCAGGTAACTTTTTTTTTTCAATATGCTCATGCTATGTTGCTATTTATTTAGTTTCTCGGGGTTGTTTATACATGTTTTATTCTCATATTTCCTTGCGGATGTAATGAAGTTTTAAATGAATCCAGGTGAGCTATTCCTAGGTAGTTTCAAGTGCTCATGGGCTGTAATGGAAGTTAAAAACATCGTGGAATGAATGAAAATTAAGGATTAGTACTTGATGGTGAATTTAACTCATCAAAATAATACTATTACACACTGGGTTTATTTTATTTGTTTATTTATTGGGTTTTCAAGACAGACTGCCCTGGAACTTGCTCTGTAGACCAGGCTGGCCTCAGACTCACAGAGATCCACCTGCCTCTGCCTCTTGAGTGCTGGGATTAAAGGTGTGCACCAACACCACCCGGCCTGGCTTGATTTCTTACTTTTCCATTTCTGGTACAAATAATTTCATGTATGTAGATTAGTGATTCTTTTTTGAAAATAGAAAAATCAGAGCTGGTGATCAGTGGTAGTGTACCTGCCTGCCATGCAATGTATATGCTGGATTTTATATTAGTTGAAGACTCTTCCTTCTTTAAAATATAAGGCCTGCTTTATATTTGAATCTGTGCGTGAATTATAAAACACCTTGGTTGATCCTTTCTCACTTAATCATTCTCCTTCAGATTTTCAGAGGACTTATTTTTTCTAATTTACATGCCAATACATGTTTAAATGAGGAAGTTTTATGTAGGCATGGTAGCACACACCTTTAACCGCTGTACTTCAGAGGCAGAGGCAGGCGGATTTCTGTGTGTTCTAGGCCAGCCTGGTCTACATAGCAAGCTCCAGGCCAGCCAAGGCTACATAGTGAAACCCTGTATTGAAGAAAAAAAAAAAAGTTTTTTTTTTCAGTGTTAGGAATCAAACCCAGACACTCACACTGAGCTATATCTCAACCCCATATGTTTTTGTGTGTTGCGGCTGTATATTAAAACCAATACCTCATTTCGCACGCGCTTTGACACTGACGCGTGCCTCCGGCTCTAGGACATATGTTCCTTACAGAGTTTCAGTGTGCCATGGTGCCTCTGCTTATCTGCAAACAACAGTCTCTGGAGTACTCCATGCTCCTCAGGGGCTTATTGTGCACTCGGTAACAATTGGTAAAGTAACAATAACAGGTTTCTCTTCTGGAAATCATGTTGACGCTAGTGACTTCTATCCTCATATACTGTGCTCACAGAAAACATAGAAAGGATATTCAGAGACCATGTCATACAATGGCCAAGGTTCCTGTTCATCAGAACCCAGGAATATCCCCGTTCAGAAACTCTTGGTTCTCCTTCTCCACTCCTCTGGGTTGCTTTAGTGTGTTGATCATATACTTAATAACAATGGGCATGCGAACAGTAGGACTCAATTTCTTTTTATTTGGAAATAATCGTGGACTGGTTGAAACTAATTGCTATAGGTAGTTTCACATCTTCTATGGTGCCTGGGGTTTTTTTATTACATCTAAGCGTATCTGAGAAAATTTGGGACATTGTATTCCAATGCATTTGTCAGTATGGCATAAGCTTCTGTGAGATAAAGTCAGAATTCACTTTGGAACAGTGTGTCACAATATCTTTACTTGTTAGTAGATAATAAAGTAAGGAAGAAGAAAAATATTTCCTTTTAAGGATGTAGTAACCCTCCGAATAAGTGCCTTATGGATAACGTATGCAATACATCATGATCGCAATGACATTTTTTAATTTCTTTTTGTTTTGCTTTGAGACAGAGTTTCTCTGTATAGCTCTGGTTAGCCTATAACTCGCTTTGTAGGCCAGGCTGTCCTCAAACTCAGAGATCTGACTGCCTCTGCCTCCTGAGCGCTGGGATTAAAGATGTGTGCCACCACACCTGGCTCCCTTTCTATTTTGGTGCTTGAAGAGGAAAATATACAGATGGGATTCTGGATGTAAACAGAAAGCTTCTCTCTACCAGTGTCAGCTGTGATTTTTAAAATGGCATCCTCACACACCTCTGCACTTGAGCAAGTTGAACATCTTCAGTAGCTTGGGGTCTGTAATTTCTCTCACACCCAAGCCTTTCCCCTACTCCACTCTTCTCACGCTTCTAAATAAAGCCTTTGCTAAACTCCACAACTAGGCTGGAGAATTTCCTATCATCCTTGAATTCTCCTGGTGTGGCAGTTGTTTCAATGCATGGTATGACCCAAGTGGTTTTCCACTGTCATAAACTCCGACAGAACTGG
This sequence comes from Acomys russatus, assembly GCF_903995435.1. Classification (NCBI taxonomy): domain Eukaryota; kingdom Metazoa; phylum Chordata; class Mammalia; order Rodentia; family Muridae; genus Acomys; species Acomys russatus. The sequence continues at coordinate 26,030,341 of NC_067156.1, forward strand.
TTGTGTCTCTATTTTCCACCTTAAACCTCCAGACAAACACATTGTCTGACACCTGATCATGTTTTTATTCAACAAATCAGTTAAGTGAAACTTAAATGACATATTAAGCGTGCTAAAACAGTATGTCAGGATATCAAAAGCAAACTTCAAGAATTACAATCCACAAATGTGGCTGATGTTTCTGTGTGGGTGTTAAACTGAACCTTTGGGAAACGGTAATTATGCTTGAAGCAATATTGGCGGAGTTAACGTTAGAATGTGGCATTCCAAAAAAAAAAAAAAGATAGCTTGAAGCATTTAACAAGTGTCAATTCGGTTATGTGAAATAGATTCCAGGCCCTTTGCCAGTACTAGTCCCCTTGCCTTGACAGAAGATGCTAGGAACAAAGGATAACTTGCCTTTGCCTGAAAGTGTGCAGTGAACGATTGGGCCTCTGGGTGTCGCTGTTGACCAAATAAGAAGAAAAGGCGCCGCTGAAGCTGTGTCCACCATTTCTCTGCTGCAAAGAAACGCCAAGAACAGTCTGAGAAGACAGAGCGGCTACCGGGCTCACCACATCGTCGGCCAACTCAGTGGTGTGTAAATTAAGTCCATGAAAGATTTAACTCCTTGAGGGTGTAAGGCTAGGACCCATCGTGGAAACCAGAGAAAGAGGCGGGGAAAAGGAAAAAGGAAAAGAAATGAGCCGCCTGAGACTAGGAACCGCCGGAGCTTTTTTATGCGCGCTCCTGGGGACGCTTTGTGCGACTGGCTTCAGGCAGATCCGTTACTCGGTGCCGGAGGAGCTGGACAAAGGCTCCTTCGTGGGCAACATCTCCAGGGACCTGGGGCTGGAGCCCCGCGAGCTGACGGAGCGTGGGGTCCGCATCGTCTCCAGAGGTAGGTCTCAGCTTTTCTCTCTGAACCAGCGAAGCGGCAGTTTGGTCACCGCAGGCAGGATTGACCGGGAGGAACTGTGCGCCCAGAGCGCGCCCTGTCTCATCAGCTTTAACATCCTTGTGGAGGATAAGCTGAAAATATTTGAGGTAGAAGTCGACATCAGCGATATTAATGATAATGCGCCTAGTTTTCCAACAGAGGAACTGGAAATAAAAATTGGTGAACTAACAGATCCTGGAACTCGATTTCCGCTCAAAACTGCCTTTGACCCAGATGTGGGCATGAACTCCCTGCAGAACTATAAGCTCAACCCCAATGACTACTTCTCCTTGGCTGTGAACAGCGTCACCGGTGACACCAAGTACCCAGAGCTAGTGCTGGAGCGAGCCCTGGATCGTGAGAAAAAGGCAGTTCATCGGCTTGATCTCATTGCCTCTGATGGCGGAGAGCCTGTCCACACTGGCAAGCTGTGCATCCAGGTGATAGTCTTGGATGCAAATGACAATCCACCCGTGTTTACTAAACCAGAGTACCACGTCAGTGTTCTGGAAAATGTGCCAGTGGGCACCCGGCTGATCACAGTGAATGCCACTGACCCTGATGAGGGATTCAATGCTCAAGTATCCTATATTCTGGATAGAATGCCTGGGAAAATTGCTCAGGTTTTCCATCTCAACTCAGTGACTGGAGAAATATCGACGTTAAAAAGTCTCGACTATGAAGATGCTGTGTCCTATGAAATCAGAATCGAAGCACAGGATGGACCAGGTCTCTTTTCAAGAGCCAAGATTCTCATCACCATTCTGGATGTGAATGACAATGCCCCAGAAGTCGCAGTCACTTCCCTCACAGGCTCAATCCCAGAAGAAGCCCCTGCTGGAAGGGAAATCGCTCTTATCAATGTGCATGACAGAGATTCTGGCCAGAATGGACAAGTCACCGTTTATGTCCTGGGAAATCTGCCTTTTACTCTAGAAAAATCAATAGACCAGTACTTCCGCTTAGTGACAGCCAGATGTCTGGATCGTGAACAGGTGTCTCAATATAATATCAGTCTCAGGGCCACGGACGGGGGAAGCCCACCACTGTCCACAGAAACTCATATCTCTCTGCATGTGTCGGACATCAATGACAACCCTCCTACCTTCACGCGTGCCTCCTATTCAGCCTATATCCCTGAAAACAATCCTAGGGGAGCCTCCATCTTCTCTGTCACAGCACAGGACCCAGACACTGACAAGAACGCACAAATCACTTATTCACTGGCTGAGGACACACTTCACGGGGTGCCACTGTCCTCATACATCTCCGTCAACTCCAATACTGGTGTCCTGTATGCTCTCTGCTCCTTTGATTATGAGCAATTTAGAGACCTACAGTTGCAAATAACAGCTAGAGACAGCGGGAACCCTCCACTCGCCAGCAACACAACACTGAGCCTATTTGTGCTGGACCAGAATGACAACATTCCTGAAATCCTGTATCCTGCCCTCCCAATAGATGGTTCCACTGGTGTTGAGTTGGCGCCCCGCTCTGCAGAGCCTGGATACCTGGTGACCAAGGTGGTGGCAGTGGACAAAGACTCAGGACAGAATGCCTGGCTGTCCTACCGCCTGCTCAAGGCTAGTGAGCCAGGACTTTTCTCAGTGGGGCTCCATACAGGTGAGGTGCGCACAGCCCGGGCCTTGCTGGACAGAGATGCCCTCAAACAGAGCCTAGTGGTAGCTGTGCAGGACCATGGCCAGCCCCCTCTCTCTGCCACAGTCACTCTCACCATTGCAGTGGCTGACAGCATTCCTGACATTTTAGGGGACCTGGAAAGCATCCATACGCCTGCTAACCCCAAAGATTCAGACCTCACGCTCTACCTGGTGGTGGCAGTGGCTGTGGTCTCCTGCATCTTCCTGGCCTTTGTCATTGTGCTGCTGGCACTCAGGCTAAGGCGCTGGCATTCATCGCGCTTGCTACAGGCCTCAGGAAATGGGTTGGCTGGCCTGCCAGCCTCTCACTTTGTGGGTCTGGATGGGGTGCAGGCTTTTCTGCAGACTTATTCCCAGGAAGTTTCACTTACCGCAGGCTCTAGGAAGAGTCACCTGATCTTCCCGCAGCCCAACTACGCAGACACGCTCATCAGCCAGGAGAGCTGTGGGAAAAGCGAGCCTCTTATAACATCTCAAGATTTACTTGAAACAAAAGAAGACCCCAAACTGCTCGAGGTGAGTTTACTTCTTTGAATGTTATGAACATTCATGCCAGTGTCATAAGAACGCCTTAATGAGCATTTATTTGAGAAGTAAAACAACAATGTAATTGTACATTCTGTTTTCTCTTCCTGTGTCCCAGTTGCCTATGATAAGACTGTACTTCCTGGCATTGTTATGGCTGAGTGGGTCCCAGGTAGCTTGTTCTGGCCAATACATTGTGAGTATTGTCAGCAACAGGACATTTCCAGAGGAAATTCCAATTGTCATGAGAATTCCAATTCTCTCCTTTACCCTTTGAAATTGCAGTTGCTCTTCTACCCAGGCCCTTGAGTAACTGTAATGAGAGAGGAGCCTTGTCAACCCAATGGTGATCTATACACCTGTGGTAAATGGACCTTTCACAGTTTTGTTCCCGTTGTCCGAGTGCTGAGGTAGAGTACAGGGTCTTGGAACGTGCTGATCATCTGCAGGACCACTGAGCCTTACCTCAGCCTGCCTTTCTCATTATGAACCCCTGTGACTTGAACTTGGTCATTCCTGCCCACTAGCGCATTCTGACCGACACAAACAAGTGGGTGGGGGAGGGGTGGAGAGCATAAATACAAAGTATTTTATTTTATGCTCTCATAAAATGTTATCTGAACCTCTCCAAGTCACACCACAGCCTTTCCATCTTAAGAACATAAAAGTCGTAGGGTAGGAAGTAAAAGAAACAGGTATAACAGTTGCAGCTACCTTGGAAACTATGATGTTGGGAATCACTCAGGCCTGGAGTTCACGACCAACCTGGGCAACATGGCAAGAGCTGTCTCAAACAGAAAAGCAGAAATTAGATAACTAAACCCTTGGTGACTAAAATATAGTGTGCATGTGTCCATGGTGCCTCCCTCTCTTTTGGCTGAAGGTGGAAAGTTCAGTCACCTAAACCATTATGAGCCATGAACTGGTATTTATCATCCTTTCAGAATGGTTTTTAAAACCTGGACTACAGGGGTTTTTAAAACCCCTGACTGTAAATCAACATATTGCACAGATATTTGCACGTTTGGTTGTTCACAAAAGATTAAGGACCTAGGCATCGTCAGTAGAGACATGCATTAATAAAAGCTGATGTATAAACATATAAACAATGAAATTTTCAGCCATAAAAATGAAATTTTGTCATTTGCAGGAAAATGAATGCAATTATAGATAAATAAGTCACCTTAATATTAAGCAAGTTACGTCTATTTCAAATATACTGTCTCTTCTCATTTATGAACTCTAAGCTTTATATAGATACATAAAATGATATGTGTGATACAAGTAAAAGTGGAACTACTAGGAAAAGGGGGTACGGACAGGAGGGGAGGGGAGAAAAAACAAGGGACATATGCCCAGCGTACAATATGTACTTGTATAAAAATGTCCTTGTGAGACCCAGTTCCATATATAATGAATAGATGTCAACACAAAAATATTTCAAAATACCAGGAAGTATTTCTCATTCTCTCCAAGAGGTCTCAGACCATCCATTATAGCAATCAAACAGGAACCCTAAATGTGCCCTAAAGTTTTCTTTGGCCAGAAGTTGTGGGCCAAATAATCTTTATTCCTGTAGCTACAAAAGAGGATTGTCTAAAAATGAACCAAAATGTATTTCATTGCACCTCAAAGGAACAAATTTCTTCCTTTATGTATTAGAATATATAACATTGAAATGCGTGAGCCAATAAAGCCTGAAGAAAATATCCATAAGCATATAAAACTCAAGATGTATATAAATATGATGGAATATTGTGAAAAGGAATATAAAGACATGAAATAGAGAAAACAATAGAAAGGAAATCTTAGAGGGGATATAATATGTTTCTGCTGGAGGTGATTGAGCTCTTCAAAATAGTAAAATTAAATCATTGGCCTACAGCTGTCAATTCATTTTTGTCACTATTAGAAAATACTTGAGACTTGGTAATTTATCTTTAAAATAAATGTTTGTAAGATGGTTGGAAACTAGGAAGTCCAAGAGCGTGACAGTCTCGTCTGCTTGGGGCATTTCCTTTCAGAGTCATCACATGTTTGGGGGGCACACCACATGACAAAAACAAAGCAAGTATGTCAGGGACTGCTATTTTTTACGACAAAGCCACTTATATAACGACCTAGTGACCATTCATTGATTCACACTAGTGAAGACAAAGCCCTCCTGGTTTGGCCATGTCCCTAAGGTCCTGCATCCAGATACTGTAAAACCATCAAATGGGAGATTGAGGTTTTAACACACAAAATGTAAGAGGTGCACTTAAGCCATAGTCACCCACTTTGGTGGTACATTAGAAATAAAAGGATTTGTTTGAGTTACCCAAGTTCAGGATCAAGTTCTAAAATGGAGTATTTAGATCAAGTGAGATGGGTGAATGGCAAAGCTGCTTGCTGCCAAGTTTGACAACCTGAGTTCCACCCCTGGCACCTACATAGTGGAAAGAGAAAGCCAACTCCAGTATACTGTCCTCCGACCTCCACATGAGTGTGCATGCACATATATACACACCCAAACACACAAGTAAGTAAACGTAATAACATGTAAATAATAAAATAAAATGTGTAAATACTGTTGATGTCTAACCAAGAGTTACTAGCAATCAGTTACTTTATTAATTAATAGCATTAAACTGGCTGACGTTAAGAATTTGGGTTATGGGGTATTGCTTATTTTGAAAGAATTTGTTTTATAAAAATAAATATGGTTTGCACAAGATTCATCATAATAAAAATCCAAATACCACATCAGTACCTTTAATAAGCTGTCATGCTCTGATGTACTTAACTGAAAATAGGATGCTTTGGAAGGGAGATGAATGCATTAAAATATCTCTGGAGATGCCACGCCTCTCTTTTGCAAAGACTACCTTTGAAAAGTTCTACCGAATTGATAAAATACAGAGAAATTAAAATACTAAATAAGACGTTACTTCAATAAACTTGCAGAAAGGTAAAGATCATAGTCCACTGAATAATATGGGTAAAAATCCACTCACTTATTGGTATATGACAGTCAGACCTGCGTTTCTAAGTGCCATACAGTGAAGTCACTGTTGGCACTTTTCTCCAAAACTGGAAAAGGGAGAAGGGGGTACACCTTGTGAAATGGGAAATATGTTATATAATGGTAAACAAGAAAATATCTAAACCAAGGGGTAAGTGTGAATACCTGGTTCCTTCGAGTAAATTAAAAATCAAAAGAAAATCTTTGATTAAACAGCTGCGTGATACGCAATTTTACAAGACAACCTCTAGGCGCCGCTGTTGACCAAGAGAAGTCCAGAGAGGGCTTGCCTGCTTTTTCAGGCACCTATGAGTCCGTCCGGTTCCTGGGCACCTTTCAAGCTCCTGACAAATGCTGCCCTCAGATCACAAACATCCAGGACACTGATTGTCTTCTAAAAATCCCAGAGAAACCTCGAAAAGAAGCTTCCTGGAGAGCAACGCGAGAGGCTTTGGAACGATGGCAAATCAGGTATTCCTTCACTTCCTGGTGCCTTTGTTCTATGGTGCCATCTCCCAGCCCATCCGCTACTCCATTCCGGAGGAGCTACCCAAGGGCTCTCCGGTGGGGAATCTCGCCAAGGATCTGGGGCTCAGTATCGAGGAATTGCCAGCTCGGAAAATGAGAGTTAGTGCAGAGGATTACTTCAGCGTTAGCGCAGACAGTGGGGATTTGTTAGTGAGTGGCAGCATAGACAGAGAGAAGATCTGTGGGAGGAAATCTGAGTGTGCACTGGAATTTGAATCAGTTACTGAAAACCCGATGAATATTTTCCACGTGATTGTTGCCATCCAAGATATTAATGATAATGCACCACATTTCTTTGGGAAAAGCATTGAACTGGAGATCTGTGAGTCAGCCTTACCAGGGGTAAAATTCCCTCTGGACTCTGCACGAGATGCAGACGTGGGAAGCAACTCGCTGAAGACGTACACCATCAGCCCCAATCCACACTTCTCCCTGTCGACGAAGGAAAGTCCCGATGGAAGTAAATATCCAGAACTGCTGCTGGAAAAGTTTCTGGATAGGGAGCATGAGAGCTCCCATCACTTAATACTGACCGCCATCGATGGTGGAGACCCACCCCTAAGCAGCACCACCCAGATCTGGATCAAAGTCACCGATGCCAATGATAATGCTCCAGTGTTCAGCCGGGACATTTACAAAGCTAGCCTCCGTGAAAACATACCCCTGGGGACCTTAGTGCTGCAAGTGACGGCCACGGATCAGGATGAGAGTGTTAACGGAGAGGTCACCTATGCCTTCCTTAATGGGCCTCCAGGTACTAACCTCATCTTCAGTCTCAATCCAAATACTGGCGCTATCACGACTAATGGTACATTGGATTTTGAAGACAAGACTAGATACACGTTAGGTGTGGAAGCCAAGGATGGAGGGGTGCACACAGCTCACTGTAATGTTCAGATTGAAATCCTTGATGAGAATGACAACGCCCCAGAGGTGACATTCATGTCCTTTTCTAATCAAGTACCAGAGGACTCAGTCCTTGGAACAGTAATAGCCCTCATTAAAGTTCGAGACAAGGATTCTGGACAAAATGGTCTGGTGACATGCCAGACCCAGGAAGAACTTCCCTTCAAATTACAACCCACTTCCAAGAATTATTACAAGCTAGTGATTGACAAGGCCCTGAATCGGGAACAGACCTCAGAATACAATGTCACTATCATAGCTACCGACAGTGGCACGCCATCCCTTTCATCCAAGACATGTGTCATTGTGCACATCACAGATGTCAATGACAATGCTCCGGTTTTCCACCAGGCCTCCTACTTGGTCCACGTGGCTGAGAACAACCCACCTGGAACCTCCATCGCTCAAGTCAGCGCCTCCGACCCGGATTTGGGGTCCAATGGTCATGTGTCCTACTCTATCATAGCCAGCGACCTAGAGCCAAGGATACTGTCGTCCTTTGTCTCAGTGAACCAGGACAGTGGAGTGCTGTTCGCCCAGCGCGCCTTCGACCATGAACAGCTGCGCTCCTTCCAGCTAACACTGCAGGCTCGCGACCAGGGCTCTCCTGCGCTCAGCACCAACGTGAGCATGCGCGTGCTGGTAGGTGACCGCAACGACAACGCGCCACGCGTGCTCTACCCCGCGCTCGAGCCCGATGGCTCCGCGCTCTTCGACATGGTGCCACGCGCCGCTGAGCCTGGATACCTGGTCACCAAGGTAGTGGCGGTGGATGCCGACTCAGGACACAATGCCTGGCTGTCATACCACGTGCTGCAGGCCAGCGATCCTGGGCTCTTCAGCCTGGGGCTGCGCACAGGCGAGGTGCGCACAGCGCGTGCCTTGGGAGACAGGGACTCAGCAAGGCAGCGCCTTCTGGTCGCTGTGCGTGATGGTGGACAGCCACCGCTCTCTGCTACAGCCACGCTGCACCTCATCTTCGCTGACAGCCTGCAGGAGGTCCTGCCAGACCTCAGGGATGACCCTCTGCCACCTGACCCCCAGAGTGAGCTGCAGTTTTACCTGGTGGTGGCCTTGGCCCTGATATCAGTGCTCTTCCTCCTGGCGGTGATTCTGGCTATTGCCCTGCGTCTGCGAGGCTCCCCTAGCTCAGCTGCCTGGGGCTGCTTTCAGCCTGCTCTCAGCTCCAACCCTGTGACTGGAGTTCTCCCCAATTACAGCGAGGGGACTTTGCCTTATTCCTATAATCTACGCGTCGACGCACATTCTACGACTGCAGCAGGGTTTAATTTTCTTCATGTGGCACCAGAGGTAGCTCCCCCTCAGGATCTCCTGTGTGATGATCCATCTGTGGTTGTCAGTGGCGATGATGAAGATCTCAAACTTTCGTTCAAATCTTCTCCTCAGGTAAGTTTCTACAGAGCTGCATGAATATATATTCTTTGTTGCATTTGCTTCCTCATTCATGCACAAATTAATCAATTTTGGTAGGTGTTTTTTCATAGTTTGGGGGATATTTGGTGGGGAAAGTGTCATAGATGCATAAAGATTGGCTCTTGGTTGATCAGTCGTCTTGGAAATGACCTGACTACCAGTTTGAGTCTTTACTGTTGGTGTTTCTGTGTGGCTAGCAAATCTTTCCAGAGACTGTTTCCTATAGGTCCTTAGTAATATTAGAGCCCTTTTTTACTTGATTTGTGAGACTGAAAAATAATCTTTAACTCTTTGTAAGCATATGACATTTCTTTCTGCCTAAATTAAAGTTTATGGTCAATTACCTTCCTTGCCTGAACAACTTTGTTTGTTTTGAGACAGGGTCTCTCAGTGTAGCACTGGCTGTCCTGGAACTCAACCTGCAGACCAGGCTACCTTTGAACTTGCAGAGATCTGCCTGCCTCTGCCTCCAAGGGCAGAGATTAAACACATGCACCGCCACCACTCCACCTAACTTTTTTTTGTAACGTGTCTGTTAAAAGGACCTTCCAAAAATTAAGCCCATTAGCACTTATTTGTCTTACTGCAAGTACCAAAGATTACCACATTTCATATTTTATTAGTAACTTTGGGTCAATATTCTCACTCATTTGTCTTTTTAATGTGTGTTTGTGGGGGATGAGACACACATGTGCCACAGTGAACATGTAGAAGTTAAAGTACAGTATGGGAGTCAGTTCTCTACTTTCACCTCAGGATCAAACTCATCAGATTTTCAAGCTTGCCAGCAAAACCTTTTGCCACCTGAGTCATCTGGTCAACCCTTCCATAGGTCTTCTGGCAATTCTTTAAGGATTTGTTTTATGTTCCATTTGTTTTATGACCATTATAGTTAGGACTGTGATGATCTTTCTTTTTGTGAAACATGTTATATCTTTCTTGCTATTTTAATGTAGATTTTTGTGAGTCAAAACTACAAGCATTTTGAGATTTTTATACATATTGTAAGTTACTTCCAAGACATATCATTTTAATCCCCCACTACTGAGCACTTAATAAATGTTTCAAAGACTACGAAAAACACATTTAACCTACTCTTTCAAAGACTAAAGACTTTTTAATTTTGCATAATTAGCAGGCTTTTATGAGGCTTTAAGTATATTCATTTCCACCTGGTAATTGTTAAGTAAGGAATAGTTTAAAGAATAGATGACTGCACACCTGTAATCCCAGCACTCAAGGAGGCAGAGACAGGTAGATCTCTGTGAGTTCAAGGCCAGCCTGGTCTAAAAAGCAAGTTCAGGATAGCAAATACTACACAGAGAAACTCTGTCTTTAAAAAAAAAGGGGGGGATGGATGACTTCTTGACTTATCTCAAAATTTCTCAGGTTACTCAAGAAAGCCCTGACAATTGTGATGTATACACAATTATTAAAATAGTTCCTTTTACTTGCTATTTCTGAAGTCAAAGGTAAAGCAATTTAAAACGGTGATTTAAAAAAAAAAGAATTGGTGGTAGTAAAATGAGACCACTGGATGTGTCTTATATGAGAGAAGTCACTAAAATATATAAATATACATGTAAATATGTTTATGTATGTGTACATATATTTTTTCAGGCTGGCATGGAACTCAAAGAGATCCACCTGCCTCTGCCTCCCAAGTACTGAGATTAAAGGTGTGTGTCCTGAAATTCTTCGTGGCCTTTAAACTTAACTTTTCTGCCTTGATTGTATCATTTAATATGTGTTTGTCCATTATTTGAGTTTGGTTTGCATTGGTGATTGAGTCATTAAACAGGGACACACCACAAGAACACCACCCACTGTATCAACTGATGAGGACTCATTGGGAACTTGAAGAGATTAGGAAGCCTGTAGGAATCTAACTTAGGTCCTTTGAATATATGTTATGGCTGAGTAGCATGGTGTTCTTGTGGGAACCCTAACACTGGCAGCAGGGACTGCCTCTGGCTCTTTTGCCTACTTATAGGATCCTTTCCCTCCTACTGTGCTTCCTTGTCCAGTCTCGATGCAGTAGCATGTGCTTGGTCTTATTATAGCTTGTTATAGCGTGTTTGGTTGATGTCCCTGAGAGGCCTGCTGTTTTCTGAGAGTAGACAGAGGAATGTGGATCTGGGGGAGACAGGAAGTGAGGGGAAGACTAAAAGAGGGGAGGGAAGGAAAACTGGAGACAGGATGTAATAACTGAGATCAAAAAATTGAAAAATATTTTAGTCTCTGAGAGTTACTGTTATAAAGATGGAGGGCACAATGAATATAACTGTAGTGATATAGCCACTAGAATGTTCTGTGTACAAAATTATCTATTTTACCTCACACCTAGAATCTTTCCCCTAGACACATTTGCACAAGGGCGATATTATCTCTTGAGCAGCTGGCATGTTTCTTGCAATGGAATTGAAAACGATATCCCAGATTCCAAAGGGGGAATTCCCCATGTGAGGAAATTCGCCTCTGCATATGTTGTAACTAGAGCCGGACCCCAGGCTACATAGGCTACTGTCTCTTTACCCTTCCCTTTTCTCCACTCTTCACATATACCTCAGTTCCTGGGAATGATGGGTGTGGTCCTCATACAATACAAAAAATACTGTAAATGATGAAGGGAAGTGAACAGTGCAACAATTAAAAAGAGAAAACAATTCTTTTCCCCAAACCACTATATTATTTCCTGGCAAATTAACTTAGTTTGATGTATAGGGATCTTTGGATAACCTCTAGATTTTTGTTGCAAATTAAACAACAGGATTTTGCCTTTTATTCTCCTTTGGAAAAGTAGGGTTAGGAAAGGGAAAAGAGCAGTGGTGTTTTTAACCAAGAATTGGTTGCAATAACAGTTTGGTACTCTGGGTGTCGCTGTTCACCACTCAGGGGTGAAAATCAGGTATTTAGTAAGAACAGGATTTCCCGGCGCACAAAGGACTGGTTCTGGTCTTAAGAAAAGCATCATTTTTGGACTCCCAAGAGCGCCAGCGTCCAAGGGCGCAAATACATCATCTTGAAACCTAAAGGTTGTGGACTCGTCAGGCCTACGCAGACTCAAAGCCCAAGCTCAGGACCCTCTGTGGCGAAACTGCAATGGCGGCTTCTTTCAGATCAAACCGCAGGGGACTAATCTGGATCTACATTTTCCTTGGATCTTTCTGCGGCCTCCGCGCGGAACAGATCCGGTACTCTGTGCCGGAGGAGCTGGAAAGGGGCTCTGTGGTGGGCAACCTCGCCGCGGACCTAGGGCTGGAGCCCGGGAAGCTGGCAGAACAAGGAGTCCGCATCGTCTCTAGAGGTAAGACCCAGCTCTTCGCCCTGAACCCGCGAAGTGGCACCTTGGTGACAGCAGGGAGGATCGACAGGGAAGGGCTCTGTGACAGATCCCCAAAGTGCACTGCAAATCTGGAGATTCTCCTAGAGGATAGAGTGAGGATTCTTGCAGTAGAAGTGGAAATTATTGATGTTAATGATAATGCCCCCAGCTTTGGAGCACAGCAGAGGGAAATAAAAGTCGCTGAAAGTGAAATTCCTGGGACAAGATTTCCTCTTCCTGAAGCTTTTGATCCGGATATAGGGGTGAATGCCTTGCAGGGTTACCAGCTCAGCTCCAATGGTCATTTCTCCCTGGACGTGCAAAGTGGGCCAGATGGGATTAAGTACCCAGAGCTGGTGCTGGAGAATGCCTTAGACCGCGAGGAGGAAGCCGTTCATCATCTGGTTCTCACCGCCTTCGATGGAGGCGACCCGGTTCGCTCTGGTACTGCCAAAATTCAAGTAACACTCATGGACACCAACGACAATGCTCCTGTATTCACTCAGCCAGAATACCACGTTAGTGTGAAGGAGAATTTGCCTGTGGGCACGCGGCTACTTACCATAAAAGCCACTGACCCGGACGAAGGAGCCAATGGAGAAGTGACATATTCTTTCCGGAACGTAAGAGACAAGATATCCCAACTCTTTCGGTTGAATCCTCTGAGTGGGGACATAACAGTGTCGGGGGAGCTGGATTATGAGGACTCTGGATTCTATAATGTTGATGTAGAAGCCCATGATGGTCCCGGTCTGAGAGCCAGAAGTAAGGTCCTGGTGACGGTCCTGGATGTAAATGACAATGCTCCGGAAGTCACTGTTACCTCTCTCACCAGCTCTATCCGAGAAGCTTCTTCCCCGGGCACGGTGATTGCGCTTTTCAACGTGCATGACAGTGACTCTGGGGAGAATGGCCTTGTCACCTGTTCTATCCCAGACAATCTTCCATTCAGGCTGGAAAAGACCTATGGAAATTATCACCGGCTGTTGATACACAGGACTCTGGACAGGGAAGAAGTCTCTGAATATAACATTACAGTAACTGCCACTGACCGGGGAACTCCACCACTCTCTACAGAGACTTATATCTCATTGCAGGTGGTGGACATCAATGACAACCCACCCACCTTCACCCATGCCTCCTATTCTGCCTATATTCCAGAAAACAACCCAAGAGGAGCTTCCATCTTATCCATAACAGCCCAGGACCCAGACAGTGGTGAGAATGCCCAGGTAACCTACTCCCTGTCAGAGAACACTATCCAGGGGGCACCTTTGTCCTCCTGCATCTCCATCAACTCCAACACCGGTGTTCTCTATGCACTGCGTTCCTTCGACTATGAGCAGTTTCAAGACTTGAAGCTACTGGTGACGGCCAGGGACAGTGGGAACCCTCCACTCAGCAGCAACGTGTCACTGAGCTTGTTTGTGCTGGACCAGAACGACAATACGCCTGAGATCCTGTACCCCACCCTCCCCACTGATGGTTCTACTGGTGTGGAGCTGACACCTCGCTCCGCAGAGCCTGGATACCTGGTGACCAAGGTGGTGGCAGTGGACAAAGACTCGGGACAGAATGCGTGGCTGTCCTACCGCCTGCTCAAGGCCAGTGAGCCAGGTCTCTTCTCAGTAGGACTGCACACAGGGGAGGTGCGCACTGTACGGGCCCTGCTGGACAAAGATGCCCTCAAGCAGAGCCTGGTGGTGACTGTGCAGGATCATGGCCAGCCCCCTCTCTCTGCCACCGTCACACTCACCATCGCCGTGTCAGACAACATTCCCGACATCCTGGCGGATCTGGGCAGCATTAACACTCACACTGACCAGGAAGACTCAGACATCACACTGTACCTGGTGGTGGCTGTGGCTGTGGTCTCTTGTGTCTTCTTAACCTTTGTCATTGTGCTGCTGGTATACAGGCTCCGTCGCTGGCACTCAAGTCGCCTGCTTCAGGCTGCAGGTGGTGGGTTGCCATCCATGCCTACATCACACTTTGTGGGTGTGGATGGTGTGCAGGCCTTCCTGCAGACCTATTCTCATGAAGTCTCCCTCACAGCAGACTCTGGGAAGAGTCACCTGATCTTCCCGCAGCCCAACTATGCAGACACACTCATCAGCCAGGAGAGCTGTGGGAAAAGTGACCCTCTCCTGGTATCTCAGGACTTGCTAGAAATAAAAGGAGACTCCAGCCTTCTTCAGGTGAGTGAGTCACTCCTATAGTGGATCTTACCTTGCTAAAACACAGGCATGGAGTTTTGTAAAATGCCTTCAGTTGTATGTGTGTTGTATCAAAACTATGCACCTCGTTATTAATAGCCCCTTGCTTTAAAATGAATAATGATTAATGATAGACGCTACCCCAAAAGCTATTTGTTGATTAATAATCTTATTTTCTTTTTGTAATGGTTTGAGTTGAACCCAGGCTTTGGGCATATTGGGCAAGCCCTCTGCCACTGAGTTACACCTCAAACCATGATTATCTATTATTTATCCTTCATAGTCTTCATTCAATGATGATTATGGTAAGAATTCCTTAATTTTATATCTCTAAGCCATCTGCTATTTAAATGCCATTTTCCTGTGTACATTGATAAAAGGCTAGAATTGACAAGTGAATAGAAGGCAATTGTTCAATGCTCTATTTACATCACCTTTCTCGTGATACTAATGGGGAGTCTAAGATGAACATGTTAAAACATTTAACTACACTCTCTGTCTCTCTATCTCTCTGTCTCTGTCTCTGTGTGTGTGTGTGTGTGTGTGTGTGTGTGTGTGTCCTTCTACTATGTGAATCCAAGAGATCAAAGTCAGACTGATGGGTATGGCCAATAGTGCTTTTAACCTAACCTAATTTTTTTTTTTAGTTTCTCCTTTATATTAGACTATACTTTGCTTGGAGTTTATTTCTTTTTCCTTGAAAAGGATTTTCCAGTATAATTATACAATGACAAATTATATGTAACAAAAATATTTAACATTAACTTCTCCATGAACGTGTATATTTGAAATATTTTTATGCAAGGTCTGACTCTCTAGCTTAGGCTGGCCTTTGATTCACTGTGTAGCCTACCCAAGATGGCCTGCAATTCACAACTCTCCTTAAGTGATAGAATTAGAGGTGTGTGCCACTATGCCCAGATCAGATATTTTGTTGTTGCTGATACAAAGTGTCCCATAGTATCTGATTCCTTTTATACAACTTGGTTATTACACACACAAAAAAAAAACCCTCTCATTGTATTTTATTCATATAAATAAATTATAAGAGTAATTTTTATAATTTCTAAATTCCATGTTATGGCATCACCATTGAGTCCAAACAAAACAGAATTCACTTCCTGGTTTTCTGGTTTTCATTGCATTGGGTAAGCCTCTCACAATGTCTGCGCGCCTTGGACTCTGGGCTGATATTACCCTTAGTACTTAGCTGGCCTTGTTCCCACCCATCAGAATCTCTACCAACTATTCTTGAAAGGCTTACCACTGTGTGACCTGGGACAAGACAAAGTATCCCCTAACGTGGCATAAGTTATTTTCTGTGTCAGAGATAGGCAACATTTTTATTTCCTAAGCTTTCCTATAGTTCTATGAGTTAATCCAAAATTAGTGAGAGTCTATACTCAAATTCCTGAGGTTTCTGTAAAGGTGAGCTGTAACAAGATGATGGGATGTCACTTGGTATGAAAAAAGAGGTGATTCTACGTGGCTTTGTGTTAGTGTGAAGCTGTGTGCAATACACAGACTAGGTAGGGATGAGACACATGATAGGAAGCAAGAGGCAACAAATGAAAACAAAATGAAAGGGCAGAGTCTATCTGAGGACACATTACTCCAAATACTGTTGTGATAAAATGTAGCTCAGAGTGTTCAGTTGGCCTAAATTTGGGTAAAGCACACTCAGATGTTGCCTTTAAGAATACATTCTTCCAAGACTTGACACCCTATGATCATATACAGGGGGAGGAGGTCCGCCTCAGTCACAGTCATAGGGGAGGAGAATAGGGTGAAAGTGGGAGGGAGGGAGGAATGGGAGGATAGAAGGGATGGGATAACAATTGAGATGTAACATGAATGAATTAATAAATAAATAAAATTTTAAAAAAGAATACATTCTTCCAGAGTGGTATATGATGATGATTTGGAGAACAATAAATAATAACTTAATATCAAAAGACAAAATAGAAAATGTTTTATATAAATAACTACTGGGCTTCCTTAAGTATGATTTATGATTAGATAAGTTACTGTTTATCCATATGATGGACTACTACATGAGAAATAATACTACATGAGAAATAAATTCAGAGCTTTATGTACTAGTATGAAATGAATTATTTTACTGAAAGTCCAGAGAAGGAGTGTACATGCAGGTGTATTACTGAGTGAAAGAAGTGAGATGGAAAATGTTATGATGTAATGCTTTTATTTACTAGAGGGGAGGGGGAAACGTTTATTTAAAGTTTGGCTGCACTATCCGAAACATACTAAACAAACACAAAAACAAAAACCCTAGAACTCATTCCATTGAAGGGAAATGTACTAAATGATTCAGAGATGATAATAAGAACCTATGCCATATGTAGCATCCTAATTTGGAACAATTTAATATATTACCTATTTTAAAACAAATAAATACATCACAAATTTTTAAGAAAAGGGCTTTCCAAACGTTTGCTAGACTTCGGTGCAATTTCTAAGAAGACCTCTGGGCGTCGCTATAGGTCCAAAGAAGAGAGAAACCATTTCCCAGCCGCATTTGGGCGATTAGGAGAGTAACTTCCTGTGCTAACCAACCGTGGAGGAGAAGACAGTACACCTCTAGATACAACAAACAGCAGCAAGAAAAGTGACCCTAGCCGGCCACTAAGAGAGGACTTACCCACACCGACAAAGGAGCATAGCGGCAGCGTCCGCCAGGAGAATGAGGCGGGGCTCTGGCAGCGGCCCGGCCTGGTGGCTGCAGGTACTGTCGCCCTTCCTGCTGCCTTTGTTCCACGGAGCTCTCCCGGATCAGATCCGTTACTCCATTCCCGAGGAGCTGGCCAAGAACTCGATGGTAGGAAACCTCGCTAAGGATCTGGGGCTCGGTATCCAAGATCTGCCCACCCGGAAGCTGAGGGTCAGCGCAGAGAAGGACTATTTTACTGTAAACCCAGAGAGTGGGGACTTGCTTGTGGGTGATAGACTAGACAGAGAGCAGGTTTGCGGGAAGCAGCTTCTGTGTGTTCTGGAATTCGATATTGTCGCTGAAAAGCCATTAAATATTTTCCACGTAGCAGTAATTCTTCAGGATATAAATGACAACGCCCCTCTGTTCAAACAGAGTGAGATTGATTTAAACATCGGAGAGTCCACCAGACCAGGTAAAGCATTTCCATTGGATCCAGCCCTCGATGCTGACGCTGGTTCTAATTCACTTCAAAAATACTATCTCACTGATAATGACTACTTTGAGGTCACAGAGAAAGAGACCCCGGATGGACGTAAATACCCTGAGTTGATTCTAAAACGTTTTCTAGACAGAGAAGAGCAGAACTTCCACCAGCTGGTCCTCACAGCTGTGGATGGGGGGGATCCTCCCCAAAGTGGCACCGCCCAGATCCGAATCCAAGTCACAGACGCCAACGATAACGCGCCAGTGTTCAGCCAGGATGTGTACAGGGTTGCCCTTCGGGAGGATGTGCCTCAGGGCTACTCTGTGCTTCAAGTGACAGCCACCGACCAGGACGAGGGCGTCAACGCCGAGATCACCTACTCTTTTCACAGGGTAGAGGAACAAGTGGAGCGATTTTTCAAATTAGACAAGCGAACCGGAGAAATCACGACAAAGGGTAATTTGGATTTTGAGACTGCTAAGAGTTACTCCCTGAGCGTAGAAGCAAAAGATCCCGGAGACCTGGCATCCCATTGCAGTATCCAAGTGGAAATTCTGGATGAGAATGACTGTGCGCCCGAAGTCATTGTGACTTCAGTGTTTTACTCCGCTGCCTGAAGATTCTCCGCTAGGAACAGTCATCGCCTTGATAAAAACCAGGGACAGGGACTCCGGAGAAAATGGAGACGTTTACTGCCACGTCTTGGGAAATGAAGAGTTTGTACTGAAATCTTCTTCGAAGAATTATTACAAATTAGTGACAGACAAAATACTAGACCGAGAGAAGGTTCCGGAATACAACGTCACCATCGTAGCTACCGACAGGGGTAAGCCCCCGCTCTTCTCTAAGGAAATCATAAGTCTCCATATCTCAGATGTCAACGACAATGCTCCGGTTTTCCACCAGGCCTCCTACTTGGTCCACGTGGCTGAGAACAACCCACCTGGAACCTCCATCGCTCAAGTCAGCGCCTCCGACCCGGATTTGGGGTCCAATGGTCATGTG
Organism: Acomys russatus; assembly: GCF_903995435.1. Lineage (NCBI taxonomy): Eukaryota > Metazoa > Chordata > Mammalia > Rodentia > Muridae > Acomys > Acomys russatus. The sequence continues at coordinate 26,049,022 of NC_067156.1, forward strand.
TCCTACTCTATCATAGCCAGCGACCTAGAGCCAAGGATACTGTCGTCCTTTGTCTCAGTGAACCAGGACAGTGGAGTGCTGTTCGCCCAGCGCGCCTTCGACCATGAACAGCTGCGCTCCTTCCAGCTAACACTGCAGGCTCGCGACCAGGGCTCTCCTGCGCTCAGCACCAACGTGAGCATGCGCGTGCTGGTAGGTGACCGCAACGACAACGCGCCACGCGTGCTCTACCCCGCGCTCGAGCCCGATGGCTCCGCGCTCTTCGACATGGTGCCACGCGCCGCTGAGCCTGGATACCTGGTCACCAAGGTAGTGGCGGTGGATGCCGACTCAGGACACAATGCCTGGCTGTCATACCACGTGCTGCAGGCCAGCGATCCTGGGCTCTTCAGCCTGGGGCTGCGCACAGGCGAGGTGCGCACAGCGCGTGCCTTGGGAGACAGGGACTCAGCAAGGCAGCGCCTTCTGGTCGCTGTGCGTGATGGTGGACAGCCACCGCTCTCTGCTACAGCCACGCTGCACCTCATCTTCGCTGACAGTCTGCAGGAGGTCCTGCCAGACCTCAGGGATGACCCTCTGCCACCTGACCCCCAGAGTGAGCTGCAGTTTTACCTGGTGGTGGCCTTGGCCCTGATATCAGTGCTCTTCCTCCTGGCGGTGATTCTGGCTATTGCCCTGCGTCTGCGAGGCTCCCCTAGCTCAGCTGCCTGGGGCTGCTTTCAGCCTGCTCTCAGCTCCAACCCTGTGGCTGGAGTTCTCCCCAATTACAGCGAGGGGACTTTGCCTTATTCCTACAATGTGTGCATTGCTTCACAGTCAGCTAAAACAGAGTTTAATTTTCTCAATGTGACTCCGGAAGTGGCTCCTCAGGACCTCCTCTGTGACGATGCCTCTTGGGTACCAGGTACTCTTGGAGACACTGAGGTTCCTTTTGTCTCAGATTCTACCTCGAAGGTGAGCTTCAATTTAATTCGTTCTTATACTTAAGATGTCAGCGTTTCTTAATAAATCACTAAGTCGTTTATGGTAGTTTCGTTGTATATTCCATTGTCTTGTCAGTCAGCCTTGAACAATGTTCTGCCTTAAGTATGATAATTTTATCCAACCACATCTTAAAGAAAGGTTACTTGCCCATAATTAAAAGTGTTTGCAGCATGGGATACTTCTTCTTCTTCTTCTTCTCATTTACTTTCCTCTCCATCTCCCAAAGCTCATCACTGTTGAAGTTTAAGCGACTCTTTTCATGTCTAATACTCAAGTTTGGGTCCTATTTCCTCTTAGACTCGGTGATTCATTGTAAGCATGAACCTCCTGCTACTGGTTTGTAAATTGGATAGGAAAGAAACACATCAGTCAAGGTGGTAGCTTGTTATCAGCAAAGTATGGTTGGGTAGGGTACTATCTGACTGACTTGTTGACAAACATTGTGCGGGCCTTAAAAGCAAAATGTCTTGTGTTTACTGGAAGATTTTTCTAATTTTGTTTTTATTTTATATGTATGGGTTTTTTCTCGCATGTATGCTTAAGCACCAGTGCTTCTGGTACCCACAGAGGCTGGAAGAAAGCATTGGATGCCCTAGAACTAGAGTTGCAAATGCTCGTGAGCCAAAATGTGGGTCCTGGGAATTGAATCCAGGTTCTCAGGAAGAGCAGTCATTGTTCTTAATTGCTAAGCCATCTTTCCAACTGCTCCCTCCCTGCAGCTTCTATTTAAAGGATAAGCAAAGTGTGAAGTCTGAGATGTCTTATGAATTTTATTATTTTATTATTAAATTGAGAAGTCATCATGCATTTTAATTGCTTGCTGTTAAGAACATACATATTGAGGGAAAGTTTGCAACCTATGCTCATGTCAATTTCTACAAGTATATTTAAAATTGTGTGGTTTGGATTATTTACTCATTTCTTCATGTATTTACTTACTGATGTAATAAGGATCAAATTCAGAGTCTCATGTTTCCACAGCAAGCACTCTACCAACTGAGTCATAGCCCAAGCCCTAGATTGTAAAATTATAGATATCAATTAAAATCTTTCCCTATTGATGAGTTACTAGGTGAAATTTGCTTTTCTCATGGGAGGAGCTTTCTGAACTGTTTCTTGTTTTCAGCCATGACTTTTTAAAAAAATATCTGTTATTCTTCATGGGTTGTGATATTAAATATCTGCCTCAAGGCAAATAAGCCACTTACTACTGCTAACTAAATACCTATGCTTTCCTTCGTGGGAGAGAAATGAAGCCCTGTCTCCCACGTTTACTGTATTAGTTGCTACTCATCCTATCTCAGTAAAATGTCGACAGGTGTTCTGAATATAGTAATGGGAAACCATAAATAATGCAGGTAACCAAGTCAGACTTTCTGTCTGAGACAGGAAAACTGCTTATAGCCTTAGATTGAAAACTTGGAAATTTTCTCAAAGACTTGACAAGTACATTATCTTTCTGCCTGTGACAGCAAATATGGGCCACTCTGCAAAATACATTAAGAGCCTGGTTTGTTTCCTTGTCACACTAATGTACTATTAGGCAGATGTTCATAAACCTATCCTGATAAAAACAAAGTCTTGATATCAACAAAGGTAAGAATTTCAATTTCAATTAAACAGACTTGATGTGGGTAAGACATAAAGGATTCGGTGGTTCAGAAAAATCAAACTTTTCTGGAGAAGTAAAACAAAACTGGTTTTATTGATCTCAGGTTGTGGGAGGCTTATTTTCAGAATTAAAACTTAAATATAAGCACTGCTATACAATAATACATGTTATACACACAAATATACAGCAAAAAGCTTGAAAATGAAAATATCAGCTGAACTAAGAGACTAAACATAAAATTGGTGTAGTAACTGGTTAGGACTCTGAGTGTCGCTGTTCACCAGACTGGGAAAGACTCGGTCCTGGAAGCGCCCAGCTCCCAGCTTCCTCTGCACCAAACAGAGACTAGACAAGCTCCCGGGGAAAGCCACCCAAGCTAAGTCCTCTAGGAAATATGCTCTCCCTAGCGTTTGAGAAATAAGAGAACAGCAGGCTGAACTAAGGACTAAAAGGAAAGCGAAGGAAGAAAAAACAATGGCGGATCCACCCAAGCGCTGGAGCTGCAGCGACCTGCTGAAGTACTTCATGCTGCTGGGGACCCTGTGCACTCCAGGAAAAGGGCAGATCCGCTACTCGGTTCGGGAGGAACTGGACAAAGGCTCCTTCGTGGGCAACATCTCCAAGGACCTGGGACTGGAGCCCCGCGAGCTGGCAGAGCGGGGTGTCCGCATCGTCTCCAGAGGTAGGTCGCAGCTTTTCTCTCTGAGCCCGCGAGGTGGCAGCTTAGTCACGGCAGGTAGGATAGACCGGGAGGAGCTGTGCGCCCAGAGCGCGCCCTGTCTCGTCAGCTTTAACATCTTGGTTGAGAATAAAATGAAAATATATGGAGTAGAAGTGGAAATCCTTGATATTAATGATAACTTTCCCCGGTTCCGCGATGGGGAGCTAAAAGTAAAAGTAAATGAAAACGCGGCTGCAGGAACACGGTTGGTACTCCCCTTCGCTAGAGATGGAGATGTGGGTGTGAATTCTCTCCAGGGTTACCAGCTAAGCTCCAACCCCCACTTCTCACTGGACGTAAAGAGGGGGTCTGACGGGCAAAAACATCCAGAGCTGGTGTTAGAACAGCCCCTAGACCGTGAAAAGGAGTCTGCTCATGACCTGGTCCTTACAGCGTTGGATGGCGGAAACCCAGTACATTCTAGCACCGTCCATATCAGCGTGACCGTCCTGGACGCAAATGATAACGCACCCCTGTTCACTCAAAGCGAATACAGAGTGAGTGTTCCAGAGAACACACCTGTGGGCGCTCGACTCCTTACACTCACAGCCACGGATGCTGATGAGGGAATCAACGCGAAATTGACCTACTCTTTCCGCAACGAAGAAGACAAAATTTCTGAGACTTTCCAACTCGATTCTAATCTGGGGGAAATCTCAACTATCCAATCGCTGGACTATGAAGAATCCAGAGTCTACCTCATGGAAGTGGTAGCCCAGGATGGAGGTGCTCTTCTTGCCAGCGCTAAAGTGTTGGTCACAGTCCAGGATGTAAATGACAATGCCCCAGAAGTGATACTCACCTCCCTCACCAGTTCCGTTTCTGAAGACTGTCTACCCGGAACCATAATTGCTCTCTTTAGCGTACACGATGCTGATTCTGGGGATAATGGGGAGATTTCGTGTTCTATTCCCAAGAATTTGCCCTTCAAGCTGGAAAAATCAGTTGATAATTACTATCACCTGTTAACAACAAGAGCACTGGATAGAGAGGAGACTTCAGATTATAACATCACAGTAACCGTTGTTGACCATGGAACTCCTCCCCTGTCTACAGAAAACCACATCTCTCTGAAAGTAGCCGACATAAATGACAATGCGCCCACCTTCTCCCATTCCTCCTATTCCACTTCCATCTCAGAAAATAACCCCAGAGGTGTCTCCATTTTTTCAGTGAGTGCCTTTGACGCTGACAGTGGTGATAATGCTCAGGTCACTTACTCCCTGGCTGAATATACATTTCAGGAAGCCCCTGTGTCTTCCTATGTCTCCATTAACTCTGACACTGGTGTCCTGTATGCATTACAGTCCTTTGACTATGAGCACTTGAGAGACCTACAGCTACTGGTGACAGCCACGGACAGTGGGAACCCTCCACTCAGCAGCAACGTGTCACTGAGCTTGTTTGTGTTGGATCAAAATGACAACGTACCTGAGATCCTGTACCCAGCTATTCCTACTGATGGTTCCACCGGTGTGGAACTGGCACCCCGCTCTGCAGAGCCTGGATACTTGGTAACCAAAGTGGTGGCTGTGGACAAAGACTCAGGACAGAATGCATGGCTGTCCTACCGCCTGATCAAGGCCAGTGAGCCAGGGCTTTTCTCAGTAGGGCTTCACACAGGGGAGGTGCGCACAGCAAGGGCTTTATTGGATAGAGATTCTCTCAAGCAGAATCTGATGGTGGCTGTGCAGGACCACGGCCAGCCCCCTCTCTCTGCCACTGTCACACTCACTATTGCTATAGGAGATAGCATCCCAGATGTACTGACTGACTTAGGTAGCAACAGCACCCCCACAGAGCCCCAACCATCAGACCTCACACTCTACCTGGTCATATCTGTGGCAGTGGTGTCCTTTGTCTTTCTGGGATTCGTTACTGTGCTCTTGGCCCTCAGATTGAGGCACTGGCACATGTCACGCCTGCTTCAGACTTCCACAGCCAGATTGGCCAGGATGCCCACCTCCCATTTTGTGGGCATGGATGGGGTACAGGCTTACCTGCAAACCTATTCTCATGAAATCTCCCTCACAACAGACTCCAAAAACAGCCACCTGATCTTCCCCCAGCCCAATTATGCTGACAGGCTCATTAGTGAAGAGAGCTGTGAAAAGAGTGAGCCTCTTCTGATACCTGATAATATACATGCAAACAAGGAAGAGCCCGGAGATGTTCAGGTTAGTTTTCTTTTTCACTAAGAACTGCAGCGCGTTCTTCACTTGTTTTGTAACTTGTTTTTTCTGGTCGAGTCAAAATTGGGTAGATAGCGAATCATTTGCTGTGTTGGAGTTTAACTCAATTGTGTTCAGTACTTTTCAAATGATATTTGGGACAGAATATCTTTTCCTGGTGTCAGGATGCTTTAGAAAATCTAGCTGATGACAGCAGGCAATAAGATGACAAAAACATAATCATTTTCCTTTAAAATGTGCTAGTTTAAAGACTGCTATTCTATTACTAAGAAGAGTTGTGTTAATTCAATATGTATTGTTCCCTTTGATGTGTTTGTCTACATACTATTGGCGGTCCTATTTTGTAGGTGTAGTGGCTTGGATGAGCAGGGCCCTCATAGGCTCACATATTTATGTGCTTAGTCACCAGCGAGTGGAACTGTTTGAGAAGGGTGATGAGGTGTGGCTTTGTTGGAGTAGGTGTGTCACTGGGGGTGGACTTTGAGATTTCAAAATTCCACACCAGCCTCCCCACTCACTCTCTCTGGATCAGGATGCACCGCTCCAGCGCTGTGGCTCTGTGTTTCCCACCATGATGATCATGGTCTAAAAATCTAAAGCTGTAAGCAAGCCACCCCCAATTAAATGTGGTCTTTTAGCCAAACAGAGATGATGCATACCTTTAATCTCAGCACTTAGAAGACAGAGGCAGGTGGATCTCAGAGTTTGAGGCCAGCTTGACCTACTTAGTGAGTTTTAGGACAACCAGGGCTACACAGAGACATCCTGTTTTAAGTTTCCTTGGTCATTCCATCTCTTCACAGCAATATAACAGTAACTAAGACAGTGGACATTGGCAGAGGATATTGTGTGTGCTTTATATTTTAGTGTACACGTAGATGACAATTTGCAATTCTTCCACAAATCAGTAGACAGTAAGGAAAACTTTTGCTCAATCCATATCAAAAATTTAGATTATATTTATACTGACTATAAGATCACAGCATTGTAAGATCAGAAAAGTCCGAGCTAACCCATGTAATTATTGCATATGTCTCTTCATTGGGAGAATAAATCAGTGAGAAGTAACTGTGACATATGTTAAGGTCTCCAAAGAGTTGTATACAGCTATGTTCAACCAGTATAAATGTGTCCTGCCCCTTGGTGCCTGCTGGTTTCTCCCTCTTCACTATTAAAATCCATATCTCTCAGAATGTTTGCATTCTTCTGTGTGAGTGCAAATCTGTTTTGTCACACAGTAAAAGATTAGTGTTCAACATGACTTAAGAACATTTTACATTTAAATTTCATTCCTTAAGGATGAGCTTATTTCAGGTTAATGTAACACTTGTTTCTGGGTCTCAAATCTCAGGAGCATGGATCGTGTAAGGGAATAACTACTCAAGTCATCTTCTGTATCTTTTCATATGCCCTTTGCTAACTGACTCTTCAACTAGGAATAAATGGTAGAAAATAAAATAGATATTAGTAGTGGGATTATAGGTTGTTATTTCAGATACATGAAAGATTTATTAACACACTTAAAACCCAGGAACACTTGATCTTTATTTTCCAAACATTAAAGGACATCCAGACTACATGCATATGTACATTCTTCTGACAACAGTATAAACAGCAGACATAACATTATAATAGAGCAGAAAATGGTATGAACAGCAGACTTACCAAAGAACTAATGTATTCGGAAACTAAGAGTATCTGTGTGAACAGTATTGTTCATGTCACTCACTTCTTCATGGAAATACATGTGTGTGTTCGTATGTGTGTGTGTGTGTGTGTGTGTGCATGTGTACATATTTGGGTCCCTGTACACAGGTGCCTATGTGTCTGCAAGTGCTTGTGGAGGTCAAGGACAACTTCAGGTGTTGTTCTTCGGGCATCGTCCACCTTATTATTATGATAAGGTCTCTCATTGGCCTGAACCACACCAGGTAGGCTAGACTGTCTGGCCAGGGAGCCCCAGCGATCTCCTGTCTCTGCCTCCCCAGTAGTAGGACTGCAAGCACTTGCCACCATGCCAGCCTTTTAAAAACAGGTTATCAGGGTCAAACTCAAGCCCTCATACTTGCAAGGCAAGCACTTCACTGGCTGAGCTATCTCCCCGTCCACTTTTCTATTATTTTAAAGAAAATGTTTATATTTGTTTACGTATCCTGAGACAAGCTTTGTGCAATGGAAAAAATATCCTTTAAATCTCTATAAAGAACTAATAGACTTTATATTATAAAATGCTTATTTCCTACACTGTAAGTATATGTACCGTGTACACATTATATTCTTTTACCGGTTGTATGTGTGCTCTCAAAACGTAGGTTTCCCATAAAAATGTGGTACTTGGATAATAATGAAGAGGAATGTTGTTTGCTTATGTTTTAAGAAGTCTTGTTTTGGTGGGTTTTTTTTAATGTTTGGAGAAAGTACAGATACTTAGGCTGGAGATATGGATCATTCAGCACACTAAGGTTTGAGAGATGGCTCAGCACTTAAGAGCACTTGTAGCTCTTGCAGAGAACCCCAGTTGGGTTCCCAGCACCCATATGGGAGTTCACAGCTGTCTGTAAACTAAGTTTCAGGGGATCGGACACTCTCCTATGTCCTACACAGGTTCCAGGCATGCATGTGATATGCATACAATCAGACAGTACATCTACAAACATAAAATAAAAATAATTTTAAAAGAACCCACATACAAACTAAAAAGATGAGTACATGTCCATAATCCCAGTGCTGGGAAAGGGGGAGAAATGGAAGGGCCCCTGGGACTTGCTGTCCAGTTAGATTGGCCAATCAATGAGCCTTATGTTCAATGAAAGACCCTGTCTCAAAAAGTAAGAAAGTGACAGAAGACACCTGACATCAACCTCTAGCTTCTGCATACCACACACCAAAATAATAATAATAATAATGATGACGATGATGATGATGATGGTGATGATGATGATGATGATGCCAGTGAGTGTGCCTCCCTGAGTGCTGGGATTACAAGCATACACCACCAAGCCCAGCTGATACTTTCTTTCTGTAGTCTTTTTAGTTTGGAAATGTAATTAAAATGATAAGACACTAGCTAGATGGTGGTATCACACATCTTTAATCCCAGCTCTCAGGAGGCAGAGGCAGGTGGATCTCTGTAAGTTTGAGGTCAGCCTGATCTACAAAGCAAGTCCAGGACAGTTAGGACTACACAGAAACCCTGTTGCAAACAAAAAATGCTTATATGAGCTGGGCATTATGGTTGTACACCTTTAATCCTAACACTCAGGAGGCAAAGGCAGACAGAAATCCGTGAGTTCAAGGCTAGCCTGGTCTACATAGTGAGTTCCAAGACAGTCAGAATTATGTGAGAGACCCTGTCTCAAAAAAAAAGTTTAAATGGTCATACAGTAAACTAGGGACCAAGGGAGAAATCAACATTAATCTATTTCTTTCATATATATGATTATGGTTAAAAGGATTCATATCTCACCTCCCAAATTCAGATAATTTACCACTGTTAATCTACTTGGAGCCAGGCATATTGGTGCATGCCTTCAATTACAGGATTTGGGAGTCAGAGGCAGAAAGATCTCTGTGAGTTTGAAGCCAGCTTGGTCTACAGAGGCAGGCAGATTGCTGTAAGTTTGAGGCCAGCCTGGTTTACAAAGTGAGTCCAGGACAGCCAAGGCTACACAGAGAGACCCTGTCTTGAAAAATCAAAAAAATGAGCTTCAGCATAGTCAGAGCTGTTAAACAGAGAAACCCTGTCTCAAAAAACCAAAACTGAACAAACAAACAAAACCCTACTTGGGAAAAATACAATGCAATACAATACAATACAGCTTGTGAATTAGTTTGTCATGAGAATTTCATACATACATGTGAGTTTGGATCAATCTCCACTTCTCTCCAAATCCTCTCATAATCTACCTGCTCTTTCCCTCCTAACTTTATGTGCTATTTCTTAAAATAACCCCACTGAGTCCTCTTAATGCTGTCTGTAATGCTCATGGAGTCCAAATAATCTATTGGAGAATGGATAGCCTCTCAGAGCCCACAAGGTTCATAGCTATAGCTATCAAAGACTGTTGTTGGCTTTTCTCCATTGGTAGTGTGCATAGAACCTTCCGGCACTTCCACCTTACAACTCTCCAGTAGGGATAAAGCTCTCAGGTAGGTAGTAGGTACCAGTTTGATTTTTCCATGTGGTATGACTCAAGTTTATGATATCTCCAGCATTCTGGTCTTACCCTCAAGTTCTGGTAAATTCACTTTTAAATCATACTTATTTAATTTAATTTTCTAAAGAAATACTTAGAAACAGGAAAAGACAATTTCTTGCTTCCTACTATTCAATTTTATAAAAAAAAACCATCAATCTTTTTGCTTACCTTATGGGAGAAATATGATATGAGAGGGATAGTATTTTATCATGCCTGTAATCCCAGCACTGAGGAACTGAGGAGGCTGAGGCAAGAGGAGGATGGCAAGTTCTTAGCCAACTTGAGCCTAAATCAAGTGTTACTTCCAGATCACCCTGAGCTATATAGTGAGACTCCATTCTCTCTCTCTCTCTCTCTCTCTCTCTCTCTCTCTCTCTCTCTCTCTCTCTCTCTCATATGTGTGTGTGCATATGTGTGTGTGTCTTCAGAAATAAAACAGGATAAAAACTAAGGGCTATGGGATTTATAACTTTTATAGGTTAAAGTAATGGGGAATAAAATGAAATTTTACAGCCCCCACCAAACTGATACTTCAAGAATATCTGTGCTATTTATTCTGCAACCCCAAAACCTTCATTCATTTGCATACTTTTCAAATATCTTATTGGTCTCTCAGGTCTACTAAGATAAACAGGGAAGGTATCATGACTATTTTATGAAAAAGAAGTCAAAACTGTAACTATGCCAACATACATTACTGCAACAAGGTAACCTCTGCTATTTGAAAAGTAATGAAGCACTTAATTTGGAGGGATACAAAATTCCAATTTGCATAAATTATATCAATACTACATAGGAAATATTGGAAAAGTTGCTTTCAGCATCAGTACACCGTAAAATCTCATTCTAACAGGGCATTTATTTGGAGCCATTAGTGGCTACTGCTGTAACTCCTCCACCTGAGTGCAGAGTGCCACCCTTGGCAGTGATGAGAAAAGTCTTGACCCCTTCAAATGCAGCAAAATTATCTGAGAACCCTGAATTTGTCTGAATACCACAAAGAGATATCAGCCAATAGAGAACCTGCCACAGAACAAGTGCTCCAAACTCCCAAAATCGCCCAGTATGGCATGGAAAACATCCCTAGACCTGGCCATGGCAGAGCTGCAGCCTATGGCATTTCTTCTCTGATGTGTTCTGCTTGATGGTCTCAGAAATTTACCAATTTATTATGGATGAGCTAGACATGGCCTCACTTCCAAAGAACCTTACCGAAGAGCTGGCATGCAGGATCGCCTCACTAATAACCAGTGGGCTAATGCTGAGAAAATGCTCTGCTGTGAGCACAGAAGAGGGTTTACCTGTGAGTGACCTTACAGATCAAGAGCAGACTTGTGGTCAGAAATCAACCTGTATATTGGAGTTCAAAATTATTGATGAAAAGCTGTTAAACTGTTATCATATAAGTGGGCTGGCCAATGATATTAACAAAAAACACACTGATATTAGCATAAATATCACTGAGCTGGAAATCATCAAAGTGGACTTTCCTGGATCCACCTTTGTCCCAGAATCCTTGCAAGATACTGATGTAGGTGTCAGTCAATTGAAATAACATTTCCTGTTTAGTTTCTTTTCTATTTCTGTGAAGAGACTCCATGACCAAGGCAACTTATAAATAAAAGAGTTTATTGGGGATTTACAGTTTCAGGGAATGAGTTCATGACCATCATAGTAGGGAGCATGTCAGAAGGCATGCCAGCATGGTACTGGCACAGTAGCTGAGAACTTACATGTTGAGACAACAACCCTGAGGCGGAGAAAGAACCGAGAATGTCATGGTCTTTTGAAACCTTAAAGCCCGCCCCCAGTAACACACCTCCTTTCCAATAAGACCACACTTCCAATAAGGCCACACCTCCTAATCATTTCCAAACAATTCTGCCAACTCCCCAAGCATTCAAACATGAGCCTATGGAGTTCATCCTCATTCAAAACACCACATTGTTTCAGCCCAGAACACACCACTTTTTTTCAAAAGGAGAACCCAGATGGCAGATGTTACATGTATGGAAAGTGCCCCTGAACAGAGAAGGACATTCCTGAAACTACCTGTTCTTCATTACTGCGGACACAGGCAGATGCTACACCACAAGATCAGGGAACTATGGCAGATGAAAATCGTAACCTTCCCCAAAGTCTAACCCAGACTTAAACAAAATCTCAATGAACCCATCTTCTAACTCTTGGGTACTACAAATGATGGCTGTTGGCCCAGAAGAGATCATCAGTATTGAAATCGCCTATTCTTTTACCAATGTTGATAAGGCAGTTAGACAACTTTTCAAGCTGAACAGTAAAGAAGAAAATTCACCACTGATGGAAAATTGACCTTTGAAGAAATGGAGAGCTGCTATGTAGAGGAATTTTAATCCAGCAACATGGCTGCTCTGGCAAGGGATCACATCCAAAGACCTGGGTCTGTGTAATCTATCTGGAATACAAACACCCTTAGTACACACCTTTAATACCCCCTAGTTGGAATACACACCCTTTAATCTCTCTGGCTGGAATATAGGCATGACACATCTTTAATCCCTGTGGCAAAAACTAAGTACATACTTTTAATCCCAAACAATGACATCTAATTGAAGGGCAGACAAGTGACGAATCAAAGAAAGACTTGACAGAATGAATCAAAGGTAGGATATGTCCAGCTCTCATGAGAACAGACAGGAAAGAGAAGCTACTTATGAGCCGCACAGAGTGAGAGCAGAGGAGAGAAAAACATTTACATCTGGCACCCATTGTGATTGGAAAAGAAAGTACACCAACATTGCAGAAAGCAGCGGCCATCTGACAGAAGCATCCCTGAGGACAGGAAACATCTGTCAGCCTCGGAGGAGAAAATCATCTGGGATTGTCTCCAAATGAAGCATCAGTTCTTCAGGTTTAGCTTGAAGTCCAGGGAGGCTTGGAAGACTCCAGAGCATGGGAGCCTTGAGCCCAGAACAAGAAACGACACAGGAGCCTCTGAAACAGGGAATCACAATAAGCCACCTCAAAAGACAATTTTGATTATGTAGACAGACTTTTCATGCATTAAAAAATTAGAAACTCTATTTCAGACCCCTAAAGACCAAGGATAGGAGTTGAGAAACATCACTTAAAAGAGCTATTGCAATACTTATTGCAACTATGACCACCGGAGTAAACCCCTCCCTACTTTCAATTGCAATCTTTATACATTTTCTCTCAAAAAAGGTAGAAAAATAGCTGTACAACAAGAAAAATTAGCTATTAATACGAAGGCTTAAGAAACAAGAGAAAAAAAAGAAGTGAGATAACAGGGAAGTGCTTAATTTTGAACCTATGGCACTTAATGAAATTAAGGATCAAGAGACAATTGAAAATGGCACCACCTTTTAATGAAACTTGGGGAAAGCAACTCCCCCCAACTAGCACTTCCAGTTACCCAGGAATAATTCCAGAAAATAGTAAAAATTCACAAAATGAACAACTAGCCTAAAACCTGTTAAAATGCAAGGTCTCAAACATTTTAAAGAATCAATAGTAATTTATGAAATTAATTAATTTATGAAATTAATTAATTAATTATTACACCTTAAATACCTGGGCTACCCAAGGCAGGATTATCCCCTAAGACTGGGAAGATTTTGCAGTGGCTATACTGGAATCTGGTTCTCAGTTACAAAGGCTGACATGGTAGTAAGAATAAGCTGCAATTATGGAAAATCATAGTAGGTCTAAGGGTGTTAACATTATGAAATATAAATTGTTACATGAAGGCCAATATACTGATTTACAAAAGCAGATGCAACTTGATGACTCTTATTATACAATGTACTTTAGTAGCTTTACAAGCCTGGGATAAGGTATAGAAACAAAGAAAAAGGTCTATGTACTCACAAAGATTATGCAAAGCTCTAGAGAGACTTTTACTGATTTCCTACATAGATTACCATCCTCTGTGGACAGGGCAAATAAGATCCAGATGTGTGATGGGTATTAATTGAAACTTTAGCTTTGAAAAATGCAAATGCGGGGTGAAAATAGTTCTTAGACTTTAAAAAGATCAATCACCACCAATGGATTAGAACTACTGCTGATATTGACCCTAATGACTACGTAGTTGGACAACCAATAGCCAATCATTCTAAATATCAAGTGTCTGTTGTTTTAACTGTGGCAACAAGGCCATTTGAAAAGGAATTGTAGGTAAAGTGTGTCTAGAAGACCTCAGCCTTCTGGAATTTGTAGAAGGTGTAGTAGATGTGGGCATCAGACTAATAAGCAAGAGATATGTGAGATAATGCCTTACCTATGGGAAATCCTTATGAAACAATCCTTTACATGTAAGAAACTCCCTAAGGGGATTAGCTTGTATGCCGGCAACAAACAATATGAGCCAGACATTTTCCATCATCAATGAAATAGCTCATTCAAACTTGATAGTGGAGACCTAATGTATGCTACAGAAGGCAACACTGCTTCTGTAGCCCATCAATCAAGGGCAAAGCAGTGCCACTACATTCTGGAGATATCGGGAAACCAACACCTCTACGTTTAAAATTGTGAACGGCAAGCCTGTGTGGGTAGAGCAATGGCCCTTGAATAAAGAAAAATTACAGGTACTTGAGCAGCTGGTACAAGTTAAGTTGGAAGCTCAACATATGGAATAGTCTACAAGTTCTTGAAATTCTTCTGTATTTGTCATTAAAAAGAAATCTGGAAATTAGAAGATGTTGACTGACCTAAGGGTTGTAAATAAAGTGATCCAAATAAAGTGATTCCATTACAGACTGGAATTCCCTTACTGTCTCTATTACCAAGAGAATGGCCTATAATTATAGTTGACTTAAAGACTGCTTCTCTACTATTCCCCTACAAGTGCAAGATGGAGAAAATTTTGCTTTTACAGTACCCACTTGTAACAATACTCAACCTATGAAAATATGCCAATGCAAAGTTTTCCTCTAGGAAAATTAAATAATCCAACTGTATGTCAATATTTGTACAACCGTGGCTATAAAAAATCACAAGCAATTTCCTTAGCCCATAATTTGCCATTATATGGATGATTTCTTTTTGGCCAATTATGATGCAAATACATTAGAAAGAATATTTAATGAAGCAAAAAGGATTTTACCTAGTTGGAGTTTACAGATTGACCCTGAAAGTATACAGAGAGAAGATTCTAACAATTATTTAAATTGTCAACAAAAGAATCAACCAAAGAAAATACAGATCAGAAGAGATCAGTTACAAACTCTTAATGGCTTTCAAAATCTAATGGGTGATATTAACTGGTTACAGCCTACTATTGGATTAACTACTCAAGAGTTGAATAATACCAAGAGCTGAGAGTTGAAAACTTCCGAGTTCTCCTTCTGCCCATGTGGTTCTTCTTTACATATCCGATGGTGACTCTACTTCCTTCTTTCTTTTCTACCTGTCTCTCTCTCCCTCTTCTCATATCCTCTACCTTCTCCAAGCCCACAAACCTTGGCCAAGCCTACCTAACTCCTGCCCTGCCTAGGTGTGTAGACAGCTTTATTTAGCCAATCAGGGATAATTTTGAAGGCAAAGTTACACAGTATCATTTTGGTAAATGAGAGAAACTGCTGTGGAACAGTAAGAATCTCAGGGGGCAAATAATTAACATCTGAATACACAGCACGAGATGATGCCATAATATTTCCCCCTTTCTATCTAATTTAAAAGTCCATTTTTAAAACTATACAGTAAGAACAATTATGAAACCATTATAAAATAGATAAGACTTACATATATAATTTTCAGTCTGTTTATGTTTGGCAACCTTAAAGAAAATACTCTCTGTCCTATCTTGATGAGTCTAAAGTTTTGTACTTAAATTATTCTCTATCATATCTTGTATTTATCAAGCTAAAAATATCTTTTAAAACCTTAAACTATCTTAATTGTAAAATTATAATTACTTAGTCTTCAAGCCCATAAAAGACTTGAATAATGCTTTATTAACTTTAAATTTTTTGAATGCCAATGAGGCAAGGATAAAAGCTGCTGAAAGACTCAGGATTGTAGAAATGTACTGTTGAACTAGAACAACCTGTATATTTTAAAGATGTTTTAACATCATAATGGAAATCAGGGAATGAGTTACATTGGGAAAGAGGTTTTGTCTATATTTCCATAGGTGATGAAAGACTATGAGTTCCATCAAAATTAATAAAGATCTGGCCCAAGTAAGAAAAACTTCCACCTCAAGGGTCCCGCTCAAACTAAGGCACCAGCCAAGAACAATACAGGTGGTAAACTTTAAACCCCTACCCAGATCTAGCCAATGGTCAGAACATTCTCCACAGTTGAGTGGAGAGTGGGAAATGACTTTCTCACGTACTCTGGTGCCTCACATTTGACCATGTCCCCTGGAGGGGGAGACCTGGTGGCACTCAGAGGAAGGACAGCAGGTTAATAAGAAGAGACTTGATACCCTATGAGCATATACAGGGGGAGGAAGTCCCCCTCAGGAACAGTCATAGGGGACGGGAATAAGGGGGAAATGGGAGGGAGGGAAGAATGGGAGGATACAAAGGATGGGATAACCATTGAGATGTAACAAGAATAAATTAATAAAAAATAAAATAAAATACAAGTAAAAAAAGAAAAGAAAAGAAAAACTTCCACATGAAAGGCATGACTCGAGGAATGAATAAACACAGAAGGACAACAATACAGACAACACAGAAAGCTTATCTCCTGCATGGGGGCAGCTCAACAAACTGGCTGAAAAAGGACAGATCGTTCATCAGACTGGAAGACTGAAAAGCCTTGATGCTGAAGTGGTCATTTGCTAAAGGGCAGATCATCAGGACTGCAGTTATGAAGGATCATCACATCAAGAGATCTTCACAAGGACATTTAGCCTGTTGAGTTTATGGGATTGATAATTGTTTCTGTTGTAATAGTTAAACTGTGTACAGTGGTTAGCTTTAAAGAAAGGGGAAAGATGTAGAGGAGTTTTAATCCAGCAACATGGCTACTCTGGCTATCAGTCACATCCAAAAACATAGATCTGTGTGATCTGGCTGGAACACAGACACGCCATTAGTATACACCTTTAATCTCTCTGGCTGGCATATAAACATGAAACACTTTTAATCCTTGTGGCTGAAATTTAGTACACACCTTTATTTCCAAGAAATGACATCTAATTGATGATCAGATAATTTGATGAATCAGAGAAAGACTTGATAGAATGAGTCAGAAATAGAATATCACAACAGACCGAAAAGAGAAGTGACTTAAGAGCATCATAGAGAGAGAGCAGAGAGTTCATAAAGACAGTGCAGTAGAGTTTGGAAATACAGTACAGTTTGCTGCAGTTCAGTTGAGTACAGTTGAGTTCACACAGCTCAGTTTGTGGAGTTCAGAGACAGCTTTTCCAAGCAGAGCAATTCAGTGAGAAGCAGAGAGAAACCAGTTTGAACCAGTCAGCTTGTAGAGAAGTTTTGAGCCAGAACAGCTCAGTTGAACCAGCCAGTCAGAGTTCAGAAAGAACAGGGTGAGCAGTAAGTCTCAGTGACTGAAGACATTCCAGCAGACAGAGGCTGGAAGCTGAAACTTTCAAGGTCTGGCCTTGGAGAAGATTAGATTGTACAGAGGCTAGAAGTTTCTAGGCCTACACCTAGGGATAGTTAGATTGAAACATTCTGGGTTCATCCCAAGACATGTATTTGTAAAGTTTTGGTATGGCTCCCATCTCATCCCATTATCTAAGGAAACAAAAACAACATTTACAGAGCTATATAATTGAGGTGCAAGCAAATGATGGTGGAAGTCACAGTGTACATTGCAAAATATAATGGAGAAATTATGTGCTGAATTAAAGGAAAATTCCACTTATAATAGTTCAAGATTCAATACTCATATGTAAGTGGGTAAAAAATGGAACCTTCAACCAGGAGCAGATTGCAGAGTGTAGTGTGGACAAGTGCAACCTGTCACATTCTTCCAGCACAAAGTTTGTTCTGTAAACCTCAGACATCAGTATCTACTCAGTTTTATACCAGTCTTCCTATATTGTCCATATAACTGGAAACAGTCTCCTTCTAGAGACTCTATCATGGAAGTAAGTCTTTCAAGTCCTGATTTGGGGCCTATTGGCCATGTTGCCTACTCTGTCTTGACCAGTGACCTATAGCTAAGGTCATTATCCCATATGTCCCAAGTGGGGTTTGTACAACCATAAGAAACTGCACTCTTTCAAGCTGACAGTGAATTCCCACATTCAGTATTCTCCAGCCCTTGGCGCCAAGGTGGGTGTGTGCATGCTGGCAAGCCACCTCCATGACAGCACCCAGCAGATGCTGAACCCTGTGCCTGGGCACAACAGTCTTGAGCTCCTCTACATAATACTGCCCACCACAGTCTAGTGACCTATTCATCAGAGTAGTGGTGGTAGACATGGACTCTGAACACAATGCCTACCTCTCCTGCCTTATGGGACTCTACAGCCTAGGATAGCTCATGGGAGATGTTGTACTGGGCATACCTTGAATGGCAAGATGAAATCCATCACCACCCCCGACTGTAATTAAAAAATGAAGCTCAGCTACCTTATTCAGTCTCTGTTACACTGTGTGCAATCTTTGCAGATGGCTTGCAAGAGATACCTATGGACCTTAGTGATTGCCCAATACCCTGTGGCCCCTAGGCAAGCTCCAGATTTACCTGGTGATTGATCTCTGTGCTCTTTCTCCTTACTGTGGTTGTGGCTATTGCTCTACATGATAGGCAGGCATGACACTGGAGTCTCTTTTGAACTTGATCTCTGCTCCAAGGTTGCGTAGATTTCCCTTTTCCTCCCGACTATAGCAAGGAAATTTTGCTATATTCCTCCAAGTGGATTGGATGAACTACCTAACACTCTCCACGCACTGATTTTAATTTTATCCGCACAAAGCCCAAGGATGTTCTACTGCAAGATCTATGTGTTGAAGGCTTTGGGGCTGAAAGTACCTGCCAATAAAGACACCTGCAATGTAGGTTTGATTCAATAAACTTGCAAAAGATTCCTTCAAATCGTTCCTATGTGTAGTTAGGAGGAAACTCATTAACCTAGAAAGTAAGTATTTCTTGATTCTGTTGTGTTTTATTAATGTTTCTGGGTGTGGAGCATACAGTAAGGAAACCCTTTGTCAGCATATCTGTGTCACAATTGCTGTTCTGTAGAAATGGTCTTAAATTTTTTTGTTGATTCTAAAGCAATACAACTAAAAACATTGCAACAAAGTAACACATCACACTATCATTGTTACACATTATCTACCTTCCTTGCACTACTTGGTATTGAATTCAAGGCTTTTGACATTCTCAACATGCACTCTCACCCTGGGCTACATTCCGGTCTTGGTCACTGTTATATTGCTGTGAAAAGACACCAGGACTACAGCAACTCTTACAGAGGAAAGCATTTAATTAGGGCTTGTTTATAGTTTCAGAGGCTTAGTCCATTGTCATCCATCAGGGAGCATGGCAGCATGTAGTTAGACATGATACTGAGGTCGTAGCTAAGGGTTCTACCTCTGGATCCACAGGCAGCAGGAAGAGACAGACTCTGGGACAGGCTTGGGCTTTTGAAACTCCAAAGTCCACCCTAAGTGACACACTTCCTCCAACAAGGCCACACCTACTAAAGACAAGGCCACACCTCCTAATCCTTTTAAATAGTGCCAAGCCAATCCCTAAGAAATCAAATGTTTGAGCCTATGGAGGCCATTCTCATTCAAACCACTACAATTCCTAACCCCAGACATTATCTCCTGAATTAAACACAACTCTATAAAATTAAGTGATCCACTTACTTTGAGTGCAGTCAATCACAAATATCCTGTGTGTAACACAACAAATAAATGTATAAATATGGTTTATGTGACATGGAAGATAAGTGCAAAAGTAAGTTCTCTTTTGCAATCCAAAACTCATTGTTCAGTATGAGTTTTGATACATACAAAAAAGGAAGATAACACACAAAACAACTCTGAGGGATGACGGCATGGATGATGAGGCTTGTCTTGAGCACGTGGTCTGAGTCGAAGATGCCTGTGAATGGATGTTTGTTTTGACGTAGCACTAGCATATCCTACATACAGATTAGTATTCTGAGAGCAATGGGAATGAATAGGATCTGAATTTGCTTGTAACAGATGCGGAGCATCAAGCACATGAGAGGCAGATCTGCCTTAAAATGGTTCCTAAAGTAAGTTGTTTGAAGCAGGTTGCCAGAGATCCTCCAATGAAGAAGTTTTAGTTGGCATGATTATATGTTTTTAATTCAAGGAGAGATAATAGAATTATGGTCTGATATCACATCTGGATTAAGCATCTTTCTTTGAGAAAAGGCTATTTTCAGAAACCTTGAACTTGAGTGACCTCAATGGACAGCAAAAGAATCACACGTGGAATCCATTAAATAAAAATGCATTAACTTTACAATAAAAATGTTTTATGTAGCGTATACATTTCACTTCCTTTACATTTAAAAAAAAAGCATACAAAGCCTGTGTTACAGACATTCTTTAAATGTTAATAAGAACAGATAATGACATCTAAAAATAGAAGCTCTTCTATTTGCTGACACTGTCATAGATTCATTCAAAATGTTTCTGATTATCAATGACCTTACTAAAAATTGGCAAATGCAGATGACAATTCAAGAGTTCCAGAAATGTGTGATACCATATCTGCTCTATAGGATTCTAAGAGATATTTCCACAAGAATAAGTGAAAAATTTTCAGACAAAACCTAAGATTATTTGAAATCGAACATATTATTCTTCTGTTTCATTCACTCTCTTATTGGGAGAAATATAAGTGCCATAACTGCAAATTTAACAAATAAAATCCTCTACCAATTTCACAAAACGGGTGCAGTATGAAGTTAAGACTCTAAGTGTCGCTGTTCCCTAACTCGGGCAAGAAAACCGGTGGGAACAGGGTTGTGTTCGGATGAGATTACAAAGCTGTACAGAAATTCTAACCTGAAATGGTTCTCAGCGGGTCTCTGTTCATTTAAGGACCCTGAACTCTAATTCTGTGGATTACCAAGTGGGGAGGGCAGTTCTTCTACCAACAATTGCTGGGAAGTCTTTAACAAGCCAGCCATGGCGGCTCTGCAAAAGCGCCCGCCCTGCTGTGAGCTGCTCCTGCTTTTCAATCTCCTGTGGTGGCTGTGGGGCTCCGAAGCTGGCCAGATCCGCTACTCTATTCCCGAAGAATTGGAGAAAGGCTCCTTCGTGGGCAGCATCGCCAAAGACCTGAGGCTAGAGCCCCGCAAGCTGGCAGAGCACGGGGTCCGCATCGTCTCCAGAGGTAGGTCGCAGCTTTTCTCCCTGAACCAGGCAAGCGGCAGCTTGGTCACTGCTGGCAGGATAGACCGGGAGGAGCTGTGCGCCCAGAGCGCGCCCTGTCTCGTGAGCTTTAACATCCTTGTGGAGGATAAACTAAATCTTTATCCTGTGGAAGTGGAAATAGTGGACATTAATGACAATTCACCCCGATTCTTAAAGGAAGAAATGGAATTGAAAATTTTTGAAAACGCAGCTCCATCCTCTCGTTTTCTACTAATGGGTGTCTATGACCCTGATGTGGGAGTGAACTCCATTCAGAGTTTCAAGCTCAGCAGTAATAGTCACTTCTCAGTACATGTACAAAGCCAAGCCCATGGGCCCAAGTACCCGGAGCTGGTGTTGGAGCACACCCTGGACAGGGAAGGGGAAGCCGTTCACCATCTGGTTCTTGTTGCCATGGATGGTGGTGACCCTGTCCGAACAGGTGTGGCACGAATTCTAGTAACTGTCGTAGATGTGAATGACCATGCTCCAGTATTTTCTCAGCCTATCTATCGTGTGAGTGTTCCTGAAAATCTACCCGTGGGTACACGAGTGTTAACAGTTAATGCCACTGACCAGGATGAAGGGGTCCATGCGGAAATAACATATTCCTTTGTGAAGATCACAAACGAAATCTCACAGATTTTCTGCTTGGATACTTTAACTGGAGAAATTTCCACTTCTGAAACTCTAGACTATGAGGACTCAAAGTTTTATGAGCTGGATGTTGAAGCCCGGGATCAGCCAGGTCTTCAAGACCGAGCAAAAGTCTTAATAACCGTCTTGGATGTGAACGACAATGCGCCAGAAGTGGTCGTTACATCTGGCAGCCGAGCAATTGCTGAAAACGCGCCTCCGGGGACAGTAATTGCTCTTCTTCAAGTTTATGATAAAGACTCTGAACTGAATGGCCTGGTAACATGTTCCATCTCAGAAAGCCTCCCGTTTAAATTGGAAGGATCATTAGACAACTATTTTCGCTTAGTGACAAACACGGAACTGGATCGGGAGAAGACACCCTCATATAACATCTCTGTGACAGCCACCGATAGGGGAGTGCCACCTCTGTCTACGGCAAGGCTCATCTCCTTAGATGTGGCAGACATTAATGACAACCCACCAGTTTTCTCCCGCTCATCCTACTCTGTTTATGTCCCTGAGAATAACCGTAAAGGCGTCTCCATCTTCTCTTTGAACGCAATGGACCCTGACAGTGAAGAAAATGCTGAAATTATCTACTCTCTGGCCAAAGAAACCCTTCAGGGCACACCTCTATCCTCCCTCCTCTCCATCAACTCCAACACTGGTGTCCTGTATGCACTGTGTTCCTTTGACTATGAGCAGTTCAGAGAACTGAATCTACTGGTGACAGCCAGGGACAGAGGGAACCCCCCACTCAGCAGCAACGTGTCCCTGAACTTGTTTGTGCTGGACCAGAATGACAATGTACCTGAGATCCTGTACCCTGTCCTCCCCACTGATGGTTCTACTGGTGTGGAGCTGGCTCCCCGCTCTGCAGAGCCTGGATA
This sequence comes from Acomys russatus, assembly GCF_903995435.1. Lineage (NCBI taxonomy): Eukaryota > Metazoa > Chordata > Mammalia > Rodentia > Muridae > Acomys > Acomys russatus. The sequence goes on from NC_067156.1 coordinate 26,071,595, forward strand.
TCTAGTGACCAAAGTGGTAGCAGTGGACAAAGACACAGGACAGAACGCCTGGCTGTCCTACCGCCTGATCAAGGCCAGCGAGCCAGGGCTCTTCTCAGTGGGACTGCACACAGGTGAGGTGCGCACAGCAAGGGTCTTGCTAGACAGAGATTCACTCAAGCAGAGTCTGGTGGTGTCTGTGCAAGACCACGGCCAGCCCCCTCTGTCAGCTACTGTTACTCTCACTGTGGCTGTAGCCAGCAGCATTCCCGACATCCTGGCTGACTTGGGCAGCCTTGATATTCCACACAAGTCTGATGATTCAAGCCTTACAATGTACCTGGTGGTGGCAGTGGCCACTGTTTCTTGCATCTTCTTCACTTTTGTTACGGGGCTGCTGGTGCTCAGGCTGTGGCACTGGCATAAGTCAAGATTGCTGAAGGCCACAAGGAAAGATGTGTCAAATATAGCTACTTCACACTTTGTGGGTATTGATGGGGTGCAGGCTTTTCTGCAGACCTATTCCCATGAGGTCTCCCTCACAGCAGACTCAAGAAAGAGCCACCTGATCTTTCCCCAGCCCAACTATGCTCATACACTTATCAGTCAGGAGGGCTGTGAGAAAAATGAGCCTTTATTGATACAGGAAGATCCAACATTTTGTAAAGAGGAAGACTCTCTTGGTCAGGTAAGGTTATTGCTTTTTTTTTTTTTAATACAAACAGGAAATTGTAATGTTCTCTTTGAACAGCGATAAAGTTTTTCCTTCTTTTGAAATGAATCAGATTTGTCAATGTTCCTATATAAAATGTCCCCCCAGAGATCCAAGGCTTGATTTCCGATAAAAGTAATCAGAGGTGAGCTTTTGGAAAGGTATTGTATTGTAAGGATTGGAAAATGATGAAAGCTGTGGGAGGTAGGTCCCAGTAGAAGGGAGTTGGTTGCTTGGAGACGCAGCCTTGAGGGGGATACGTTATCCTGGGGCTTGTGCTTTACTGCTGCCATGAGGTCAACGTCCTTGCTCTACCATGTGTTCCTACTGTGGTGCTCTGCCTCGCTGCATCACTAACACTGCATCAGAGCCGGGTACCGCAAATGAAACCTCTGAGTCTGTGAGTCAAAAGAAATCTTCCCCCTATTCAAAATGACGTGTCTAGGATGCTTTTGTCACAGCAATGAAAATATAGCTAAGACAATATAATTCTGGGGTTTTCTTTTTTTATCAGCAGATTCCTTAAGTCTCTTTTCTTGATTTTCATAGGAGAAAAGTCTTATTTCATATTCCAGATTTGTTTGGTCCTTCTTTTCTGTACTTCTGATTTTGTACATCTCATTTCCAGGGGGATGTTCCTATTATAGAACAGTTAAGCAATTTGTATTCTTTATTGTTCCTGAGACAGGGTTTCTCTGTGTAACCTTGGTTGTCCTTGAGCTACTTGCTTTGTAGACCAGGCTGGCTTTGAACTCACAGAGATCCACCTGTCTCCGCCTCTCTAAGTGCTGTAATTACTGACGTGCGCCACCTCACCTGGCAGCAATTTGTTTTCTAAACTGAAAGAATTAAAGTCTCTACTATATACAATTAAGGCCTTAATTTTCCATTTTTCCTCAGTATTACATAATAATTGTAGGTGTCTTCCAAAATGGTGAAGATTCATCATGTGAGTGTTATTTTCTTTTCTTTTTTCTTTTTTCTTTTTTCTTTTTTCTTTAGACAGGGTCTCTTGTATCCCAAGCTGGCCTCATTTGGCTGACCTTGAACTTCTGATCCTCCTGCCTCTGCCTCAGGGGTGTGCACTACCACACCTGGTTAATGCAGAGTTGAGAATCAAACCTAGGGCTTTGTACATACTAAGCAAGCACTACCAAATTTTACCAGTTCTTAGCGAAAGGTATATGCACATTTACCTTATCTCTGCATCTTAGTATTTTCTTCCCATACTTGCCCTTTTACTGTCCTACATTGGTGAGAATTGATGTTCTGTTCCAGAATCTTTTGTAATCTTTGTCTCATTCTGGCTTAGTGATAAACTGCTTGCTGGGGTAAGTGCCCAATGGGCCATTGTACCATTATCGCTTTCTTGCTATACGTGTTCAGTACAGATGATATTTAAAGGTGGGTTGCTATGCCAATCTGCCATCCTTTATAGTGTTATCTTTTCACAAGAGCATAGATTGAATGTTACGCGTTTGTCTTAGTTCTTTCTAAAAGAGAAAAACACATAACCTATCAAATGTTAGAAGGTGTGCTGAAATGCCCTTTATGGTTCTTGCTTCGGTCAGAGGTCACAAGTGGAAAGAACTTCACTTTGGTTGCTGCCACTCTAATGATAGCAGTGAAACGGCCCTCTTTACTTCTTATAAATTTAGCTTCAAAAAAAAAATATTGATGTCTGTCCAAGAAACTGTCTATTCACTGATGCTTTTGTTAAAAGTTGAATAATATGTTTACAAACATTTGTAACTCATTTGAGCCAGTGAAAATCTCTATGGTCTTCCAAGGAATATCTAAAAAAATTTAAACCTTGCTTTATCTGTCTCACACAATTCTAGGAAGATGAAATAAAACAACTTTGTGAAAATATTTTTCCAACAATAAACTAGTATAGTGAACAAGTGTTTGTTGACATCACCGCTATTATAATTGTTGTATTGTTACATTATTACAATGACATTGTATTAGGTGCTTGATAGTGTCTAATAATGAAAATTAGTTTTAATATAAAATCACTTATAGGAAATATCTCTAAAAAAATAGCAGACTGACTGGTGCATTGGAGGATGAAGGCTTAACAGAATACAAATGAAAATTTAGATAATTTAGCATTTAAAGAATATATATTTATGTCATATAAGAGCTCTATAATTAACACATAGGAACTCTGTATCTAAATATTTGAAGGAAGTGAAGATTATCATTTACAGGAATTGGTTTTATTCCTTATGACTGAAGATGCAAATAGCATTATGGAATATTGAGCATAAACTGGTGAAATTTTTTAATTGTCAAAGGAATAAAAGAAAGGGACTTCTGGTGAGGAGATAGAGTCTGTGGTTGGCTCTTCTTGAGAGTAAGCTGATGATGATTAGGTGGGTGTGGTGAAACACATCTGAATCCCAGAACTCAGAAGCCTGAAGCAGGAGGATTGTAGGTCTGAAGCTAACCTTTGAGAAGCTGCCTCAAAGGGGGAAGAGGTAGAATCAATAGCCAAGGAATTAATAGTCCTGAGTTAGAAGATTCAATGACCTGACAATAGAGGGGCCTGACTACGCATACACCTGAATTTGGTGTGCATGTGCGATGAAACCTAATGTGGAATACATGTTGAAGATGTAGGAGGCTCTCCTTTGTAATCTGATGTTAACAGTGATAATAAAAACAAAGAAACTAAAAATCCATTTCTGTGGCACAGAACTTGCCAACTATGCACAGAGCCACTGTGCCAGTCCTCAGCACCACAAAAGTAAGTAACAATAAGCTTGCCTTGTGTGTCTGAAGCCCTTGTTTCAAATAAATGCTGCCACAAGGAAGGGAGGAATGAAGAAGGGAGAAAATTGGAAGAGAAAAGAAAAGAAAATGGATAAGAAAAGGGAAAGAGAGCAAAGAGAAAAGAAAAACAAAGCTATTAGATTTTTTTTTTAGACAAGATCTTGTTATGTAGGCAAATGTGCTCTATAATTCCCTGTGTGGCCTTAAATTTGTAATCTTCCTGTTTCCATCTCCCAAATATCATACCTGACTAGTTTATGCTTTTAAGTAAGAAGCTAGGGGTGATAAATGTTTTTCTAAGCCAATATTGTGCTATTTACATTTCTATAGTTATTATGAAAGAGTTCGTTTCTCAATCATGATTTCTCAATCATGACCTGATTTTTGAACAATGATGATATGACTCTTTTATTTTGTTTTAACTCAATGTTAATTTTAAACATTGTATATCCTATGTATTAGTCATATGAATTTAATGGCCTACACAAATATGATTGTTTTATAAGCTGTAAGGGGATAATTTTTGAATGATTTTAAACTACATCTTGAACATAGCATTGCCAAAGCTAGCTGAGTTTCATGGGTAAATGACTAGTTTAATCTTTCACCTGAGTTTCCTGTGACCATATAACTTGAACAAATAAAACATTTACTATAGAAAACTTATCGAACTTATCAACTATTAAACATATGAAAATCATGGACTAACGGAAACTTTTTGATCAACTTACCATACAAATAGCTAATACCAAGCTAAGCTGTCAGAGAGTTTGACCATATATTGGATTTTGAATCTTCATGGAAGCGACTCTTCAGGATCACCTGGCTGTTTTATCACCTACATAAATTGTCCATTTCTGAACAAACGCTGTTGAAGTGACAGCTGTCAAGGGGATGAATAAACTAGCAGAGAAAGTTATTGCAAAATACTTACTTTTTCTTTTAACTAAACAGAACTTCAAACAAATGGTTCATCAACGAAAATTTTACAGAGAATGTAAAATAGTATATAGAAATATATTTGCAGTATAGATTTACAATATAGATTTAAATGACGTTTGCATGCTTGCCTGCAAAGGCTTAATTTTCTCTAACTTCAACATTACTTCCTGAGAGATATTTTTAAAAGGCGTTTGGATTTATCAAATAGTCAATACTTTAAAATGTATCTTTCAAGTATATCCGTGGTGTCTGGGGCGAAGGAATTTAAACAAATAGAAACTTTGAAGACTTAAACAGTTTTCTGTAAAAATCAGTTCATTTTGCTTCAATTCAAGATGGTGCAGTAACTTAGTAAGGACTCTGCGCGCCGCTGTTCACCAGCCCGGAGAAGGTGGTGCAGGAGCTCAGTCACAACCACCGAGTTTACAACACAAAGAAAGGACACACTGAGACAAGCCCTCCTCCAAGCTGCACCAAACTCAAGCCTTTTTTCGGAAGAATTCCCGGCTTCTCTTCCGCATACTGGAGGTCCCCGAAGACACAACCGGGTTCTGAAACACATTCCAAGACCTCTCAGGGTCTGAGCGAGATCCTCAGGACAGCAATGGCGCCTGGGCAGAGAGGCGCCGGCCACAGAGGATTCGTGCTGCTTTCCATCCTCCTGGGGACCCAGTGGGAAGTCTGGGCAGGACAGATTCTCTACTCCGTGTCTGAAGAGACAGACAAGGGGTCTTTTGTGGGAAATATCACGAAGGACTTGGGACTGCAGCCTCGGGAGCTGGCGGAGCGCGGTGTCCGCATCATCTCCAAAGGTAAGACCCAGCTTTTCTCTCTGAACCCGCGGAGCGGCAGCTTGGTTACAGCAGGCAGAATAGACCGGGAGGAACTGTGCGCCCAGAGCCCACGGTGTCTCATAAGCTTTAACATCTTGGTGGAAGACAAAATGAATCTTTACCCTATAGAAGTGGAAATAATGGATATTAATGACAATGCTCCCAGATTCTTAACAGAAGAAATAAACGTAAAAATAATGGAGAATGCAGCTCCTGGGATGCGATTTCCGTTAAGCGAGGCTACAGATTCAGACGTGGGCACAAACTCCCTCCAGAGATACCAGCTCAGCCCCAGTCATCACTTCTCCCTGGTTGTGCAAAGTGGAGATGATGGAACCAAGTACCCAGAACTGGTGCTGGAAAAGTCTCTTGATCGGGAAGAAGAGGGGGTTCACCATCTGGTCCTCACGGCCTATGATGGCGGGGACCCACTCCGATCGGGCACCGCCAGCATCCGTGTGACAGTGGTGGATGTGAATGATCACGTGCCAGTCTTCTCTCTGCCGCGGTATCAAGCGACAGTCCCTGAGAACGTGCCAGTAGGCACAAGACTTCTCACAGTAAATGCCATCGATCTAGATGAGGGAGTCAATGGGGAAGTGACATATTCTTTTCGGAAAATTACTCCAGAACTTGTACAAATATTCCATCTGAGCTCCCTTACGGGGGAACTGTCGACTTTAAAAAGTCTGGATTATGAAGAATCCAGCCTCTATGAACTGGAAGTTCAGGCTCAAGATGGTGCTGGCAGTCTAACCAAGGCAAAGGTACTGATCACGATTTTAGATGTGAATGACAATGCCCCGGAAGTCACTGTCACCTCTGTGAGCAGCCCAGTCCCTGAAGATACACCACCCGGGACAGTGATCGCTCTGTTCTACCTCCAAGACAAAGATTCAGGGAAGAACGGTGAGGTGACCTGCTCTTTTCCAGAAAACTTGCCTTTTAAATTAGTGCGATCAATTGATAATTACTACAGGTTGGTCACAGCACAACACCTGGACCGGGAAAAGGTGTCTGTGTACAACATCACATTGAAAGCCACAGATGGTGGAATCCCTCCCCTGTCCACAGAAACTCACATATCCATTCATGTGTCGGACACCAACGACAACCCACCCACCTTCTCCGACTCTTCATATTCCATCTACACCCCTGAGAACAATCCCAGAGGCGCCTCCATCTTCTCGGTGACTGCACAAGACCCTGACAGTGACAAGAATGCCCAAGTCACCTATGCTTTAGCTGAGGACACCATCCAGGGGGTACCAGTGTCCTCCTATATCTCCATCAACTCTGACACTGGTGTCCTGTATGCACTTGGATCCTTCGACTATGAGCAGTTTCGGAATCTACAACTAAGAGTGACTGCGCGTGACAGTGGGGACCCACCTCTCAGCAGTAATGTGTCATTGAACCTCTTTGTGTTGGACAAGAATGACAATGCCCCTGAGATCCTGTACCCTGCCCTCCCCACCGATGGTTCTACAGGGGTGGAGCTGGCTCCCCGCTCTGCAGAGCCTGGATACCTAGTAACCAAGGTGGTGGCTGTGGACAAAGACTCAGGCCCAAATGCTTGGCTGTCCTACCGCCTGCTTAAAGCCAGTGAGCCAGGGCTTTTCTCTGTAGGGCTCCACACAGGGGAGGTGCGCACTGCAAGGGCCCTACTGGACAGAGATGCGCTTAAACAAAACCTCGTGGTAGCTGTACAGGACCACGGCCAGCCCCCACTCTCAGCCACTGTGACACTCACTGTGGCTGTGGCCAACAGCATTCCTGATGTTCTGGCAGACCTAGGCAGCATCAAGACCCCCAGTGAACCTGACGATTCAGACATCACTCTCTACCTAGTGGTGGCAGTGGCCACTGTTTCCTGTGTTTTCCTTGTCTTTGTCACTGTGCTACTGGCTCTCAGACTGTGGCGCTGGCACAAGTCACACATGCTACCTGCTTCAGGTGGTGGGCTGGAAGACGTCCCTGCCTCGCACTTTGTAGGTTTAGATGGGGTTCAAGCTTTCCTACAAACATATTCCCACGAGGTCTCACTCACCGCAGACTCTCGAAAGAGCCACATTATCTTCCCTCAGCCCAACTACGTGGATACACTCATCAGCCAAGACAGCTGTGAGAAAAGCGATTCTTTGTTAACGTCCATAGATTTTCAGGAATGTAAGGGTGAAACCCCAAGTGCCCAGGTGAGTTCATAGCTTTACTTTTTCTGTGTGCCTGTGTGTATGCCGTGCTCTCATGATGCCAAGTACCTTCTATTGCTTTCCGCCTTGTATATTGAGGGAGGGTCTCTTATTTAAACCTAGAGCTGGCCGATTTGACTCTGAGATCCCCGCATCTCCATCTCTTGTGCTCTGGGATCACAAGTGGGCCACCATGCCTACCTGGTACTTACTTGGGTGCTGGGCTTGGGATCCAAACTGTGCCTCTCACACTTTCAAGTCTAACAATTTATCCATGAACCATCGACAAAGGATCCTCTTCCTTAATCTTTTGCTGGGAGTCTTCCCCAGCATGTTACTGACAGGGCAGCTGGCAGAAGGAGATGGGGGGGAGGCGCGGAGCAGAAGGAGATGAAGGCGGGAGTCAGATGTGATGGTCAAGGGAATCCTGGAGCTCTGACTAATTAGCAATTGGAGGCTTCTTTATTTATACAGGTTTCACAGAACAAAGACAGACTAATGATTATCCAAGAAGTACAAATTATATGTTTGATTTTTTTCATTACATGTTCAGGGTTATAAGTTCAATCACAATTAGAAAATACAAACAACAGATTTTATTTTTATTATCAGCCCCATAATTCCAATTTAAAGAATCTAAAGAATGGCTCCTCTAAAGAAAATGCATTTATTATATGACAGCCTGCTTTTAGGCTGGCAGTGTTTGTAGTTTTAAAGCACTCCAGAGAAACAGAAAATATCTAAATCACCCTTTTTATGAATAGCAAATACTAATACCTACCTTCTTTTGCTATACGTTTCATCATCTACTCTATAAAGAAGGAAAAGTTTGAATCAGTTTATCTTAATTACTGAATTCTATTCCTTCATGGGTGAACCCTGTATGGCTCCTTATTGTAAAGCAGGGCCTTGAATCTGTTACCTGTTCTCGTGGCCAGAGTTTGTCAATTGTCTCTGTTTACCATGCACCAATTATACTGTTGGAGTTTGCTTAGGGTCAGGCACCCCAAGAAGATTCTTGGAGTAATGGCCTCACCTTGCTGTGTGCTTATCTGTGTTTAATGATCTCCAGGGCATAAGGAAGACTTCCAAATAAAGCCAGACAAAGTTAATTTTAGGATGTTCCTAAAAAGACTCACCCATAATTTTCTCAATAAACGAATCATAATATAGAAAATCCCCAAGAATGCAACACACAGAGACCAAAGTCCAACCGTGAGAGATAGAATGGCGGTGAGTGCAGCATTCGGCTCAGCTTAGCTGAAACTATGTCAAAAGCTGTGATGGCTTCATTACTTTTGCTGCTTCCAATGGGCGTGGCTGTGCAGGTCTTTATTTCCACAAAGGTTATATTTCGCGTGAGCTGTCTCTTACCATTTTGCAAAAACAAGAATTAGGAAAATATAGATGTAATGACATTTAAATGGTGCAGAAAGTTCACCATTTCAGTGGTTGTACTTCAGCAAGAAGCACGTAAACCATGCTATCCTTTCATTAAACCCTGTGCACAAGAATATGAATAAATAGGCTCATGTATCTTGTGCCACCTACCTTCCTTCTGTTTCATTTTCTTAACTCAAATATCATCTAAATAAACATGAATTGTTGAGCATTCAGGCTGGAGAGATGGCTCAGAGGTTAATAGCACTGGCTGGTCATCCAGAGGTCCTAAGTTCAATTCCCAGCAACCACATGGTGGCTCATAACCATCTATAATGAGATCTGGTGCCCTCTTTTGGCAGGCATGCATGCAGGCAGAACATTGTGTATATAATAGATAGATAGGTAGGTAGATAGATAGATAGATAGATAGATAGATAGATAGATAGATAGATAATTTTTAAGTAAAGCGTTCCTTAGCCACCTTCCCAGGGTCCTCCTTAGAATTCAAATCTATAAAAGAGACTTATTTAGTGGCCTTTTCAATCTGGAGCCTTTCTCTGCTTTGCTTCTATCTCCACTCAACTTAGGAGCCTTTAAAAGCATGATTACTTGCTCAACTGTGTAAATCACAGGCATCAATTAAAGTTGGTTTGCTAATGGAATATTAGATAGATGCTTTGAGGATGGAATGTGTCCAGCTGGGTGGATACCTTAGTCAATAAAATGCTTCCTGCAGAAGCATGAACACCTGAGTTAATTCTCAGTACTCATGAGAAAAATGCAAGTATGGTGGTGCGTTTTTAACCCCAGTGCTGGGGAGACAGAAACAGGCAGGTCTCTGGGATTAGTCTGGCCAGCCTAATTTAACTGGTGAAACCCAAAGTCCCAGTGAGAGACACTGACTCAAAAAAAATGGGTAACTCTTGAAGAACAATGCCTGATATTTACCTCTGGCCCTACACACACACACACTTCATACAAAAGAATGAAATGTGTCAAGTATCACTAAAATCTCTATTTAAAAAACAAACATGGTATCTAATGCACTAAAGTTAATTGGTCAAAGTGGATTAAATATGTCAAATAATATGAAGTTTCCAAAGTAGGTGTGGTGGTTTTGCTTGCTATTGCAACAACGCTCCAGAGACAGAAGCAAGAACTATGGGCCAGCCTCTTCTAACTCAAACACCAGTGTCTTTTTCAAGTGTTCTAACTCTATTTGAGAAATGGACAGTTGCATTCATTCGCACACAACTCCAATATGTTCTTTTTTTAATTTTTTTATTATTAATTTATTCTTGTTATATCTCAATGGTTATCCCATCCCTTGTGTCCTCCCATTCTTCCCTCCCTCTCCTTCTCCCCTTATTCCCCTCCCCTATGACTGTTCCTGAGGGGGATTACCTCCCCCTGTATATGCTCATAGGGTATCAAGTCTCTTCTCGGTAACCTGCTGTCCTTCCTCTGAGTGCCACCAGGTCTCCCCCTCCAGGGGACATGGTCAAATGTGAGGCACCAGAGTACGTGAGAAAGTCGTATCCCACTCTCCACTCAACTGTGGAGAATGTTCTGACCATTGGCTAGATCTGGGTAGGGGTTTAAAGTTTACCGCCTGTATTATCCTTGGCTGGTGCCTTAGTTTGAGCGGGACCCCTGGGCCCAAATCTGCCTATCATAATGTTCTACTTGTAGGTTTCTAGGACCCTCTGGATCCTTCTACTTTGCTATTCTCCCATGCTTCTCTCATCTAGGGTCCCAATAGGATGTCCTCCCCTCTGTCCCAGTTTCCCGGTAAGTGAAGGCTTTCGTCCAATATATTCTTTTGGTGGTACTCCAGCTAAAGTGTCTGTGGTCTTTCTCTAGGGGGTATACTAGGAAGGCTCTATGAAATAACCACCTTGTACTGTCAAGCCCCACTTTCACTTATCCATTCTTCTGGGAAACAAAAGATTAAAAATAAGTAAGTTTGGGAATTGACTACTTCCATATTCTTTCAGATTGTTTTTGTACTACACTTATTTATAGGAAGAATTTGGCAAAGTGATAATGACTCCTGGGACTTTCTGAGTGCTAATTAAAAGGGTTTTTTCCTAGTGTAATGCTGTATTTTGTGGTATTTTTCCATACGAAAAAGCACTTAGGATCATGAGAGAATGTTTCACTCCTGTAGTGTTCAGGGGTGTAATAATTAAGGAAGAGGACTATATTAAATTTTGTGGGGAAAAGCACACTAGTAAAGAGATTCCAGACATAATGAGAAGGAACTCCCCTAATCAACACTTATTAGATTCTCAAATACATTTTTAAACAAAGAAGAGAAGTCATCATCAAACTCAGGCAGCTATTGAAAGCAAGGTTTCCATGAAGGTTTCTCTCCAACCTTAAGGTTATCATGAAATGTAAAGCAAGTGCAAAGGGAGAGACCAATACAGGAGTTTCATGAACTTTAGTCCCTTTGTGTCACAAGGTAAAGTATTACTTGCTTGGTGGTTTGAATATTGATCTTAGAGTTTATAGTGAGAGTAGCTCTAATGGGAAATGGGTGGCCTAACTGTTCAGCCTGCATTATTTCTTTGACGATGATACTGGAAATGAGAATCAGATAATACTACTGTAAGGCAATTGCTTGATCTATTTTTTTTTTTTTAATGAAATAGGTTGGATGATGAGGGTGAATTACACCTTCGACAAGCCACATTTTGTCCAGGCATGGTGGTGCACAATTTTAATACCAACATTTGTGAGGAATGAGGCAGGTGGATCTCTGTGATTAGAGGCCAGCATGTTTTATATAATTCCAGGACAGCCAGGCTATGTAGATAGACCCTGTCTCAAAAGAAAGAAGGAAGGAAGGAAAGAAGAAAAGAAGGAAGAAGAAAGAGAAAAAACAAACAAAGAGAAAGAAGGAGGAGGAATAAAAAGAAGAAGAAGAAGAAGAAGAAGAAGAAGAAAGAAGAAGAAGAAAAAGAAAAGAAGAAGAAGAAGAAGAAGAAGAAAAAGAAGGAGGATATATTCCAACATTACTGACACACTTAGAAAAGAAAGTATGAATTATGTCATAGTGGGTGACCTAGAAAAGAAGATAAAATATTAGGGATAAAAATAATGAAAAATTTCCCCCTGTATTGCTGCTAAATAAATATGCAATGCTATTGCTCCCTGAGATTATTTAGGCCAAGACTATTACAGTCGTGTTTGGCTAACTAGTTGTGTATCAAAGATTAAAACATGTTTGTGTCAACATATTTTATGCGTTTACCGATATATTCCTGGGTTTGTGATTTTTTTTTAAAAAAAAGAATTTCTGACAATATGATTTGGGACGTTATTAAATACGTGAAAATTGATTAAGAACCACTAACAGCAGAGGCTGCAGTTTCCTACTATGGACTCTGGGCGCCGCTGTTGGCCAGACTGGAGAGCCTGAGAGCCTCTTCTTGCGCAGCCGCAGAGCGCTTTCCAAGACACCCTTTCTCAGCCTTCTCCTTTAAACGCAGCTTCTTTCCCAGCAAAAGAAGAATCGTTTCATGGACTAGAACTAGTATCAAACTCCATTAGGAACCCGGAATATCCGCAGCACGGAGCTACCTCGTAACCCAGCGTTTCCAGCCTGGTGAGCAAATAAACGGGAACAAGAAGGATGCGGGAGGGCGCTGCCCAGAGGCGCCAGAGGCAGTGGCGGCCAATACTCCTTCCCTTCCTGCTCCCTTTGTTCAGCCCCGCGCTCTCTGAGCAGATCCGCTACAAGATCCCCGAGGAGATGCCCACCGGCTCGGTAGTGGGGGACCTCGCCAAGGACCTGGGCTTCAGTGTCCAGGAGTTACCCATGCGAAAACTACGTATCAGTTCCGAGAAGCCTTATTTCAGTGTGAGCACAGAAAGCGGCGAGTTGCTAGTGAGCAGCAGGCTGGACAGGGAGCAGATATGCGGGAAGAAGCCAGTGTGTGTTCTGGAATTTGAGGCTGTTGCTGAAAACCCATTGAACTTTTATCACGTGAGCGTGGAGCTGGAGGACATTAATGACCACATGCCAAAATTCATGCACACATTCTTTGAATTGCAAATAAGTGAGTCCACAAAACCAGGGACACGATTTATCTTAGGATCTGCCCATGATGCAGATGTTGGAACCAATTCTCTGCAGAATTACCAGCTTAGTCCTAATGATCATTTTTCACTGGTGAATAAAGAGAAGTCAGACGGTAGTAAGTACCCTGAAATGGTATTGAAGACACCTCTAGACCGGGAAAAGCAGAAATCCTACCACTTGACCCTGACTGCTTTGGACTTTGGGCAGCCACCCCTCAACAGCACTGCACAAATACAAGTCCTAGTGACTGATGCCAATGATAACCCTCCAGTGTTCAGCCAAGACATATACAGGGTGAGCCTTCCAGAAAACGTGCACCCAGGAACCACCGTGCTTCGGGTGGTGGCCACAGACCAGGACGAAGGTGTCAACTCCGAGATCACGTTTTCTTTCAGCGAAGCTGGTCAGATCACGCAATTTAACCTGGATTCTAATACCGGGGAAATTACTACTCGAGGCACATTAGATTTCGAAGAAGTCAAAGAATATTCCCTTGTTTTGGAAGCAAGGGATGGTGGGGGAATGATTGCACAATGTACGGTGGAGATAGAAATCCTGGATAAGAATGACAACGTCCCTGAAGTGTTATTCCAATCTCTACCTGACTTCATAATGGAGGACGCTGAGCCAGGAACTTATGTCGCTCTGCTTAAAACCCGCGACAAAGATTCTGGACGCAATGGAGACGTTGCCTGTAAATTAGAGGGTGTTGCTCCATTTAAAATAATCACTTCTTCAAGAAACACATATAAATTAGTGACGGATGGAGTTCTAGACCGCGAGCAGAAACCCGGAATACAACATTACTATCAGAGCCACTGACAAGGGTGACCTGCCCCTCTCTTCCAGCAAAATTGTCACCTTGCGTATTGGTGATGTGAATGATAACGCGCCAGTTTTCACAAAGGTTTCATATGTGGTCCATGTTGCAGAAAACAATCCGCCGGGAGCCTCCATCGCTCAAGTCAGCGCCTCTGACCCAGATTTGGGGTCCAATGGCCACGTCTCCTACTCCATCATAGCCAGCGATCTGGAGCCTAAATCACTGTGGTCCTACGTGACCGTGAATGCGCAGAGCGGGGTGGTGTTCGCCCAGCGCGCCTTCGACCACGAACAGCTGCGCTCCTTCCAGTTGACATTGCAGGCGCGCGACCAGGGCTCTCCCGCTCTCAGCTCCAACGTGAGCATGCGCGTGCTGGTGGGCGACCGCAACGACAACGCGCCACGCGTGCTCTACCCCGCGCTTGAGCCCGATGGCTCCGCGCTCTTCGACATGGTGCCTCGCGCTGCCGAAACCGGATACCTGGTCACCAAAGTGGTAGCTGTGGATGCAGACTCAGGACACAATGCCTGGCTGTCATACCACGTGCTGCAGGCCAGCGATCCTGGGCTCTTCAGCCTGGGGCTGCGCACAGGCGAGGTGCGCACAGCGCGTGCCTTGGGCGACAGAGACTCCACGAGGCAGCGCCTTCTGGTCTCTGTGCGTGATGGTGGACAGCCACCGCTCTCTGCTACGGCAACGTTGCACCTGATCTTCGCAGATAGTCTGCAGGAGGTCCTGCCAGACCTCAGCGATGACCCGCTGCCCCCTGACCCTCAAGCCGAGCTGCAGTTCTACTTGGTTGTGGCCTTGGCTTTGGTTTCTGTGCTTTTTCTCCTGGCTGTGATGCTAGCCATTGCACTTCGACTGCGACACCCCTCCAGCAGCAAGGCATGGGGCTGCTTTCAGTCAGACGTTGTGGTTCCCCCCAACTACAGTGATGGGACTTTGCCGTATTCCTACAACCTGTGTGCTGCAGCCACAGGAAAGGCAGAGTTTAACTCTCTAACATGTAATGACCAGCTGAAATCAGGACAGGATATATTTTTTGGAGATTCAGCAGGGGCCTTGTTTCCACTTTGTAATTCCAGTGAGTCAACCTCCCATCAGGTGAGTTTCCTGCAAGCATAAGGTACTTCTTTCTACTCAGTTCTTCATATTCTCCGGAAATATATATATATCACGAAAAGTTAGTGTGGCTAAGTGGAGATGAGCACCTGATCTCCACTTGATGAGTCAGTCCCTAAGGCCACCACAAAAAGTTTTAGTGGGTTAAGAAGTGCTTATGGGGGCCAGAGAGAGACTCACTAGCTGCTCTTTCAGCGAACCCAGGTTCAATTCCCAGCACTCACATAGCAATTGCCTGTAACTCCTGTCCCAAGGGATCTGATGCCCTCTTCTAGCCTCCGAGAGCATCAGACACACACAGTGCACAGACACTCATGTAGACAAACACCTATACACATCTAATAAATAAATAGTTCCAAACAGTGACGATGCAATTTTTTAAAAGTAGATAAAGTAGGAGCACTTGTGTAACTTACATGTATGATGTACTGACCTCAGATGTTCAGGAAGTGGTCTTACCTACAATATGAACTTTTACACAGTGTTGTCTCTCCTTAAAATTCAATTGATATTTCTCCATGAATTTTCTCCCTGTTGCTTAATAAGATGAATGCTTTGTAGATTACACATACTATAAATATAAAAGCAATCATTGAGCTGGGCATGGTGGCTCACATCTTTAATCCCAGCACTCAGAAGGCAGAGGCAGGTGAAACTCTGAGTTTGAGGCCAGCCTGGTCTACAGAGAGAGTTCCAGGACAGCCAGGGCTACACAGAGAAACCCTGTCTTTAAAAAGACAATCACTGACGGGAGGGAGGAAGGAATGGGAGGATACAAGGGATGGGATAACCATTGAGACATAATATGAATAAGTTAATAAAAAATAAATAAAAATCATTAAAATAATCTTTAAAACAAAAACACGGTAAAAAATGGATATTTTGCTATTGCTTTAGCTGTTTTAGCTTCTATAATCTGTTGTTTTGCTTCTTGTGACTATTTCCTTTTCTCCCAAAATAAGATCACTTAAGCTCAGTCCTATGGCCATGGCCTCTTGTAATTTTATACAGTATATTATATGTGATCGGTTCCTTAGCAGAAGGCCCGGTATTTACCAGAAGATCAAAGGGACTGATAATCCATGTGTATAGTGCCAGTATTTGGGAGATAGAGGCAAAGCCAGAATGGGCTATATGAGACCCTTTCTAAACAAACAACCAGAAGCTGGTTGTTACTGCTTAAAGCATAGGTCTTTGAGAATTTATCTGTACTGATGCTCATTTAATAGAGATGAACAACGCCTTCCCTCTGTTCCTCCCTGGCACCCTCCAACATATCATTTTTTAAATTATTACTAGTATCTGGACATTGGTGGTACATTCCTATAATCCCAGCATTCAGAAACCAAAGGCAGGCAAATCTCTGAGTTCAGGGTTTGTCTGGTCCATAAAGCAAGTTCCAGGACAGCCAGGGCTACACAGAGAAACGCTGTCTCAAAAACAAAACAAAACAAAAAAATATTACTAGTATTTTCTGTGTGTAAATAATGTATGGGTATATATACAAATCAGAGGACAACTTTGTAGTTTTGGTTCTTTTATTTCGTCTTTTATGTGGCTCCCAAGGGTAGAGCCCATGTCACAATGCGTAGTCAGCAAGTTCTGTCTACTTAGCCATCTGGACTCTAGCAAAAAATTCAACTGCCTTTTCTTTGTGCTTCTAAACTAAATATGTAGAGGTCTTCTACAAATTTATCTAGAAGATAAATAGTCTTGAAGTTTTCACACTTTTAGACAAACTTGCCAATCTGGTGTGCAATTAAAAATAATAATATATACGTGTTAATATGTGCACAGCGTGCTGTGTCCGTCTTCCTGGACGGTCTACGCACCTGCCCCAGCTCCTGGCAACTTCAGTACCAAAAGGCAGAGTTTTTGTTGTGGCATTTACTCTTTGGCTTCTTACGATAATCACAAATGTTCCTCACTTTTTGTTGTTCTTTGGATGAAAGTTATAGTAGTGGAGCTAACCTAACGTGTGTGTGTGTGTGTGTGTGTGTGTGTGTGTGTGTGTGTGTGTGTACTCCCTTAAATGGTCATCTGGTTTAAAATGTAACACCAGGCTTGGTGGTGCATGCTTGTAACACAGCACTGAGGAGCAGCAGAGAGGCAGATGGAACTCTGTGAGTTCAGGTCCAGCCTGGTCTACATAGTGAGTTCCAGGACAGCCAAAGCTACTTCGTGAGATCCTGTATGAGTTTTGTTTCTTTTGTGGAAGAGGGGGTAGAGTTTTGCTTTTATTATGTCTTTATCTGTTCCTCCCAAGTATTTTTAAATAACAAACCCACATAATATAATTTTTTAAAAAAACTTGAATTGTGAAAGTATTCGTCCTGGTCAAATTCCTCAATAATAATAAAAAAATCATTGGTGTGTAATTAAAATAAGATTTTAGTAAGAAAACATAAAAGCAACAACTCTGTGGAAAGCTACTATGATGATTAGTTTAAACCAGAGAAAACAACCCTCCAAACAGTCATCTCCATCAGATCTGGTTTACTCTAAAAATTATCAGTTTCCAGTAGCAACTAGAATTATTAATTTATCCGCATATGTAGAAACCATTCACACAAAGCTGGGAAACAATGAAAAGTAAAACTGCACTGTTTGCTTTAGAGAGCAGATGTAGACTGCCATTCGATATAATGCTAGCCCAGAGACCTGATCATTAATATAACCACATTTTATCACACACACATATTTGCACTTTCTTCTAAAATATGTATTTAGGAACAAATTTAAACTTAAAGTAATAAAAAACGGTTAATTGATAAGGCTTAAATAACTGCATCTAAGTGCAGTAACAATTTAGGACTCTAAGCGCCGCTGTTCACCTTCTGGGAGAGAGATGCACCCGGAAAGCAATCGAATTCTCAGCGATGACAAAATCAGACTAGCAGATTCCAGAGTCGAACTGCGACACTGCGGTGAAATTCTGTCCCTAAATTTGTGGCTCTCCAGCTTTCCGTGAGATTGTAATCTCCATCACCTCAAGCAAAGGTAAACCAGCCATCTATGCCCAGGGAAGACTGAGAGGATTTTTTTGCGAATGAACAATGGCCGCTTCCAAGAACCAACACAGGCACAGCCCGCTGGTCCTGTTGTGTACGCTCATGGGGACGCTGTGCAAGATCGGGGTAGGACAGATTCGTTACTCGGTCCCAGAAGAGACAAACAAAGGCACGGTCGTGGGCAACATCTCTAAGGACCTGAGGCTGGAGCCCCGCGAGCTGGCGGAGAGCGGGATCCGCATCGTCTCCAGAGGTAGGTCTCAGCTTTTCTCTCTGAACCCGCGGAGCGGTAGCTTGGTCACCGCAGGCAGGATAGACCGGGAGGAGCTGTGCGCTCAAAGCACTCCCTGTCTTGTAAATATTAACATCTTAGTTGAGGGGAAAGGAAAACTCTTTGGGGTTGAAATCGAAATAACTGATATTAACGACAATAATCCGAAGTTCCATGTTGAAGATCTGGAAGTGAAAATTAATGAAATCGCCGCCCCTGGAGCACGGTATCCACTTCCAGAAGCGGTTGACCCAGATGTGGGGATAAACTCCCTCCAGAATTACCAGCTCAGTCCTAACCAACACTTCTCTCTCCACCTGCAAACCGGAGACGACGGAACTATAAACCCAGAGCTGGTACTGGAGAGCACCCTGGACAGAGAGGAAGAGCCCACTCACCTCCTGGTCCTCACCGCCTCCGATGGCGGTGACCCGCGCCGCTCCAGCACAGCGCTCATCCAGGTCACAGTGTTGGATACAAATGACAATGCCCCTGTTTTCGAACAACCGGTTTACCGCGTGAAGGTCCTTGAGAATGTGGCCCCGGGCACCCTGCTGCTCACAGTGAGAGCTAGCGACCCGGATGAGGGTGCCAATGGGAAAGTGACGTATAAATTCCGGAAAATTAATGAAAAACAGTCGCTGTTATTCCATCTTCATGAAAACACTGGGGAAATGACCGTAGCGAAGAATCTGGACTATGAAGAATGTTCATCGTATGAAATGGAAATACAGGCTGAAGACGTGGGAGCACTTCTCGGGAGGAGCAAAGTGATAATTATGGTGGAGGATGTAAATGACAATCGGCCGGAAGTGACCATTACATCCTTGTTTAACCCAGTTTTGGAAAGTTCTCTTCCTGGTACAGTAATTGCCTTCTTGAATGTGCATGACCGAGACTCTGGAAAGAATGGTCAAGTTGTCTGTTATACACATGACAACTTACCTTTTAAATTAGAAAAGTCAATAGATAATTACTATAGATTGGTGACATGGAAATACTTGGACCGAGAAAACGTCTCTCACTACAATATCACAGTGATAGCTTCAGATCTGGGATCCCCACCTCTGTCTACTGAAACTTACATTGCCCTGGTCGTGGCAGACACTAACGACAACCCGCCTCGTTTTCCTCATGCTTCCTACATAGCCTATATCCCAGAGAACAACCTGAGAGGTGCTTCCATCTTCTCACTGACTGCACATGACCCTGACAGCCAAGAAAATGCCCAGGTCACTTACTCTGTGTCTGAGGACTCCATACAGGGAGTACCTTTGTCCTCTTATATCTCCATCAACTCGGACACTGGCGTCCTGTACGCACTGCAGTCTTTTGACTTTGAGAAGATGCAAGACTTGCAGCTATTGGTTATTGCCAGCGACAGTGGAAGCCCACCACTCAGCAGCAACGTGTCACTGAGCTTGTTTGTGTTGGACCAGAATGACAATGCGCCTGAGATTCTCTACCCTGGCTTCCCCACAGACGGTTCCACTGGTGTGGAATTGGCGCCCCGCTCTGCAGAGCCTGGATACCTAGTGACCAAGGTGGTGGCGGTGGACAGAGACTCAGGACAGAATGCTTGGCTGTCCTACCGCCTGCTCAAGGCCAGCGAGCCAGGTCTCTTCTCTGTAGGGCTGCACACGGGTGAGGTGCGCACAGCAAGGGCCCTGCTGGACAGAGATGCTCTCAAACAGAACCTGGTGATGGCGGTGCAGGACCATGGCCAGCCCCCTCTCTCTGCCACTGTAACTCTCACCGTGGCTGTGGCTAACAGCATCCCGGAAGTGTTGGCTGACTTGAGCAGCATTAGGACCCCTGGGGCACCAGAAGATTCCGATCTCACGCTCCACCTGGTGGTGGCCGTGGCTGTAGTTTCCTGTGTCTTCCTAGTCTTTGTCATTGTCCTCCTAGCACTCAGACTTCAGCGCTGGCAGAAGTCTCGCCAGTTCCAGGGCTCCAGAGGGGTATTGGCCCCTGCACCTCCATCACATTTTGTGGGCATCGACGGGGTACAGGCTTTTCTACAAACCTATTCGCATGAAGTCTCACTCACTTCAGACTCCCAGACAAGCCACATTATCTTTCCTCAGCCCAACTATGCAGACATGCTCATTAACCAAGAAAACTGTGAGAAAAATGAATCTTTATTAACATCCATAGATTTTCATGAGAGTAAAGATGAAGACGCTTGTGCTCTGGTAAGTTCGGGTGCTTGATTTCTCGCGGGAATTTTGAGATATGCCAAAACTGTTGTGTTCGTGTAAGTAATGGGAATGTCAATCTGAACACTTGAAAGTCATGTGTCTATGAAAACAAATTGAGTTTGTTTTCAAAGGGATTGAGCAATGCTTGGGAACGTAGGTTAGTTATTAGAGTGCTCGCCTAGTTCGCACAAATCCTGAGTTTGATTCCCAGCACCAGATAAACCGGGCTATGTGAGACTCTGTCTCAAAACACACACACACAGAGAGAGAGAGAGAGAGAGAGAGAGAGAGAGAGAGAGAGAGAGAGAGAGAGAGAGAGAGAGAGAGAGAGAGAGAGAAGAGGCCTTTAAAGCATCTCATTGTCTTTATCACTCATTTAGTTAAGAATTAATTACCTACCACACACAGTACCTTTTCTACTTACACACATGGATTTCTTTGTCGTCGTCTTCTTCTTCCTCCTCCTCCTCCTCCTCCTTCTCCTTCTGGTTTTTTGAGACAGGGTTTCTCTGTGTAGCCTTGGCTGTCCTGGACTCACTTTGTAGACCAGGCTGGCCTCAAACTCACAGCCTACCTCTGCCCCCCAAGTGCTGGGATTAAAGGCATGCACCACCTCACCTGGCCACACATGGATATTCTAAGTGAACACTATGCAAAAATAGTTGAGATTTTCAAATCCTTAGTAATTAATCATCAAGTGTGCACCACAATTATATTACCTACAAGGAGCCCCCATGAGATGTCTTGCCTTTGAACATCTCTTAAGGCCTGCTTCTGCATCTGCATTCAAACTTTACTACTGCTTACTATACTTCAAACCACAAGCGCAGGGGCTGGAGAGGTGGCTCAGCGGTTAAGAGCACTGCGTCCTCTTCCAGGGGTCCTGAGTTCAATTCCCAGCAACCACATGATGGCTCACAATCATTTATATCCTCTACTGCCCTCTTCTGGCATGCAGGTGTACAGGGAGATAGAGCACTCTAATACATAAAACGAGTAAAATCAAACCACAAACACATTTTAAAATGTGGATCTTGGTGGGAGATAAACTGGTGCACAAATGTTGAATGTATGTGTGGATGGTTATCCTTCTCGGGGTCTGTGCCTATGGAAATATGACATCAAAAGCCTCATTTAGCAATCAGTCTCCCCTCCAAAAGAAAAGCAACAAAATCTAAACTAAAATAAAACTTTCTTAATTAAGATAGTGAAGACTCCATTTCAGAAGATGAATCATGGAGAAAACTCATGAATGATAAACAAATTCCAAATAAGTTAACTAATTTCAGAAAAATTGTAGCAAGCTATACACATTATCTGTATTTCCTCATTTGTCACCAATCAAAAATGAAAGATAGAATAAATATATTGTGATTGTGGAGAGGGATAGTTCCCAAGGACTGTGCAGTATTCCGTGCTATGTTGCATGTACATAGGAGTAGAAATTAACATCATGCTTTCTGTAGCATCTTGGCGCACAATCATTTGAGGAGACTGCTATATCATTGGCTCTGTCATTTTGTTAGGGGTAAAGAAAGCTGTCTCTTGCCTAATATGTGTGTCACCCTGATTTGATTCCCAGCACTTCAAAAACTAATTAATTAGTGGAGTATTAAGTTAGACCAAATGTCACAGTTTCAGTAAGTTTATGTAATGGGTTTACTATGTTTTCAGTTTCTCCAACTCCAAAGTGTGGTGCCTAGGCAGGGAAATAATGTGCTCTATGTGTGTTGCACATAGCTAATCACTTCCCCAGGAATTTTAAGGCTGAATTGCTGTAATATAAAGAGTGAGGTACAAACTACATAATTTGGAAATAATAAAGTAGGGGATTTATATCTGGGCTACCTCACTGAGATATCCTTCTCAAATTTGTATCGCTAAAGAGCCAAAAACAAAAAACAAAAACTCTTGGTTTTTATAAAGAGAACGTTGATGTTACCAGAAAGGAAGGATGTCTGAGGAGTGGGACGCATCTGCCCAAGTACAATGTAAGTAATAACTTACAACAGTACTGCTGTCTCCAAACACTACTAAACAGCATTGATTACCTAGAAATCTGGAAGAATTATAGAAATAAATAAAGAGGAGTAAAAGTAGTTTCAACATACCATAGCCAACAAAGAAGTGAATTTGTGGACTTAATAATCTAATAGACTCCGAGGGAAAAACTAATGGTTCATTAGCTATTAAATTCTCACTCAAAAGTGTAACATTTTTCTTTAGGTAAAAGCACAGTGCATGCACAGTGACCCAAGAATGGACCGTTATATGTAGGTTTGCACAAAAACTCAATGTGGTATTTCAAACATCGTGGAAGAATAAAAAAGATATATGAAATGGGTATTTAAAGTATTTTTTCTAAATATTAAAGTATGACGTATTAAGTTAGGCACAATTGTTATGTTGTTAGTTAGTTAAAAATAATAAAATAAAAAAATAAAAAACCTCCGAACAGCAGAGGCTGCAGTTTCTTACTGTGGACTCTGGGCGCCGCTGTTGGCCAGACTTGAGAGTCTGAAGCTCCACTTCTTGCGCAGCCGCAGAGCTCTTTGCAAGACACCCTTTCTCAGCCTTCTTTACTTCGCTCCTTTCCGAGCAAAAGAAGAATCGTTTCATGGACTAGAACTGGTATCAAACTCCATTAGGATCCCGGAATATCCGCAGCACGGAGCTACCTCGTAACCCAGCGTTTCCAGCCTGGTGAGCAAATAAACGGGAACAAGAAGGATGCGGGAGGGCGCTGCCCAGAGGCGCCAGAGGCAGTGGCGGCCAATACTCCTTCCCTTCCTGCTCCCTTTGTTCAGCCCCGCGCTCTCTGAGCAGATCCGCTACAAGATCCCCGAGGAGATGCCCACCGGCTCGGTAGTGGGGGACCTCGCCAAGGACCTGGGCTTCAGTGTCCAGGAGTTACCCATGCGAAAACTACGCATCAGTTCCAAGAAGCCTTACTTCAGTGTGAGCACAGAAAGCGGCGAGTTGCTAGTGAGCAGCAGGCTGGACAGGGAGCAGATATGCGGGAAGAAGTCGGTATGTGTTCTGGAATTTGAGGCTGTTGCTGAAAACCCATTGAATTTTTATCACGTGAGCGTGGAGCTGGAGGACATTAATGACCACATGCCAAAATTCATGCACACTTCCTCGGAACTGCAAATAAGTGAGTCTGCACAACCGGGCACTCGATTTATTTTAGAGGTAGCAGAAGATGCAGATATTGCCTTAAATTCTCTACAGAATTATAAACTCTCTCTTAGCCCTAGTTTCTCGCTGGTAAATAAAGAAAAACAAGATGGTAGTAAATACCCGGAATTGGTATTGGAGAAAACTTTAGACCGCGAGCAACAGAATTACTACCGATTAGTCTTGACAGCCTTAGACGGTGGGAATCCTCCCCTAAGTGGCACCACTGAGCTTCGGATCCAAGTGACTGATGCTAACGATAATCCCCCTGAGTTCAACCAGGAAGTGTACAGAGTCCGCCTTCCCGAGAACGTGCCCCTAGGCACAACTGTGCTACAGGTGACAGCTACCGACAAAGATGAGGGTGTGAATTCGGAGATTACTTATTCCTTCTACAGAGCTGGGCAAGTGTTTGGTCTAAATTCAAAGAGTGGAGAAATTACAACACAAAGGACACTGGATTTCGAAGAAATGAAAGAATATTCTATAGTGGTGGAAGCACGGGACGGTGGGGGCCTGGTTGCACAATGTACGGTTGAAATTAACATTCAAGATGAAAATGACAACAAACCAGAAGTTACAGTTGATTCCCTACTAGAAACGATTCTAGAAAACGCGGCGCCAGGAACACTGGTTGCTTTGATCAAAATACACGACGGAGATTCTGGGGAGAACGGAGAGGTTCATTGTCGACTGGACGGTGAAGTGCCCTTTAAAATTATCTCTTCTTCCAAAAATTCTTATAAATTGGTAACAGATAGAGCCTTAGACCGAGAGATGACCCCGGAATACAATGTTACCATCACAGCCACTGACAGGGGCAAACCACCCCTCTCTTCCAGCACGAGTGTCACCCTACACATTGGTGACGTCAATGACAACACTCCACTTTTCCACCAGGCCTCCTACTTGGTGTACATAGCCGAGAACAACCCACCTGGATCCTCCATCGCTCAAGTCAGCGCCTCTGACCCGGATTTGGGATCCAATGGTCAAGTCTCCTACTCCATCATAGCCAGCGACCTGGAGCCTAAATCGCTGTGGTCCTACGTGACCGTGAATGCGCAGAGCGGGGTGGTGTTCGCCCAGCGCGCCTTCGACCACGAACAGCTGCGCTCCTTCCAGTTGACATTGCAGGCGCGCGACCAGGGCTCTCCCGCTCTCAGCTCCAACGTGAGCATGCGCGTGCTGGTGGGCGACCGCAACGACAACGCGCCACGCGTGCTCTACCCCGCGCTTGAGCCCGATGGCTCCGCGCTCTTCGACATGGTGCCTCGCGCTGCCGAACCCGGATACCTGGTCACCAAGGTGGTGGCAGTGGACGCTGACTCCGGACACAATGCCTGGCTGTCATACCACGTGCTGCAGGCCAGCGATCCTGGGCTCTTCAGCCTGGGGCTGCGCACAGGCGAGGTGCGCACAGCGCGTGCCTTGGGCGACAAGGACGCCGCCAGGCAGCGCCTGTTGGTTGGTGTTCGCGATGGTGGACAGCCTCCTCTCTCTGCCACTGCCACGCTGCTCTTGGTATTCGCTGACAGTCTGCAGGAGGTCCTGCCAGACCTCAGTGACCGCCCGCTGCCCCCTGACCCTCAAGCTGAGCTGCAGTTCTACTTGGTTGTGGCCCTGGCCTTGGTTTCTGTGCTTTTCCTCCTGGCTGTGATTCTAGCCATTGCACTTCGACTGCGACACCCCTCCAGCCCCTCTGTCTGGGGTTGCTTTCAGCCTGGATTTTGTTCTGAGTCTAGACCTGTGGTTCCCCCCAACTACAGCGAAGGTACTTTGCCGTATTCCTATAATCTGTATGGTGTACATGCCGGAAAGACAGAGTGTAATTTCCTAAAATGTAGTGAGCAATTGAGTTCAGGACAGGGCCTTCTTTGCCCTGAGTCAACCGGGGCCCTGTTTCCACTTTGTGATTCCAATGAGCCGACGTCCCACCCGGAACCTCTAACACCGGTGAGTTTCACTCAAGCCTTTGGTTCTTCCTCTCTTCCTAAAAGGACACAATTATTTATATTTACATAGTAATACAGCACGTTTTCAGGTCTTGTGAGTCCTCTTCAAAAAGTTTAAATGGCTCAGAAAGTTCTGTTTTGTTTCCTCAATAGAGTTGGGTGAAGTGTGGTATAAACTAAGTTTTAGAAAAGAATTAAAGGTTACAGATTTACAGTGTAGTAAAATATCCAAGCAATACTGAGAGTGTGTGCTGTTAGCTTCACAACAAAATTAGTGCACAATTTTTCAAAGTGATTGGAATTTACCTGTTGGTTTTTACTTTTTTGAGACAGAGTCTTGCTATGTAGTTTATAGGGTGGCCTTGATTCATGACTCACAATGTATCTCAGGCTGGCCTGGGAGTTATTATACTGGGCAGAGGCCAGCCTGGAACTGGAGCTCCTCCTGTCTCAACCTCGTGGGTGCTGGTTTATAGGTCTGAGCCACCATTCTTCCTATTTTTTTATACATAGGCAAGCATTAAATTTAGAGTACATAATAATTTGCCAAGCAATGGTGGCACACGCCTGTAATTCCAGAACTCAGGAAGCAGAGGCAAGCAGATCGCTGAGTTTGAAACCAGCCTGGTGTACAGAGTGAGTTCCAGGACAACCAAGGCTACACAGAGAAACCCTGTCTCACAAAAGAAAGGAAGGAAGGAAAGGACTTTATCCTCTAATGAAACTACTCATTGGTCTCTTCCTTTGCTTCTTTCACTAATGGTTTCCTTTCTTGTGTTTATTCCTTGTGCTTAGCTTCCTATGCTTACTTAACAGATTCATGACTTTGATTTCCTTAAAGATACATGAAAACTACTGTGTGTGGTGTGTGTGTGTGTGTGTGTGTGTGTGTGTGTGTGTGTGTGTGTTTGTGGAATGAAAGAGATTTGCTGAATTCTTCAGACTCAACTCACTAAGTCCTATCAGCTTTGTGGAATCCTGAAGAAAACAAAAGACAGGCAGAGATGTGGTGATGGAGCGCTCCTCTGTTATGCTCTAGGCCCTGGGGAGCCTAGGAGAAGACTAGGGAAGGAAATGAAGAAAAGATATTATCACTCCCATTTCTTTTGTTCTTTTGTTTAATTTTTGTTGTATGTGCATGAGTGTTTAGTTTGCATGTATGTCCGGACACTACTTGCATACCCAGTGCCCTCAGAGGCCCGAAACAGAAGAGTATTGGATCCCCTTGGACTGGAGTTATAGATTGATGTGAGCCATCATGTGGGTGTTGGGACTTGAACCCAGGTCCTCTGCAAGACCAGTCAGTACTCTTAACTCCGAATCATCTCTACAGCTCCCTCCTCTGGTTCTTGACATATAATCTCTGAAGAAGGGAGCAGGAGGGGAAACCACTGGATTCTTCTTATAATTTGAAGCCACAAAGGTTTTCCAGCCATCCCTGTAGTGGGGAATTCTGAGTTATTGACTCTTAAAGGAAAGAGCTACTGCTCAGGCATGCACATGAAACTGCTATTTCATACTATGTCTTTGCTTTGTTTCCTCTGACAGTAAAATATAGTAAATGGCTACTTTACAAACAGATTTCTTCTTTACATAGCATCACTTAACCATTTACTTCTTGATAGTAAACATTTGTTCTATGTTTTGTGCTCTTTTCTTTCAGTCATTGATTAAATTTAAAAGACCTTTAGAATAAGAAGTGTATGGCCACTTTAAAAATCACACGATTTCTTTCTTCCTTTCTTTTCTTTTGTCCTGAGGGTTGAGCTGATGCATGCTAAGCAAGGCAAATACTTTTCTACTGAGCTGCATCCCAGCCCTTGAAACTGTATGGGGGTTGGTGATGTAACTCAGTAATAGAACTCTTGCCTAACATGGTAAGGTTCTAGATTCTATCCCCAGAACACACACACACACACACACACACACACACACACACACACACAGTTCTAGGCTAGCCAGGGTTATATAATGAGGCCCTGTAAGAAAAATATGGAATCAATATAATTATGAAATGAACATATATCAAAGTATAAAGGAAATATAAATATTATAAGACTTTCATACCAAAATTATTTCTAAAAATCGTAAAGATGTGCAAAACAAAACAACATAAAAATAACATTTTAACAACTTATATATCTAGAGGGTGTGTACAAACCAAAATTTAAGGTGGGTTAGGTTAACATTAAGCCAAAACTGCGGAGTTAATACAGAAATATCATTCCCCTTAATTTAAAATTCAGATGTCCACAAATGGTAATTGCTTTAGAAATGTGAGTGCAAGAAAATGCTTAGAAAATCTAAAATCACAATAAGAAGAGAGTACTCTTTTCTTTATCTATAATCAAATATTTTGGGGGAGCACATGAGTAGACACAAGTGCTCTGGAGACTGAGACAGGAGAGTACCCTCCTTCAAGACCAGCCTGAGAGACTCCATTTCTGTAAGACACTTAATGAAAGAACAAAAGGAAGGAAGAAGGGAGAAGAGGGTGGAGAAAGAAAGGAAGAAGAAAGGAAAAAGAAGGGGGAGCCGGGGAGAAACAGGGAGAAAGGAGAGGGAGTTGAGAAAGGAACAAAGGGGAAAATGGGATGTGATGTCTCGGTGTAGTAACGACTTAGGACTCTGAGCGCCGCTGTTGACCAACTAAAAGAAAAACTAGGCTTTCCGTACGGATTTTCACGTCAGCAACTACATAAAG
Source organism: Acomys russatus (assembly GCF_903995435.1). Lineage (NCBI taxonomy): Eukaryota > Metazoa > Chordata > Mammalia > Rodentia > Muridae > Acomys > Acomys russatus. The sequence goes on from NC_067156.1 coordinate 26,099,777, forward strand.
CTCTGCGCATCCAACAAAGTGGCTCCCGGACTATAGCAAAACTCAGCCTTTTAGCGTGGAATGCTCTGGCTTTTTTCCTGAAGAAGAAGAAGAAGTATCATCGGGGCCCTTATAGGAAGAAAAGAAGAGCCTAAGGAGTTAGCGAGCACAAAGAGTATTCTGAGAGAATTCCCTAGCAAAAGCAACAATGGCTGCCCGGACCAAAAGCCCGCCCTGCAGAAGACTGGTTTTCCTGCTCCCGCTGCTGGGGATGCTGTGGGAGGCCACGGCCAGGCAGATCCGCTATTCGGTGCCAGAAGAGACAGAAAGGGGCTACATAGTGGGAAATATATCTAAGGACCTGGGACTAGAGCCCCGTGAGCTGCCGGAGCACGGAGTCCGCATCATCTCCAAAGGTAAGATCCAGCTTTTCTCTCTGAGCCCGCGGAGCGGAGGCTTAGTCACCGCAGGCAGGATAGACCGGGAGGAGTTGTGTGCCCAGAGCGCGCCGTGTCTCCTAAGCTTTAAAGTCTTAGTTGAAGATAGAGTAAAACTTTATGGGGTGGAAGTAGAAGTCACTGATATCAATGACAATGCGCCGAAATTTGAGGCCGAAAATTTGGTAGTAAAAATCAGCGAAATCGCCGCCCCTGGAGCACGGTATCCACTTCCAGAAGCGGTTGACCCAGATGTTGGGATAAACTCCCTCCAGAACTACCAGCTCAGTCCTAACCGACACTTCTCTCTCCACCTGCAAACCGGAGACGACGGAACTATAAACCCAGAGCTGGTACTGGAGAGCACCCTGGACAGAGAGGAAGAGCCCACTCACCTCCTGGTCCTCACCGCCTCCGATGGCGGTGACCCGCGCCGCTCCAGCACAGCGCTCATCCAGGTCACAGTGTTGGATACAAATGACAATGCCCCTGTTTTCGAACAACCGGTTTACCGCGTGAAAGTCCTTGAGAATGTGGCCCCGGGCACCCTGCTGCTCACAGTGAGAGCTAGCGACCCGGATGAGGGTGCCAATGGGAAAGTGACTTATAAATTCCGGAAAATTAATGAAAAGCAGTCGCTGTTATACCATCTTCATGAAAACACTGGGGAAATGACAGTAGTGAAAAATTTGGACTATGAAGAATGTTCATCGTATGAAATGGAAATACAGGCTGAAGATGGTGGGGGACTGAAAGGGCGGGCCAAAGTGGTAATTATGGTAGAAGACGTAAATGACAATCGGCCGGAAGTGACCATTACATCTCTGTTTAGCCCGGTGAGGGAAGATGCGCCCCCGGGGACAGTAATCGTTCTTTTCAACGCTCATGACCAAGACTCTGGGAAGAATGGTCAAGTAGTCTGTTCTATCCAGGAGAACCCATCTTTTAAATTAGAAAACTCAGTAGATGATTACTATAGGTTGTTGACAGCCCAGATTCTTGATCGAGAAAAGGCTTCTGTGTATAACATCACAGTGACCGCAACAGACAGAGGAACCCCATCCATGTCCACAGAAATCCACATCACCCTGTATGTAGCTGACATCAATGACAATCCGCCTACCTTCTCGCAAACCTCATACTCAGTCTATGTCCCTGAAAACAACCCCAGAGGCACCTCCATCTTCTCAGTTACTGCCTATGACCCTGATGACAGTGAGAATGCTAAGGTTACATACTCTTTGGTGGAAAACACCATCCAGGGAGCACCACTCTCCTCCTATATCTCCATTAATTCTGACACAGGTGTGCTCTATGCTTTGCAATCCTTTGACTATGAACAGTTTCAAAATCTGCAAATGCAGGTGAAAGCAAGTGACAGTGGACAACCACCACTCAGCAGCAATGTGTCCCTAACTGTATTTCTATTGGATCAGAATGACAATGCTCCCCAAATCCTGTACCCCTCCCTCCCAACCGATGGATCCACTGGTGTGGAGCTGGCTCCTCGCTCGGCAGAGCCTGGATATCTGGTGACCAAGGTCGTGGCAGTGGACAGAGACTCTGGACAGAATGCTTGGTTGTCTTACCGTCTGCTCAAGGCTAGTGAGCCAGGACTTTTCACAGTGGGGCTACGCTCGGGTGAAGTACGCACAGCCCGGGCCCTGCTAGACAGAGATTCTCTTAAGCAAAGCCTCCTGGTGGCTGTGCAGGATCATGGGGAGCCCCCTCTTTCTGCTACCATTACTCTTACAGTGGCTGTGGCAGACAGCATCCCCGCCATCCTGGCTGACCTGGGCAGCATCAACACTCCAGCAGACCCTGATTCTGACATTACTCTCTACCTTGTGGTAGCAGTTGCCGTGGTGTCCTGTGTCTTCCTGCTCTTTGTGCTTGTGCTGCTAGCGCTTAGGCTGAGGCGTTGGCATACTTCACACCTGCTGCAGGCTGGGACCAGTGCACTGACTGGGGTGCCAGCATCACATATTGTGGGTGTGCAAGGGGTTCAGACTTTCCTACAAGCCTATTCCCAAGAGTTCTCCCTCACACCTGATTCTGGGAAGAGCCACCTGATCTTCCCCCAGCCCAACTATGCAGATACACTCCTCAGCCAGGAGAGCTGTGGGAAAAGCGAGCCTTTGTGCAGTTCAGTGGAGTCCAAGTTTCCTATTGATGACACTCCTTTGGTTCCTGTGAGTTTGGGGGTCCCCCCCTTTATTATGTCTGATAATTAGCTCTCTGCTTTAGTCTTGCATAAGTTGATATTTATATACCTGTAACCCCTCTAGTTTTCACTGAGACTAATCTTCACCCGCAACATCTAAAATGTTTATTGGTCAGACACCACTGAGGTAATTTCTGAGGTGCTGATGGGAGAGGGGGAACAGTTAACATTATCCTGCCTGGTTGGAGCTGTTTAGAGTTGGTTGGTTGGTTACAGTGGCTCCCTCCTACCTCTCCAGCTGGAGTTCTTTTCCTGACATTAATTGCATCATTTATTCCTAGTGCCCCTCATTGTAGCTCTTGCTCCTAAAAGTTTCTAGAGTGATCCTTTTGTAGGGGTGAACTAAAAAGTACCCTTTTCTTAGAGAAACAACTGAACAACCAGTCTATACCCCCACATTTCTATCTCTACGACATGAAAATGCCCTCAATGAACTGTTGTTTAGCAGACCATAAGTTCATGGAAACTATTTGTGTTTAAAGAGCTTTCTTTATTGAGGATGAGTTAAGCTTCAGTTGTCAACTCCAGACCCAGCAAAGCTTTTTTGGTTTTGTTTTTATTTTTTTCTTTTAATGGTGAAAATTGTAACTTCCATTGTGGTAATAGCGTTGAAGCCTTGGATTTCCTAATGGTGTAGTCTATAGCTTGACACTCTTCATTCAAGTCTGTGCTTGCTCAAGTGAAGTTGCTAGTAAGGGGAATTTAAATTTTGTCACATGTGGGGAATTAAAAATTTGGCTCCAGCTCAATACTCCAATCTCAAGAAGTAGAAATGAAACTGAACATGGGATGTAAGGTAGAAACTAGTCTCAGAACATGCTGGAGGAGATTCTAAAAAGATGTCTGGATTTTAGATTTAAGTAAAAATAATTTATTACTTGGATTTTAAACATAATGCCAATGTTGAAGAGGCAGATGACATGTGGGAGAACACTTGAAAATAAACTTTGGAGATGGTAGTATTGTCCAGTGACAGAGTACTTGCCTGTCCTATGTGAGACACCGGCTTCAACCCGTGTCTGAAAAAAAAATGGAAGAAATGAAACTTGCACATTTTTAGTCTGTAGCCTGGTATGGTAGCACATGCTTTCAGTTCCAGCACTCAGGAGGCAGAGGCAGGCAGATCTCTGTGAATTCAAGGCCTACATAGTGAGTTCCAGGACAGCCAAATCTATGTCTAAGAAAAAAAAATTTCTATTCTAAACATGTGCTGCATAGATACATTGATGACTGCTGGCGTTTATAGGAACATAGAGAATTATGCACATAATAAGAAGTTTGATGTATCTAGGTGTTGATATTAAGATATATTATGGATATACGATACATGGACATTTTAACCTCTTCAGGCATTCTGTCAGTACCATGGTACGCATAGCTAGGGGGTAGAGGAGTTGTGCACAGCTCCAGGATCCATCTGTAGCACCTGAAGAAAAAAAAAAAAAAAAAGCAAAGAAAGCACTCTTTCTTCCTTAAGCTGATAGGAGACAATAAGAATTCTTTGATGATCTTAATTTTCAGTAATGCAGTATGGAAAGTTTTCAAATTTCTCTTCTGAGGAGTCATATCTGTATTCAAATCATCAGTGTAAAATGCGTAATTTTGGAAAGCATAGTAACAGACATTCATGCTGTACGGATCTATGACATGGTAAGTAGACAAGTCTACACAACACCGCCACTTCTCTTCTCAGTGATTATTAGCTTACATTAATTAGGACATTTCCGTACATGTGCGGAATGTGTTTCAATCACACTCACTCTCCCACCGCCACCGGTTACCTCCACCCACCTTCAGTCTTCCCAACGCATCCCATCCATACTTCCACGTGTTTCTCATCAGAGTTGTTTACAGGAGTACAGGTGAGGATGTTTCTGTCCTGGTTTGGCTTGGTCTGGTTTGGTTTGGTTGGCCTTTTCATTCAGGGTCCCATTGTGTCTCCCAGGCTAGTCTTGTGCTTGCAGACGTATGGTTCCACACCATAGTTATAAAACCATGATGTGGATAGCTTAATTGACGGCTGAGAAGAGTGTGGGAAATTATCAGTTCCAGTGCCTAAAACTAGGTGTGTAGATAACAGATTGTAGGACATAAATAAGCAGAAATATGGAATTACTGGTGTTTTGTCTCTTTTTATTTAAAAACAATACGTGTTAAATGACACTACATATTTTGTATTTGCTTATGAATAGCCAGAAAGCTCAGTATACACTAAGCAAAGATTGCCTTTATGTTTATCCTGTTGAAGTTGGTTGGTCTGATCTGTATGTGAAGATTCAAAACATAATACATAATATTCCACATTGTGGTATAAGTTTCCAATTATAGATACTTTTAAAACATTAAATACATAACTATCCACTGTAATTCTCGTAGTGGGATTAAGTTTTTCTGGCTACTTCTTAGCTGCATATTCAGAGCAATACATACATTTTGAAAAGGGATTTCTTAAAAAAAGATAAACTGCAATTCCACTCAGAGCCTCTGGGCGCCGCTGTCGGCCAGTGCAGCGCAAGCTCCAACGCCCGGGATACCTCAGTCTCTAGCCTGAAATTTCCTGCGCAGAAACACTTTCATACCAAAGCGAACTCTCACTCACAACGACTAAGACTCCGATTCCCGGCCCCCAAACTGGGGTCAGGCTATCAGAGACTGAATGCACCCCGGCCTCGATTGACTACACTCTCCTACTGTGAAGATCCTAAGACCTACAGACAGCCAGAGACAGCAATGCGAGGGAGCTGCGCTCACAGGCAGCGCCCCGGCCGCCCGCAGGTACTGTTTACCCTACTGCTGCCTTTGTTCTGCCCCGCGCTGGGCCAGCCGGTCCGCTACTCCATCCCGGAGGAGCTGGACCGCGGCTCTGTCGTGGGGAACCTCGCCAAGGATCTAGGGCTCAGTGTCCTGGAAGTGTCTGCTCGGAAGCTGCGGGTTAGCGCTGAGAAGCTGCACTTCAGCGTGGATGCGGAGAAAGGGGAGTTACTGGTGAAGGACCGCATAGACCGTGAGCAGATATGCAAAGGGAGAAGGAGGTGTGAGCTGCAGTTGGAGGCCGTGCTGGAAAACCCTTTAAATATTTTTCATGTCGTTGTGGAGATTGAGGATGTTAACGATCACGCTCCTCAATTCGAGAAGAAAGAGACGCGTTTAGAAATTTCAGAGTCTGTGCCCATTGGTACACGAATACCCCTTGAGCCTGCCACGGACCCCGACATAAACTTGAACTCAGTTAAAGATTACCAAATAAGCTCCAACCCTTACTTCTCATTAATGGTGAGAGTTAATCCTGATGGCGGCAAAACCCCAGAGCTGTCTCTGGACAAGATCCTAGACAGAGAAGAGCAGAGGTCTCATCTCTTGATACTGACTGCCTTGGATGGAGGGGACCCGCCCCGCAGTGCTACCACTCAGATAGAAATCTCTGTAAAGGACATCAATGACAACCCCCCAGTGTTCAGCAAAGAGGAATATAGGATCAGTGTTAGTGAAAATCTGGCCCCGGGATCCTCCGTGTTGCAAGTGACAGCCACTGATGTGGATGAAGGCGTCAACGCTGAGATAAGTTACTACTTTCGGAGCACTGCCCAAAGCACAAGACACGTGTTCGCTCTTGATGAGAAAACAGGCACCATTAAGAATAACCAGTCACTGGATTTTGAAGATGTAGAAAGATACACCATGGAAGTGGAAGCGAAGGATGGAAGCGGTCTCTCTACGCGGTGTAAAATCATCATAGAAGTCCTAGATGAAAACGACAACAGCCCAGAAATAATCATCACCTCTCTTTCTGATCATATTTTGGAGAATTCTCCTCCAGGGGTGGTGGTTGCCCTCTTCAAAACGCGAGATCGGGATTTCGGAGGAAACGGGGAAGTCAAGTGTGATATAAGCAAAGGCCTGCCTTTCAAGATCCATGCTTCATCCAGCAACTATTACAAGTTAGTAACAGATGGAGCCATAGACCGAGAGCAGAACCCACAGTATAACGTCACCATCACAGCCATGGACAGGGGCAAACCACCCCTTTCTTCCAGTACAACAATCACTCTGCACATCACTGACATAAACGACAACGCTCCGGCTTTCCCGAAGTCTTCTTACATAGTTCACGTAATGGAGAACAACCCACCTGGATCCTCCATCGCTGAAGTCAGCGCCTCTGATCCGGATTTGGGATCCAATAGTCAAGTCTCCTACTCCATCATAGCCAGCGACCTGGAGCCTAAATCGCTGTGGTCCTATGTGACCGTGAATGCGCAGAGCGGGGTGGTGTTCGCCCAGCGCGCCTTCGACCACGAACAGCTGCGCTCCTTCCAGTTGACATTGCAGGCGCGCGACCAGGGCTCTCCCGCTCTCAGCTCCAACGTGAGCATGCGCGTGCTGGTGGGCGACCGCAACGACAACGCACCACGTGTGCTCTACCCCGCGCTTGAGCCCGATGGCTCCGCGCTCTTCGACATGGTGCCTCGCGCTGCCGAACCCGGATACCTGGTCACCAAGGTGGTGGCAGTGGACGCTGACTCCGGACACAATGCCTGGCTGTCATACCACGTGCTGCAGGCCAGCGATCCTGGGCTCTTCAGCCTGGGGCTGCGCACAGGCGAGGTGCGCACAGCGCGTGTCTTGGGTGACAAGGACGCCTCCAGGCAGCGCCTGTTGGTTGGTGTTCGCGATGGTGGACAGCCTCCTCTCTCTGCCACTGCCACGCTGCTCTTGGTATTCGCTGACAGTCTGCAGGAGGTCCTGCCAGACCTCAGTGACCGCCCGCTGCCCCCTGACCCTCAAGCCGAGCTGCAGTTCTACTTGGTTGTGGCCCTGGCCTTGGTTTCTGTGCTTTTCCTCCTGGCTGTGATTCTAGCCATTGCACTTCGACTGCGACACCCCTCCAGCCCCTCTGTCTGGGGTTGTTTTCAGTCTGGTCTTTGTTCTAAGGCGGGACCAGGTATTTCTCTCAACTATAGCGAGGGGACTCTGCCTTATTCCTATAATCTGTGCGTTGGACAAACGGGGAAGGCCGAGTTAAATTTCCTGAAATGTAGCGCACCTTTGCCCTCTTCTCAGGAAATAGTTTGCAGTAGTTCTCCGGGAGCTTTAGTTCCGCTTCACGTTGGGGATGATTTGACAATAGATCCCGAGACTCTAACATCGGTAAGTTTCATTTTATTCTTTAATAATTCTAGTTTCTCTTATTTTATAGTGACTTCATTTTCATATCTAGGTTCATATTGAAAGATCAGTAGCTAACTACCACCTTGTCTTTTCAATGGTGAAATGATGACTTTTCGGTCATAAATTGATCTAGCCAGCCGGGCGTGGTGGCGCACGCCTTTAATCCCAGCACTCGGGAGGCAGAGGCAGGCGGATCGCTGTGAGTTCGAGGCCAGCCTGGTCTACAAAGTGAGTCCAGGATGGCCAAGGCTACACAGAGAAACCCTGTCTCGAAAAAACAAAAAAAAAATTGATCTAGCCTTTGTGGGAAAAAAATGTTAACAAGAGCTGAACGTGGTAGCGCGCGCGCGCACACACACACACACACAAACACACACACACCCTTATTTAATCCCAGCACTTGGGAGGCAGAGGCAGGCAGATCTCTGTGAGTTCGAAGCCAGTCTGGTCTACAAAGTGAGTCTGGGAGAGCCAGGGCTACACAGAGAAACTCTGTCCTGAAAAAAAAAAATTAACAAAATGGTGGTGGTGCACGCCTTTAATCCCAGCACTTGAGAGGCAGAGGCAGGTGAATCTCTGTGAGTGCTAGGCCAGCCTGGTCTACAGTCGAGGCTATGCAGAGAAACGCTGTCTTGAAAAAAAAGGGGGGCTCTGACCGGCAAAGAATAAGAGTAAAAGTCCTGGGCCTGCCTGAAGGGTGAAGAGCAGCACTTGTTGCTCTTGCAGAGGACATATATTCGGTTCCCAGCTCCCAATCATCCAACCACTGTCTTTCCAGGGGATCTGGGAATCTGATACCTCCTGCTGCCTTCCCTGGGCTCCAGGCAGGCACATGGTGCACATACACATGTCGGGTCCAAACAGTCCGACACATAAAATAATTCTTTAAAGCAGTGGTCTTGGCATCTAATCAAATAAACGGATGACCTACCCAAACTTGCCACTTAAATGAATTTATGCATCTAAGTTTTATGTTTTAATGTCTGGCATGTTGGGGCATGCTGAACTACCAGAACAGGTGCTCCTTTCCAGAAAAAAAATTTTTTTTTCATTGTAAATAATTTCTGCCGCCTTTTGGTGTCTCTGTTTATTTTCACATTTTTTGTCTACCCATGAGCACTTGGGGGGGGTGACTGGGACATCAGTTAACAGATCTTCCAACTTCTGTTCAGGATCAGATGTTCACTTGGTAGGTAGCTTAAAGTTTTGCTCATATTCCCAAGGTTTTTGGTCCTACATAACTGCCCTAGAGGGATTTTCCCTTCTGCTTCTGGGTCTTCTAGCTTTCTTCCATGTTTTCATCCTTCCCTTCTCTTAGAACTGCTTTTGTGCCTCTTCTCAGTCTCTTCCTCTATGTCAAAAGAAATTACTTTCAGGAAGACTGTGAGATACTCTTGCCTTTTTCTTTCAGTCTGTTTGTGATTTGAGATCTTTGGGGAAAAAATATATGGTTGGATCTGGCCAGTACCTGCCTAGAATTCCAATGCTCAGGGGGCAAGGCCCTGCCTCTCAGAACCATAACAAAACATTCGAAGAGTGTCCTACTGACTGAAACACTTTCAAACAACCTGTTTTCTTTATGAAAGAAGTAGACTTGTGCCGCCTCCTGGGTGTGGGTGGAAAGGCAAAACTACAGCTGCACTATCCACCTTTTCACACTTCCAGTGTCGATGCTCTGATAAAATAGGGCACTTGGCATAAAAGCCTGCTTATCCAAAACTCTACACCAGAGTCAGTCATTTCGTGCTTGCCTTTTGATCCGCTACACTGGAAGAGATTCACATCACTGCATCTCTGATTTTGTTTCTGGTACCTGAAATGCGTGTGTGCCTGTCTTTCTATTGCAACACACTTTAGAAGGCAACCTTAGATTTGTTCCTTTTACTTTCTAATTATTTAATGGATTTATTTCCAAATAGCCTGATTAAATTTTAATAACTATCCTATATAAGAAAAAGAACATTTTTTCAAAAAATCTTAAGAAATAGTCGACTATCTTGGCAGCCTCTTAAGTGATTATAAAATAAATAACACAGTCAAATTGAAGAAATTTAAAATATAAATTTTTCAAAGTGAATTTTATCAAAATCGATATAATTGTCTTCATGTGAGTGAATATCAAAGTTTTACTATTTTTCAACACAAAATAAACATTATATACACAAAGTAAGCATACCCATTTTAAGTGGGTATGCTCCTGTTGGAAATAAGATGCAAATATTATCAATTTAACTTATTATACTCCCCAGTTAGAAACCTTGGGAAGGGCTCTGATACAGGTCATTGGTGGTGCATTTGTCTGCACGTATGGAAAGCCCTGCTTTCAATCTCACACCGTCTCAAAACTATCAACAGAGAAAGGATCAACGTAATTAAAATAATTCAACAGAAAGATGCACTTGCTGAGATATTGTAGTGGGTGCAGTACCCTTCTTCCGACTCTGAGCGCCGCTGTTCACCTACAAGGAGCAAAACTCCGCCAGAGCTCAGTTGGGATTCTCTGGGTCCAAAAGCCTCACACTTCAAACAAACTGGTTCCTGAGCTGCAACGAAAATCACCCCGGAATTTAATGCCCTCCAGCTGCAGGAGACTCCTGAGGCCACAGAAGAAAAGAACCAGGTTAAACACCCAGAGGATCGGGGAGAGCTTTAAGAGAATTCCGTGCTCAGAAGACAATGGCTGTTCAAAGGAATCTCTCAGGGCGCACCAAATTGGTCCTCCTTTTCCTGTGGATTCCCTGGGAGTCCGCAGCCCGGCAGATCCGCTACTCGGTTCCTGAGGAACTAGAGAAAGGCTCTTTTGTAGGTAACATCTCCAAGGATCTGGGCCTGGAACCCCGCGAGCTGGCGGAGCGCCGGGTCCGCATCGTCTCCAGAGGTAGGTCGCAGCTTTTCTCTCTGAACCCGCGAGGCGGCAGTTTGGTCACCGCAGGCAGGATAGACCGGGAGGAACTGTGCGCCCAGAGCGCGCCATGTCTTGTGAGCTTTAACATCCTTGTGGAAGATAGAGTGAGACTTTTCGGGATAGAGATAGAGGTAACAGATGTCAATGACAATGCCCCAAAATTCCAAGCAGAAACTCTAGATGTAAAAATTAATGAAAATGTCGCTTCAGGGATGCGCTTTCCTCTTCCGGAAGCTATTGATCCGGATGTGGGCGTGAACTCTCTGCAGAGTTACAAGCTCAGCCCCAATAAGCACTTCTCTCTTGGCGTTCAGAGCCGTGCTAATGGCGTCAAGTACCCAGAGCTAGTGCTGGAGCACTCCCTAGATCGTGAGGAAGAAGCGATTCACCACCTGGTCCTCGTGGCCTCTGACGGGGGTAACCCTCCCAGATCAGGCACTGTCCTCATCACTGTGACTGTCTTTGATGCAAATGACAATGCTCCAGTCTTCACCTTGCCCGAATACCGGGTGAATATTCCAGAGAACTTGCCTGTGGGCACTCAGCTGCTAAAGGTAACCGCCACTGACAAAGACGAAGGCGCCAATGGAGAGGTGACATACTCGTTCCGAAAGTCACTGGACACAAAATTGTTGAAATTCCAACTAGACAAAAATACTGGGGAAATAAAAATATCTGAAAATCTAGACTATGAAGAAATGGGTTTCTATGAAATAGAAATCCAAGCTGAAGACGGTGGGGCCTATCTGGCGACTGCAAAAGTGTTGATTACAGTAGAGGATGTAAATGACAATGATCCAGAGGTCACCATCACATCTCTCTTTAGCCCAGTGACTGAAGACTCGCCTGTGGGCACTGTCATAGCCCTTTTAAACGTGCACGACTTAGACTCTGGGCAGAATGGAGAGGTAACCTGTTCCATCTCAGGGAGCCTGCCTTTTAAATTAGAAAAGTCCATTGACAGTTACTATAGACTAGTGACACAAAGAGCCCTTGATAGGGAACAGGTGCCCTCTTACAACATCACAGTGACGGCCACTGATGGGGGAAACCCACCTTTGTCAACCCAGGCTCACTTCACTCTGCAAGTGGCAGATATCAACGACAACCCGCCTACCTTCCCTCGCACATCCTACTCTACCTCCGTCCCAGAGAACAACCCCAGAGGTGCCTCCATCTTCTCAGTGACTGCCCTGGATCCAGACAGCAGAGAGAATGCCCAAATCGTTTACTCTCTGGCTGAAGACACCGTTGAGGGGGCACCACTCTCTTCCTACATATCCATCAACTCAGACACTGGCATCCTGTATGCGCTCTGGTCCTTTGACTATGAGCAGTTTCGTGAACTGCAGGTGCAGGTGACTGCTAGTGACAGCGGGAAGCCTCCCCTCCACAGTAATGTGTCATTGACCCTGTACGTGCTGGATCAGAATGACAACTCTCCAGAAATCTTGTACCCCACCATACCCACTGATGGCTCCACTGGAGTAGAGCTTGCTCCCCGCTCAGCAGAACTGGGCTATCTGGTGACGAAGGTGGTGGCAGTGGACAGAGACTCGGGACAGAACGCCTGGCTGTCCTATCGCCTACTCAAGGCCAGCGAACCAGGTCTCTTCTCGGTGGGACTGCACACAGGTGAGGTGCGCACAGCACGGGCCTTGCTAGACAGAGATGCTCTCAAGCAGAGTCTCGTAGTGGCTGTGCAGGACCATGGCCAGCCTCCGCTCTCTTCAACAGTCACTCTGACTATCGCAGTAGCTGACAGCATCCCTGAGGTTCTAGCAGATTTGGGCAACCTAGAGCCACTTCCGGACTCTGAAGCCTCAAGCCTCACACTCTACCTAGTAGTGGCGGTGGCAGCGGTCTCCTGCGTTTTTCTTGCCTTTGTCATTGTGTTGTTAGCACTCAAACTTCGTCGCTGGCACAAGTCTCACGTGCTGCGGTCTTCAGGAGACGGATTGGCTGGCCTGCCCGCCTCTCACTATGTGGGCGTGGATGGGGTGCGCGCTTTCTTGCAAACCTATTCGCACGAGGTCTCCCTCACTGCTGATTCGCGGAAGAGTCACCTGATCTTCCCGCAGCCCAACTACGCAGACACGCTCATTAGCCAGGAGAGCTGTGAGAAAAAAGATCCTTTGTCTTTGTTAGACGATTCGAAGTGCCCTGTCGAAGTGCCAGTGAGTTCTGATTTTACTTTTTCTTTAAACAATTATGATCAGAATTACTTTTAGGCTTAAATAGAGGCGGTGGAAATATTAGATCTCTATTTTTTTAAACCATTTCTCTCGGTTCCAACACTTCCCTCTTGCTAAAACATCGAAGAGTAGAACCTGGTGGTTAAGACTGTGTTGGAAACTTTGTGATGAAAATCGCCTAGGTTGCCATAAGGTTGTATAAGTAGCCTTTTCAGAACCTTGTGTGCTACTGTGTTGCTGAATACAACATTGATGGTTCCTAAAAGGAAACTTCAAACGGAAATGTCCGTTGATTTATGTGTCCTCCTCAGTGGCCACGTGCTGCAACCTCAAACACTTTAGACAGCCAGAGCTCAACTAACAATTCATATTTATCTGCTTAGAATCTTTACAACCATAACCATTATGCCCATTAGCCCAGTGGCATGCTTTCGCATATAATTATGTAACATCTTACTATATGAAAGATACGGCTTTTTAATTTGAATTTCCTTGCCCAACAAGGGTTCCGAATTTTTATTTTAAAAAACTAAATTAAGGAGATTTTGGATTTTCTTTGTCTTTTTTTTTTTTTTTTTTTAAGCATGGCAGTAGTTAATGCTAAGGTCAATGAGGGTTGGGAGTGCATAACGCTGTGCCTGTTCCCAGGAACAGAAGCTGAACATGATGAGGACATTGTCCTCTTTAATGGTGAAGAAAACTCAGCGGAAACCGGAAGTGCTGGGGCGGGGCTCTAGAATAACCTAAGAGTTAAGAGCAAAGAAAGAATTTCCAGTTCTGCAGGAGACTAGAGCTGAAGCAAAGGTGTACATAAAACTCTTCTGAATAAGTGGTTAGTGGATTAGGTATTGGTGCACACATTTAGTTCAAGGAAAACAGTGATATATTTGATTCTATCTTTGGATTTGTTATTACCCTACACAAGTCACAAGAATAAAGAGTGGTCTACAGGGTCTCAAAGTACACCTGAGACCATGACACATGTGTCAACACTTGGGTAGCTGTGGATCCGTGGAAGGTAAGTACACTCTCTGGAGTTATGATACTATTTATTCATTATTCATCTTTGTCCCACAAGGGTAATAATTATACATACATTTCAGTTCTATTATTTGAAAATGCAACCTTCAACAGCACTCTTTTCTTTTGACATTGCAAGTGTTCTGTTAAGTTTTTAAGAGCAATTCTGGAGGACTGAATACAGCCAAGGTTACAATCCAGTGTCTATATATGGATGGAAAGGTTATTTTTTTTTAAACTAGCTAGAGCTAGAGTTGACGACAAAAAATAATATCTTCAAAAAAGAGTGATAGTCATTTCCCATGGATGGAGGATTTGGGTAACAGTGGGCCATCAGTTAGGATCTGTGCACCTTCATTTTACTTTCTTTCATGCCTTTTAATTTGATGGAAATACACCTTCAATCTACCCAAAATAAGTATAAAATTTTACGTATAAAAATAATATTTATTATTAAAAATTTGGACTATTAAAACAAAATCAATGAGAAACAAAATAAAAATGTTTGGCTATCAACTTGCACTTACAAGAAAAGATTTCCCCAAAATTTGAACCGCCAGACTGCAATTCCACTCAGAGCCTCTGGGCGCCGCTGTCGGCCAGTGCAGCGCAAACTCCAACGCCCGGGATACCTCAGTCTCTAGCCTGAAATTTCCTGCGCAGAAACACTTTCATACCAAAGCGAACTCTCACTCACAACGACTAAGACTCCGATTCCCGGCCCCCAAACTGGGGTCAGGCTATCGGGGGCCGAACGCACCTTCTCTTCGGTAGACTGCACTCTCTCCTACTGTGAAGATCCTAAGACCTACAGACAGCCAGAGCCAGTAATGGGAGGGAGCTGCGCTCACAGGCAGCGCCCCGGCCGCCCGCAGGTACTGTTTACCCTACTGCTGCCTTTGTTCTGCCCCGCGCTGGGCCAGCCGGTCCGCTACTCCATCCCGGAGGAGCTGGACCGCGGCTCTGTCGTGGGGAACCTCGCCAAGGATCTAGGGCTCAGTGTCCTGGAAGTGTCTGCTCGGAGGCTGAGGGTTAGCGCTGAGAAGCTGCACTTCAGCGTGGATGTGGAGAGCGGGGACTTACTGGTGAAGGACCGCATAGACCGCGAGCAGATATGCAAAGGGAGAAGGAGGTGTGAGCTGCAGTTGGAGGCCGTGCTGGAAAACCCTTTAAATATTTTTCATGTCGTTGTGGAGATTGAGGATGTTAATGATCATGCTCCTCAATTTCCAAAAGACGAAATAAACATAGAAATAAGTGAATCCATCAGCCCAGGGATGAGAACAATTCTGGAGTCTGCAAAAGATCCTGATATTGGTGTGAATTCACTGAGCAAATACCAGCTAAGTCCTAACGAGTATTTCTCACTGTTGGTGAAAGACAATCCTGATGGTGGCAAATACCCAGAATTAGAATTGCAAAAAACGCTGGACCGAGAAACGGAGAGCACCCATCACCTGGTGCTGACAGCTATAGACGGCGGGGAGCCACCCCGAAGTGGCACTGCTCAGCTCCGGATCCGGGTGATGGATGCCAACGATAACCCCCCAGTGTTCAGCCAAGACGTGTATAGAGTCCGCCTTCGAGAAGACGTGCCTCTAGGGACCACTGTCCTAAGGCTGAGGGCCGCGGATCAGGACGAGGGCATCAATGCTGAGTTCACATACTCCTTCCTGGGTGTGGAGAACAAAGCCCAGCACGTGTTCTCTCTGGATCCTGTGACGGGAGCTATTGTAACTCGCCAGCCGCTGGATTTTGAAGAAGTAGAAAGATACACGATTGATGTGGAGGCAAAGGATCGAGGATCTCTTTCTTCGCAGTGTAAAGTCATTGTCGAAGTTTTAGATGAGAACGACAGCCACCCAGAAATAATCATCACTTCTCTCTCTGATCAAATTTTGGAGGATTCCCCTTCTGGAGTGGTTGTGGCCCTCTTCAAAGTACGGGATCAAGATTCCGGGGAAAACGCGGAAGTCGCGTGCAGTTTAAGCGGAGGCAGTCCATTTAAGATTCATTCTTCTTCTAATAATTACTACAAGTTAGTAACAGATAGCACCCTAGACCGGGAACAGACCCCAGAGTACAACGTCACAATCACAGCCACAGATAGGGGGAAGCCGCCCCTTTCCTCCAGCACAACCATCACACTGCACGTCGCTGACGTCAACGACAATGCACCTGTTTTCCAACAGCCGGCCTACCTGGTAAATGTACCCGAAAACAACCAGCCCGGTACCTCCATAACCCAAGTCAGAGCATGGGACCCAGATCTGGGACCAAATGGCCTCGTCTCCTACTCCATCATAGCCAGCGACCTAGAGCCAAGGGCGCTGTCGTCCTTTGTGTCTGTGAACCAGGACAGTGGAGTAGTGTTTGCGCAGCGCGCCTTCGACCACGAACAGCTGCGCTCCTTTCAGCTAACACTGCAGGCTCGCGACCAGGGCTCTCCCGCGCTCAGCGCCAACGTGAGCATGCTCGTGCTGGTGGGAGACCTCAATGACAACGCGCCACGCGTGCTGTACCCCGCGCTAGAGCCCGACGGCTCCGCGCTCTTCGACATGGTGCCACGGGCTGCCGAACCCGGATACCTGGTCACCAAAGTGGTGGCGGTGGACGCTGACTCGGGACACAATGCCTGGCTGTCATACCACGTGCTGCAGGCCAGCGATCCGGGGCTCTTCAGTTTGGGCCTGCGGACGGGCGAGGTGCGCACAGCGCGTGCCTTGGGCGACAAGGATGCAGCTCGCCAACGCCTTCTGGTTGCTGTACGAGATGGTGGACAGCCACCGCTCTCTGCCACCGCTACGCTGCTCCTAGTTTTCGCAGACAGCCTACAAGAAGCGTTGCCGGACCTCGTTGATCGTCCCACCCCCACCGACCCTCAGAGTGAGCTTCAGTTTTACTTGGTGGTGGCCTTGGCCCTGATCTCAGTACTTTTCCTCCTTGCGATAATTTTGGCTACTGCTTTGAGACTGCGACAGTCTTCCAGCCCTTCAGCCACTGGTTGCTTGGGGTCAGTTCTCAGCTCCAAGTCTCGACCAGTACTTCCACCCAACTACAGTGAGGGAACGTTGCCCTATGCCTATAATTTGTGCACGCCAGGAGATCAACTTAAGCCAGAATTTAATTTTCTCACATCTGTTGGTGATTGTCCAGCCACACAAGATATCCTCACCAAAGATAGCTCCTCAGCACTGTTGGCTAGCGTTTTACCTCTTAATATTGAAGCAGATGAGAAGACCTTTAACCAGGTATTTGATATTATGGTTTTTTTTTTTCATTCCGGTATGCCTATGTACTCCAATATAGTGCTGCTATTTTAAAGAGTTTTGCTTTGTGTTGTTTGAGACGGGGTCTCTCTGTGTAGTCCTGGTTGTCCTGGAATTTGCTGTGTAGACCAGGCTGGCCTAGAATTCACAGAGATCCTCCTGCCTCTGCTTCCCAAGTGCTGGGACTAAAAGGAGGGGCCTTCCTGCCTGGCTCTATTTTAGGAGCTTTAAGTTCCTAAGAGAAATCTAGGTTGAACTTATGGGTAAAACTGTGTTGGAGAAGAGTGTTACTTAGTGACAAAACATGTACCTCATGTGAAACAGACCTAGTTCTATCCAGCACACACAACAAAAGATTTGCCTGCTTAAACACTCTACTATCCAAACACATTTAATTCTTTTTTTTTTTTTTAAGTTTTTTGAGGGTTGAGGTGTACCGTGCTGTAGGTCCTGGCTTTAATTACCAAATCTCTCCTCCCTCGTCCTGCCTTGAGCACACATGAGTATATGAAAATCTCACAGAAATGTGTCATTAAAATGTCTTGCAGTTATGAATATGAAATAGTTATTTTTTAATATCTCTTAAATGATAACATGATCCTATTCAAATTTTTGAACAAAACATTCTGTCTTTATTTTACTTGTTAAAAAACAAAACACCTCATTAAAAAAAAAAAAAACAACCTGGTGGTGACTGGAGAGATGGCTTAAGTGGTTAAGAGCACCATTGCTCTTTGGGAGGACCCAGGTTCAGTTCCCAGCGTCTCACTACTGCCTGTAACTCCAGCTCTGCCTTCTTCTGAATTTCACACCAATCCACACTCACATGTGCACACACTCACAAAGACACATGCATATACACATAATTAAAATAATAAAGATGGGGGGGTAGTAACAATAATAGCCATGCATCCAACCTGAGGATTCTGTCTGGACCAAGCTGCTTTCACATCCACAAATGCCGTGTCTCTTCAAACAGTAAAGCCAGAATAGGAACTAATCTGTGCGTTTTCAGTTCCGGTAATACATCGAAACATTTTTAATTAAACCAGTTCATTTAATAACCATCCTTTTCATGCGTGCTCTTGGTAAAGTTTACGTCACATTGCACAGCTATTGTTTGCGGTTTTCTTCTTTACAAATGTGTATGATCCACGGAAAAGGTGAGTGTGACAGTTTCCTCCGTAATAGACACCAGATTTTTCTTAGCGCTGCAATAATAAAATTGGGCTCTAGGCGCCGCTGTTGACCAATCAAGGAATGGGAGGACAAAGCTCCTGAGCCCTCCCAAACCTCTACCACACAAAGCGGAACGGGACGGAGGCTCACGCATCCTACTTCTGGAAATATAAATACCTTCATTCGCTTTTGAATATATTTTGGATACTGATAGCCTGGAACTTCGTAGACACAAAAGCTGATTCAGAAATAAATAAATAAAAATAAACCGGAGCAAGACCCTCACGGAACAGCGCTCACCATGGCGAATCAGCCTCAGTGTCTGGACTGCAGTGTGCTGCTTCCGCTGTGCATTTTCCTAGGGTCCTTGCTGACCTTTGGGACAGGGCAGATCCGTTACTCGGTGCCAGAAGAGACAGATAAAGGCTTCTTCGTAGGCAACATCTCCAAAGACCTGGGGCTGGAGCCTTGGGAGGTCGCGGGACGCGGAGTCCGCATCGTCTCCAGAGGAAAGACGCAGCTTTTCGCTCTGAATCCGCGAGGCGGCAGCTTGGTCACCGCGGGTAGGATCGACCGCGAGGAGCTCTGTGATACACTGCTCTCCTGCTTGCTGAATTTGGAAATTCTCGTGGAGGACACCCTGAAGATTTATGGAGTGGAGGTGGAAATAATGGACATTAATGATAACGCCCCCAGCTTCCGGGAAGAGGAGATAGAGATCAAAGTCAGTGAGCATACTAGTCCTGGGTCGCGATTTCCGCTACCTAACGCTAGAGATCCAGATGTGGGGATGCACTCCCTCCAGAGCTACCAGCTAAGCCCTAGTAGCTACTTTTCGTTGCAGGTGAGGGGCGGAACAGATGGGGACAAGAATCCAGAGCTAGTGCTGGAGGAAGGCCTGGACCGGGAGAAAGAGGCGTCTCACCACCTTCTCCTCACAGCCTTAGATGGGGGAGATCCCATCCTTAAGGGCACAGTTCCCGTTCGCGTGGTGGTCCTCGATGTAAATGACCACATCCCAAAATTTACACAGTCTGTGTATAGAGTGAGTATTCCTGAAAACCTCAGCTCCAGAACGCGGGTGCTCATGGTAAACGCCACAGACCCAGATGAGGGTATCAACGGGGAAGTGACGTACTCATTCGGGAAAATGAAAAGCAAAGTTTCTGAAACATTTCAGTTGAATTCTCGAACTGGAGAAGTTCTAGTCGGAAAGCCTCTGGATTTTGAAAAATATAGGTTCTATGAGATGGAAATTCAAGGCCAAGATGGCGGAGGGCTTTTGAGCACCACCACGTTGTTGGTCACGGTTGAGGATGTGAACGATAATACTCCAGAGATAACTGTCACCTCTTCCATTAACTCAGTGCCAGAAAATTCTCCTTCGGGTACAGTAATTGCTCTTCTAAATGTTCAAGATCAAGATTCTGGAGAAAATGGTCAGGTCTCTTGCTTCATTCCTAATGGTCTTCCTTTTAAGTTAGAAAAGACGTATGGGAATTATTATAAATTGATAACAAATCGTGAACTGGACCGGGAGCAGGTGGAGAGCTACAATATTACCTTGACCGCCAAAGACCAGGGAAGTCCATCCTTGTCTACAGAAACCCACCTCCTGCTGAAAGTAGCAGATGCCAACGACAACCCTCCAGTTTTCACTCACTCCTCTTACTTGTCCTACATTCTGGAAAACAACCCCAGAGGCTCTTCCATCTTCTCAGTGACTGCAGTTGATAGGGACAGCAGAGAAAATGCCCAGATCACTTACTCTCTGGCTGAGGACACCATCCAGGGAACGCCTCTATCCTCTTACGTTTCTGTCAACTCAGACACCGGTGTGTTGTATGCCTTGCAATCCTTCGACTACGAGCAGTTCCAAACCCTACAACTGAGAGTGACCGCTAGTGACAATGGTGACCCGCCATTAAGAAGCAATATTTCGCTGACCCTGTTCGTGCTGGACCAGAATGACAACACTCCAGAGATCCTGTACCCCTCTCTCCCTACTGATGGCTCCACTGGTGTGGAATTGGCGCCCCGCTCCGCAGAGCCGGGTTATTTAGTGACCAAGGTGGTGGCGGTTGACAGAGACTCCGGGCAGAACGCCTGGCTGTCCTATCGCCTGCTCAAAGCCAGCGAGCCAGGACTCTTCTCCGTGGGACTGCACACCGGGGAGGTGCGCACCGCCCGTGCCATTATGGACAAAGATGCTCTCAAGCAAAGCCTCGTGGTAACTGTTCAGGATCATGGCCAGCCTCCTCTCTCCGCCACTGTCAGGCTCACCGTGGCAGTAGCTGACAGCATCCCAGATGTTCTAGAGGACCTGGTTAGTATGGAGTCTTCAGTCATCCCGGATGAGTCAGGCCTCACCCTCTACCTAGTAGTGGCCATCACTGCAGTCTCCTGCATCTTCCTCATCTTTGTCATGGTACTATTGGCTCTCAGGCTTCGGCGCTGGCACTCTTCGCGTCTGCTCCAGGCTACCAGCGGATTGGCTGGCGTACCTCCTTCGCACTTTGTGGGAATGGACGGGGTGCGCGCTTTTCTCCAGACCTATTCCCACGAAGTTTCGCTCACTGCAGACTCGAGAAAGAGTCACCTGATCTTCCCGCAGCCCAACTACGCAGACACACTCATCAGCCAGGAGAGCTGCGGGAAAAGCGAGCCTCTCCTGATAGCTGAAGACTCAGCTACTGTTTTAGGCAAATGTGATCCGACAGATATTCAGGTGAGATATATATTTCTTTGCCTCCTAATTGTTGCTGTTTTGGCAAAAGTCTTGAAAGGACTTTTGCTGAGCTTGTTATGAAAATTAGGCTTGAGTGGGACTAATTAATCCATACATATTAGAACAGTAGATGTTGGTTTGTGAAACTTGTCATCATTCAATTAACATTCTCCCCCGCCCAGAAGAGCGTTATGAAAATCAATTTTTTTGTACTTGCATACTTTTTGAAGGGCTATATCGATAATTCTCGCTTGCTTTGTAGTGATTTAGTGTCTCTATTGTTTGTCTATCATCATGACTGATGGCTCTCATCTATGACTCAATTTGATGATTCACAAACAGGATTTATTTCAATTTCATGGCGCCTCTCTAGTCTACTGTGATTTCTCTTCTACTCTTTAATTCAACTCAGTAGCAAAACGTCTGCAGTTTTCCTCATTTACCTACAACTTGTAAGGAGGTTTTCTTCTAAGCACAGCACAGTTCTGTTTTGCTTTTCGATGGTAATTTGTGTCCTGTTGAATATTTCAATGTTGTATCGCTGCTTCATCTGATCAAAACGGACTTGCTGACAAGGTTTTAGTTATAAGGCTTTGTTGGAAGAGGAAATGCAGGACCATTTTCTTACACTTTCTTATCACTACTGTGAATTCGCTAGGTTGTTCTGAAGACTAACCAGACCGTTGAGTTATTCTTATTCTTTACCTGTAGTGTTGACTAGAATGGGTTCTCTTTTTTTCCTGTTTATTATTTTCTTGTTCTTTTTATTTTTCCTTTCCTTTTTAATGTTTTTTTAGTGTAACAAATTTACACACAGAAATGAGTTTTATTCCATGCTTCTCAAAGACTTTCAAATTCTAATTTGCTCACATGGTTTGTACAAATTAGAGATGGGGGCGTATTTAAGTCATATAAGTGACTCATGTCGAGGCTGGAATATGGTTCATTTGTTGATCATGTGCTTAGCATGTGCAATCACTAGCATTCCGCCCCCCGGGGGGGGGACTTTGTATTCATTTGTTCATGTAATCTTCCTCCTCCTCCTCCTCCTCCTCCTCCTCCTCCTCCTCCTCTTCTTCTTCTTCTTCCATCTAGGAGTCTTGGATTCTTTTTTCTATCCATAAGTTTATTTTTGCACTACATTTAAATACATTTAATTGCTGAAGTCAGAAAGAAAAACTTGCTATTGAAGATCTGTACATAATGTGAATCAAAGGCAAACAAGGAAAAGAGGCTTCCCTAGAAGATTTGATCACAGGAATCACTTTACTGATCAAACTCCACATTCTTATGTCACTTCTAGAGATTTGGTTCAAATTACTTGCATGTTAGTATTTCCTTCCAAGTTTATGTTTCTCTTTTAGGAGTTTGATTTTAATATAATTTATTATAAACTTGGTGATTGGGCACATTTTTTCAACTGTTGGACAGAGAATTCTTCCTAACAGAGGTCTAAATTCGTCTTGAAGCCAAGAAAAGCATTTGAGTGTTTAGAGTAGTATTTATGCTGTGGAATTCTAAACTCAGAAGATGAGAAAAACACTGAGGCACTACACTTGAACTAGAATTAGATTATTCAAAATTCCATGAGGCATTTCATTGGTAAGGAGAGGTTGCTTTGTATTTTTAAGCACAATCTAAACTAGTTATGGGCTGTTATTGGAGCTCTTGAAGAAGAAAAAGAGTTGATAAGCAAGTCATAGGAAAGATTCAGTTAGGATGCAACATATAGTTTGTTTAAATAAAAGGATAAATGGAAAATTCCCTCCCATCTCATGTCGTTAAATTCTTCATGGTGGAGCTGGAGAGACGGCTCAGAGGTTCAGAACACTGACTAGTCTTCCAAAGGTCCCAAGTTCAATTCTCAGCAACTACATGTTGGCTCACTGCCATCTGTAATGCGATCTGGTGCCTTCTTGTGGCAGGCAGGTGCACAGGCAGGCAGAATACTGTATAAATAATAAATAAATCTTTAAAATTTTTCACAGTGATAGAACATTTAACAATCCTTGTAATGCATTTATATTATAACTGAAAATACTTTATGGCGTTGGCCTTTTTTTATTTCAAATGTGTCCTAAATAGTTCTGAGTGCCCCTCCTCTACTAATTATGGATGTGTCAAATGGAAGATGATACGTGGTATCATTTTAGTACTGTCAAGTTTTCCCATACCACTTGGTGGGGCTATTTTTCCACGTGGTCTTGAGAAAAGGCTTGTCTGGTTCTTCCGATCTGTGTGTTTCCTCTGATTAGAAAAGACAAGCCTTTTAATCTGTCATCACTGGGATAATAGTTAATAACAGATCCCATCTCTGAGGAACTTTGTTCAGTAGTAACACTGAGAAACAGACAAATTCTAAATTCATAAACTCCTTTGTTCCTTGTGTCCCAACATAACTCTGTATACCTAATCCCATTGAGTCTGCAAGGACTTCTGATTGTAATTTTATGAATGGACTCTGGGCGCCGCTGCTGTCCAATTCGCTGCAAGAGCTGACTCCAGACTCTACTGGTTGAAATTATGTAGATTCTCTCTGAAGGCTTAAAGAGTGTGAGGGGCGGTGGGGACTTGAATTTTCCGGTTGGCAAATCAGATAAGAGACTGTGACATCCTCAAACTTGGAGCGTTTTGGTTTTCTTCCTGGTGGAAGTAATTGGTGAAGCCTCTTCCCTTCACATCGGGAGCGCAAGAAGGATGGAACGCGGCGCGAAGCTAGGGAGCAGGATCCCATGGAGGCAAGTGCTCTTTCCCTTCTTGCTGCCTTTGTTCTGCACGGGGCTCTCGGAGCAAGTGCGATATTCTATTCCGGAAGAAATGGCCCTGGGCTCGGTTGTGGGAAATCTCGCTGAGGACCTGGGGCTGCCTGTTCGGGATTTACTGACGCGAAACCTCAGAGTTACCGCGGAGAAACCGTATCTTGCTGTGAATCCTGAGAACGGGAACATAGTTGTGAGCGACAGAATAGATCGAGAGTTACTCTGCTTCCAAAGCCCGCTGTGTGTCCTGCCCTTAGAGATTGTGGCAGAAAATCCCCTAAACGTTTTTCACATTAGCGTGGCGATAGAAGATATCAACGATAACCCACCCCGTTTTCTCCAAAATAGTATTGTTTTACAAATCAATGAACTTGCAATTCCAGGCACTAAGTTTGGCCTGGAATCTGCCATAGATGCGGATGTAGGACCGAACTCTCTCCAGAATTACCATCTCAGTTCAAATGAGCATTTCTCTCTTGTGGTGAAGGAGAAGACTGAAGGCAAGGATGCCCCAGAATTAGTGTTGGAGAAGCCTCTGGACAGGGAAAGTAGGAGCTCCCAGCTCTTGGTCCTGACAGCAGTAGATGGGGGGGAACCAGTCCTTACTGGCACTGCTCAGATTCAAATTGAGGTCACAGATGCCAACGATAACCCCCCAGTGTTCAGTCAAAGCACGTACAAAGTCAGTCTCAGAGAGAACATGCCCTCAGGCACCTCTGTGCTAACGGTGATGGCCACTGACCAGGATGAGGGCATCAATGCAGAAATCACCTACTCCTTCAAATCACTAGGAGAAGATATTAGAAATAAGTTTGTCCTAGATCATCAAAGTGGAGAAATCAAATCCGAAGGCCCTATAGATTTTGAAACCAAACGGACTTATACCATGACCATAGAGGCCAAGGATGGCGGAGGCATGGCCACAGAATGTAAAGTTATAGTAGAAATTCTCGATGAAAACGACAATGCCCCAGAAGTGGTTTTTACTTCGGTGTCCAGTTCTATAACTGAGGATGCAGAACCAGGGACAGTGGTGGCTCTGTTCAAAACATATGATAAAGATTCAGAAGAAAATGGAAGAGTGACGTGCTTCATAAAAGAAACGGTTCCTTTTAGAATTGAATCTTCTGCCAGTAATTACTATAAGCTTGTAACAGATGGGATCCTGGACCGGGAGCAGACTCCAGAGTACAATGTCACCATCATCGCCACTGATAAAGGCAAGCCACCACTCTCCTCCAGCAAAAGCGTCATCCTGCACGTTGGAGACATCAATGACAACGCTCCAGTTTTTCACCAAGCTTCCTACTTGATCCAAGTGCCTGAAAATAACCCACCTGGAGCCTCCATTGCTCAAGTCAGCGCCTCTGACCCGGATTTGGGATCCAACGGTCAAGTCTCCTACTCCATCATAGCCAGCGACCTGGAACCTAAATCGCTGTGGTCCTACGTGTCCGTGAATCAGGACAGTGGCGTGGTGTTCGCCCAGCGCGCTTTCGACCATGAACAGCTGCGCTCCTTCCAGTTGACGCTGCAGGCGCGCGACCAAGGCTCTCCCGCTCTCAGCTCCAATGTGAGCATGCGCGTGCTGGTGGGCGACCGCAACGACAACGCACCACGAGTGCTGTACCCCGCGCTTGAGCCCGATGGCTCCGCGCTCTTCGACATGGTGCCGCGCGCCGCTGAACCCGGATACCTGGTCACCAAAGTGGTAGCTGTGGATGCAGACTCGGGACACAATGCCTGGCTGTCATACCACGTGCTGCAGGCCAGCGATCCTGGGCTCTTCAGCCTGGGACTGCGGACCGGCGAGGTGCGCACAGCGCGTGTCTTGGGAGAAAGGGACGCAGCTCGGCAGCGCCTTCTAGTTGCTGTGCGTGATGGTGGACAGCCACCGCTCTCTGCTACAGCCACGCTGCACCTGATCTTCGCTGACAGCCTACAGGAGGCTCTCCCAGACCTTAGAGATGACCCTCTGCCATCTGACCCCCAGAGTGAGCTTCAGTTTTACCTGGTGATGGCCTTGGCCTTGGTCTCGGTGCTCTTTCTTTTCGTTGTGATTTTAGCCATCGCCCTTCGCCTTCGGCAGTCGCATAGTCCTGCTGTCTCCTCCAGCTGTTTTCAGTCTGGCCTCTGCTGTAAGACAAGACCAGGAGTTTCTCTCCACTACAGTGAGGGGACTCTGCCTTATTCCTACAATCTCTATGTTGCCTCTAATTGTCAAAAAACGTCTCAGTTTCTTACTTTGACGCCAGAAATGGTCCCTCCGCCAGATCTTTCTATGGAAGCTTCTGTGGCCGTGAGCGGCACTGAAGAGAATAACAAGATAGTCTCAGATTCTATTGCTTCTACCCACGTGAGTTTCAATGAGCCTTTCTTTCAAAAATTGTTTAATTTTCAAATTCTTTTGGAAAGATGTTATATTTATCTATTTGTTCATTCATTTATTTTGAGACAGGGTCTCGCAACATAGTCCTAGTTGTCCTGTATCTCACTACGTAGACCAGGCTGACCTTGAACTCACAGAGATCCTCTTGCCTCTGCCTCCACCACACTTGACTTTGAAAAGAATATCTTAAGGCACAATCGTCTGTTCCGTTTGCAGTCTCAGTACTTTCCTGTCTTGTCTCTATGGGTCCGTAACTGCACCATTAGGCTTTAAGGAGTTTGAAATATTTTACTCATGTACATTAAAACTCAGAACCTAGAAGTATTATGAAGCACTGCCATTCAACTAATCTTAAATATTATTATACTTTAGTTAATGTATTTACTTGTGTGGTGTGTGTGTGTGTGTGTGTGTTCACTCTCGTGTGAGCGTGTGCATGTGCCATGTGGAGGTCAGAGGAGAAGTTTGGGGAGTCGGCTCTATATTTCTACCCTCTAGGTCCCAGGGATTGAGCCTTCACCGGCTTCACCAGCACCTTTATTAGCAATCTCTCAATGGTCCTACTCAAATATTTTAAATTAGGCTATACTTTTGAATTTCTGTGGTTATTTCTTGAGAAATAATATGTACAAAAGGCTTTCAAATATGGTGTGGTAATAATTTGGTAATAGTATTCAGATATATTAGGGTTTGGGTTTTGTTTTTGTTGTTGTTGTTGTTGTTGTTGTTTGTTTGTTTTTTTTTTTTTTTGGTTTGTTTTGTTTTGGTTTGGTTTGTTTTGGATTTGGGGTTTTGAGACAAGGTTTCTCTGTATAGCCTTGGCTGTCCTGGACTTGCTTTGTAGACCAGGGTGGCCTCAAACTCACAGCAATCCACCTGCCTCTGCCTTCTGAGTGCTGGTATTAAAGGTGTGTGCCACCACGCCCAGCATTTAATCTCACTTTTATGTCTGGTCTTTTCACACAAGTATCTGTAAGTTTTCTCCTAATGTTATTTTATGGCTGCCAGAGTCTAAAAGTTAGCAAAGTTAGAGATTTTATACTTAAGTGTTGGAGATGGTTAAGGTCCACTGTCCAAGTAGTCATCACCAAGAGGTGATTGTTCTCAAATACAGTTTCTAGACACATGAAATATGTATAGGAGATCATCTCTGATAATCTGTTTCTACATTCTGATGTGCTTCTAGATGTATGGCCAGTAGTTATCAGTTATTAAAATCACCCAGGAGAAGATAAGTTTGTGGTATTCTTCAGATTACTAATGTCCTTTTGCAATACATTATATCTGTATAATTGTATAGCATGATCTCCAGGTCCAGTTAGTGCAAGTTGAAATCTTTCCACTTGCTCTAAAGTGGTAATACATCTTCATCAGTTGACTAACAACATATGAATCTGATGATGCACACAATAACAGTTCTCATTTTTGCTTTCGGTATTATCACGAAACTTTGTTTTTTCAGTATTTAAATTCCAATTTCTTACACCAGTTCTTCCCTTTAAGAAATTTCAAGAAATCTATGAAATTTTCTGTCTTTTTAGGAAAAATAATTCAAGGAAGTGAATTTGTAAGAAAAATATTAGGGAACTGAAATGCTCACTGAATTGTCCACTACAGTTGTGGTTGCGTCTTTCTGTTTCCATCTCCACTTGCGACGGTAGGTGGAGCTATTTATGATACACAACCCAAAAATTCTCTCCCAGAGTTCTCAACTGTGCAGTAATTGGTTCGGCCTCTGAGCGCCGCTGTTCACCAAGCAGGGAGGAAAAGGCAGCGAAGCTGTGCTCGATTTGCAGGCGCCTAAAGCACAATGCAGATAGAGTGAGACAAAATACCTCTCCAAGGAAACTGGGAGGAGCTAGTCCCACTTCCTAACTGTCGGATTCCAAAGCCTGAAAAAGCAGATTCTAGTTCAAGTGGTCAAAGGCAGAATTGGAAGTAATCCTCAAGTGACAATGATCCCCGCCCAAAGGCTCAAGGACTGCAAAGGGCTGGTCTTCCTGGGAGTCCTCCTCGGGATGCTGTGGGAGGTCGGATCCACCCAGATACGCTATTCAGTTCCGGAAGAGCTGGAGAACGGATCTAGGGTGGGCAACATCTCCAAGGACCTGGGCCTGGAGCCCCGCGAGCTGGCGGAGCGCGGGGTCCGCATCGTCTCCAGAGGTAGGGCTCAACTTTTCGCTCTGAACCCGCGAAGCGGCAGCTTGGTCACAGCAGGGAGGATAGACCGGGAGGAGCTGTGTATGGGGTCCGTCAAGTGTCAATTAAATCTAGAGATTTTGATGGAAAACATAGGGAAAATATACGGCGTAGAAGTAGAAGTGAGGGACATTAACGACAACGCTCCCTACTTCCGTGAAAGTGAATTAGAAATAAAAATGAGTGAAAACGCCGCCGCTGGAATGCGGTTCCCTCTTCCCCACGCTTGGGATCCAGATATCGGCAAAAACTCTCTTCAAACCTACCAGCTCAGCCCAAATGCTCACTTCTCGCTGGAGGTGCAGAACGGAGCTGATGGTAACAAATACCCGGAACTGGTGCTTGAGCGCGCAGTCGACCGGGAGGAAAAGGCCATGCACCTCCTGGTCCTCACCGCTTCCGACGCGGGGGACCCAGTCCGCAGCGGCACGGCGCGCATCCGCGTCATGGTTGTGGATGTGAACGACAACGCACCTGTGTTTGCTCGGTCCGAGTACCGCGTGAGTGTGCCGGAGAACGTGGATGTGGGCGCTCAGCTGCTGCAGGGTCAATGCCACCGACCCGGATGAAGGAGCCAATGCAGAAGTGACGTATTCCTTCCGGTATGTGGACGACAAGGCGGCCAAAGTTTTCAAGCTTGACAGTAATTTGGGGACAATGTCAACAATAGCGGAGCTGGACCACGAGGAATCGGGTTTTTACGAGATGGAAGTGCAAGCAACAGATAACGCGGGGTATTCTGCACGGGCCAAAGTCCTGGTCACAGTTCTGGACGTGAACGACAATACCCCTGAAGTAGCCATCACGTCTCTCACCAACTCTGTTCCCGAAAATTCTCCCCGAGGGACATTAATAGCCCTTTTAAACGTAAATGACCAAGACTCGGGAGAAAATGGACGGGTAATATGTTCCATCCAAGAGAATCTGCCCTTTAAATTAGAGAAATCATACGGAAACTACTATAGTTTAGTCACAGACACAGTCCTAGACCGAGAACAGGTTCCTAGCTACAACATCACAGTGACCGCCACTGACAGGGGAAGTCCGCCCCTGTCAAGCGAAACTCACCTCTCACTGAACATAGCAGACACCAACGATAACCCACCCGTTTTTCCTCGGGCCTCCTACTGGGCCTACATCCCGGAGAACAACCCCAGAGGGGCCTCCATCGCGTCTGTAACCGCCCACGACCCTGACAGTGACAAGAATGCCCAAGTCACTTATTCCCTAGTTGAGGACATCCATCAGGGCGTACCCCTCTCCTCTTACGTCTCCATCAACTCGGACACTGGTGTCCTGTATGCACTGCACTCCTTTGACTATGAGCAGTTCCGAGACCTACAGCTGCAAGTGATGGCACGTGACAGTGGGGACCCGCCGCTCAGCAGCAATGTGTCACTGAGCCTGTTTATACTGGATCAGAACGACAACGCCCCCGAAATCCTGTACCCTACTCTCCCTACAGATGGATCAACTGGCGTAGAGTTAGCGCCCCGCTCAGCAGAGCCTGGCTATCTGGTGACGAAGGTGGTGGCGGTAGACCGAGACTCAGGACAGAACGCCTGGCTGTCCTACCGTCTGCTCAAGGCCAGCGAGCCAGGGCTCTTCTCGGTGGGGCTGCACACGGGAGAGGTAAGCACCGCTCGGGCCCTGATGGACAGAGATGCTCTCAAGCAGAACCTTGTAGTGGCTGTGCAGGACCACGGCCAGCCTCCGCTCTCCGCCACTGTCACCCTCACTGTGGCGATCGCCGACAGCATCCCCGACGTTCTGGCGGATCTGGACAGCCTAGAGTCTCCTTCCACCTCCGAAACCTCAGGGCTCACTCTCTATCTGGTGGTGGCCGTGGCGGCGGTCTCCAGCGTCTTCCTGGTCTTTGTTCTGGTGCTGCTGGCTCTCAGACTGCGGCGCTGGCACTCACTGCGCCTGCTCCAGGCTGCGGGACCCGGATTGGCTGACGTTCCAGCCTCTCACTTTGTGGGCGTAGACGGAGTGCAGGCTTTTTTGCAGAGTTATTCGCACGAGGTCTCGCTCACTGCGGGCTCCCGAAAGAGTCATTTGATTTTCCCGCAGCCCAACTATGCCGACACGCTCATCAGCCAGGAGAGCTGCGAGAAAAGCGAGCCTCTTTTGTTATCGGGTGATTCGGTGTTTTCTAAAGATAACCATGCATTAATTCAGGTGAGTCCATTCTGAGATTGGAGCAAACTATCATCCTAGTATAGATGATTCGTGGGTATTGGGAATTGATAAAGCAGTTGTCAACAAATTTGTACACACATGGCAGCCAACAACAACTACAACCTTGTTTGGTTTAAAAGATACATAAACATAATATTGTCACAAGATATAAAAACAATTTCTGCTCTATATCAACCTATAATTTGGTAGCTTGGTTCATCACCGATAATGCTGTTTCCACTTTTAATTATTTTTCTTTCTGGTCATGAAGCAGCTTTGTGTCCCGCTGTCTGTCTGTTAAGAATACAGGAGCAGTGAGTGTAGCTCAAAACTCAGTGGTAGAGCACTTGCCTAGCATGTATGGAGAAGAGCCCCTGGATTCAATCCTCAGTGAAGGCTGAGGGAACACAAATCTGCTAGAGTGAAGAAACAAAGGTTAATGGAAAGTATGGAAAGTACGGCGGCTTCTACCCAACCCACCTCTGGGGATTGAGCCAAGATCAGTGCATGCTAAGTTAAACACTTTATCTATCCCTAGGCCCAAAAGAGTGGCCTTTCATTGCATATGACTCTGCCAGGAAATTCATATGATGCATTTAGTGTCTTTTAAATTGTACTATTTTTGGTCATTAGGGATATATTTTTTTCCTTTTAAAACGTTATTTGTACATGTGTGACTGTGTCTGTATGAGTGTATGTACCCATGCAGAGGCTGGATAAGGGGACTGGATATTCTTACCACTTTCTGCCTATTCTTCTGAGGCAAAATCTTTCCCTGGATCCAGGGATGGAAGTAAGCAAGCCCCAGAAGTCCTCCAGTCTCTGACCTCTGGCGGGGGTGACAGTCCTTTGTGGGACCCATGGCTGGTTTCATGGTACCTAAGATCCAAACTCCCAGTGGTCATGATTCGCCGCAGACACCGTAAACTCCTGTGCATCTCTTCAGCTCTGCACTTAGACTTCTTTGCGTAAATAACTTCATGTTTTTAGATTGTTTGATTTCCAGTATGGTGAATTTTATTTATTTATTTTTTCTTTAAGATTTACTTATTTATTAGATATACAGTGTTCTGCCTGCATGTATATCTGCACACCAGAAGAGGGCATTAGATCACATTATAGATAGCTGTGAGCCACCATGTGGTTTCTAGGAATTGAACTCAGGTCCTCTGGAAGAGCAATCAGTGCTCTTAACCTCTGAGCTATCTCTCAAATATACAATTCATGTGTTGGAATGAGGAAGAACCATAATGACATTTCATCTGTTACACATAAGTAATAATGTAAAAGTATCCGTTTCAGCCTGCACCGATAATATATAAACTATCCAGACACCGCCAGCGTAGCACAAGCAGGAGTTACTTTTACACAGTGAAGAATTCCTTGAGGAAATACCTCTAAATTTTAAATATTTTAAACAATATTTTTTGTTCTGAAGAAACTTTCCAGTCGTATAGTCCTCCTTCACTCAATCTTCCCCTTTTTGAGCACAGAAATTTTTCTGGAAAGTGTAGGCGCTAAGTGTTTCCTTAGAACTTGTTTTTTCCATTTATGTGTTGCCTATCTATTAAAAACATAATAATTGGGACCCAAATTTATAAAAGAGATTAGAGAAACTTAGAGAAGGAAAGGTAATCAAAAAGGTAAACAAAACAACCCCCAATGGCTTGTTCCGGTGAATGGGTCCACACCTATGCACACACAGGCAGCACTACTGCACCCAGTCAATCATTAAAAATAAGGAAAAAATAAGAATAAGGAATGTCATGAAGAAAGAAAATGTCTTGAAGTTGGAAGGGGACATGTTAGAAGAACCTAGAGAGAGCTGGAAGGAAGAAACCTGCAGTGGATGTGGTCGTATTTCATTGTATACACACATGAAATTCACAAATAGTAATTACAAATATTTTTTCTTTTTTATTAATTAAAAAAAAACAAAATAAAGCAGGATTCAAATGTCATCTTACGTGTCTTGACAACCAAGACAAATAAAATAAAATAAAGAAGTATAGATTAAGTGGTTCTACTTGTATGATTTTTTTAAAGGAAATAGTTAAGCCTTTATAAAAAAAATTAATTTTAGTCAGGGCTAGTAATAGGGGCCTATAATACTAGTCCCAGGTACCCAGGAGGCTCTAGTGGGATGTTAGAAAGTTTAAGGTCAATCTTAGTGAGACCCCATCTCAGAATACAAAGTCAGAGAGGGCAGGGAATGTAGCTTAGTGGGAAAACTCCTGTGTTGCACGCACAAGGCTCTAGCTAGCTTCAGTCCCTAGTATTGCATAAATAAATAAATAACATGTAATTTGTATTTACACTAAGCTGTAAAATGGAATGTGCTAAGTATGGTGTTCTGTAATTATTACCAAGGAAAACTGGGCATTGCCCTCTTTTGTGAAAATTCAAAAAGTGTTTACGGCATAGTTCACATGTGGTGGGCAACGCTAAATGAAAGGGGCAATTGAAAAACGATTATGTTAAAACTTAAATGAGCATGATCTAAGGATGTTGATCTCTGTTTATTAGCTTGGTTTCAGAGACAAATTATTGGGTGTTGTGTCATAAGTACTATTGATCTTAGACAGCATCCCAGGATCAGCGATAACTGTGTCCCAATTTGAGCTGGTTCATTAAATAGCTCCGAGGGTGGAGGTTGGAGAGGTGACCCTTGCAGAGGACTCAGACTTGGCTCTGAATGCCTACATAGTACCCCAAGTTCCAGAGGATCAGATGCCCTCTTCTGACCTCCATGGGCACCAGGCACTCATGTAGCACACACCATCAAAATCCTCACGTGAAACACATACACACAAATCCTTAAAAGGTGCTTTAAGATTCCATGATACCAAGTACCCTCAGATGCATCATAGTGCACACTAGGGGTTTTATTTGTGGTGGTGGTGGTGGTGGTAGGGATTGAATTTAGAGCTTTGTACTTACTAGAAAATGCTCTTCCACTGACGTATTTCCTTGGAGATAGATAGATAGATAGATAGATAGATAGATAGATAGATAGATATGTATGTATACAAATGTATGTTTCCTATTTTTTACTCTAAGACCTAGTATTGCTAAGTCATCCAGACTGACCTTGAACTCGTCACCTTCCTGCCTCTGCCTCCTGAATAGCTGAGCTTACAGTGCTACTAGGGCAATTTTTAGCTAGATAACTTCCTAACTGGGTCGGCTTTGGCGTGTTTTTTAACCTTTGGGGCTTCAGCAAAATAGGGATAATAAGATAATATTTCAACTATTGTGATAAGGACTTGGGAGAATATATAAATAGTTTGGCTCATAACCTCTATTAATTGATAATAGCTGTTTATCTTGTAGTTGGCTGAAAAAAGACATGCTTTCAATGACAGCATTCCTAGAATTCTTTGGGGAAAGTAATAATGACCTATCTTTCTCCAGATGACATAGATAATATAAACAACAATCTGTGGTTGAAAACAAAACGGTTTTAGTTCATTTTAAAGTTTTAGTCGGCGTGATGGCATATGCCTGTAATCTCACCAATTGTAAAATGGAAACAAGATCAAAGTCATCCTCTTTTATATATGAGTTCAAGGCCAACATGGGCTATGTAAGAGTGTGCCTCTAAAAGAAAAATCTGTTGTGCCTAGGCACACTCTTAGTTGAGAAACTATATTTTAGGCCATAAGACAAGGGAGAAAATTGTTTTGTTTGAGACAATTTTGTGAATTCTAGCTTTTGTCTGTCTGGATAGTATAGTCTAAACAAGGAGCCAAGGAATGTTGTGCATGTATGTGTGTATGTGTGATGTATATGTGTATGTGTGTATGTGTGTTTATATGTATGTATGTATGTGCATTTTAAGGCAGAATTTCACTACATAGCCTAGCTGGCCTGGAATCAGATGTGTAAATCAGAATGGCTTCAAACTCACTCTGTAGCAGAGGGTGATTTTAACCTGGTGATGACCCCACAGCCTCTGCTTCCCCGGTGCTGCAATTAAAGGGAACTGATGTATTTTAAACGAGTTCGCTCTTGAGTTCGAGGCCAGCCTGGTCTGCAAAGTGAGTCCAGAACAGCCAAGGCTACGCAGAGAAACCCTGTCTAAAAAACAAACAAACAAAAAAACAATAACAACAAAAAAAGAGTTCACTCTAATACAATCTTGAGTGGTTTAGCTGGAAAATAATGGCTGAAAACTGAAAGTTGGAGCTTTTTGTTTTGGCTGTATGAAAACGGAAGCTGATGGAGATACAGACACCAGTTGTAGCAGCGGATCATCATGGAGGGTCGTTGATAGTTAAGATAGTAACTGGCAATAGGTTTGCACAGTCACATTTCCTCTCATTCTGGTGATGACAGCGTGTCAGAAACTTGACTTCCTATGTGAAGGTGTGTAAACATTCATTCCACCTCTGAATCAAAGGGTTCAGCTGTACCTTAAACATTGGCATGGTGTCGCACACCTTTAATCCCAGCACTCAGGGAGGCAGAGGCAGGTGGATCTCTATGAGTTTGAGGCCAGCCTGGGCTACGAAGCGAATCCAGGACAGCCAAGGCTACACAGAGAAATCCTGTCTTAAAAAAACAAACCAAACCAAACAAAAAAGTTGTAGTTCTGAGTTGGGCAGTGACAGCATATGCCTTTAATCTCAGCGCTCAGGGAGGCAGAGGCAAAAGGATCTCTATGAGTTCGAGTCTAGCCTGATCTATAGAGCAAATTTCAGGACAGCCAGGACTACACAGAGAAGCCCTGTCTCAGAGTGAGGGGGACACTGTCGTTATATTGAAAATTACAGTATAATCTGGCAGCAAAAATTCTTCTATCACTTTTCTTTTGGGGGAGGTATGAAAGCTGACACAGCCTACACGTCTCGCTAGAACTAGTTCAAAGATCATTTTTTCCATGAATTGGAAGGCTAATGATCAAGGAGTAAATTATCACCTTCTCAATAACATGCAACTGTTATAAACACTCCAGTCATAAACTGAATGATTTTGGTGCAGGAAAAAAAATATACTTTTAATGCATACAAGATACCAGGTTCAACAAAAACAAATACGTAATTGTGAAAAGATATTGATTGAACAAATGAGTCTGTCTCTTCGGAAAGTGACAGATTTACTCCTTAGTGGTACATTGTGGATTCACCTTAGGAAAACTATATTCATTGGAAAACTACCACTAGCCAGGGGTTGGAATATTCTTAATATATTATAGTGAATGATGGGCTATGACAAAGGTAACAGCAAGTATATAAAAGCTATTTCTGGGTACCATCTGGGAAGGGGTGCGGTTCAAGAAAAGGTGAAGAAATTGTCACGGGGGAGACCATTGAATCCAAAAAATATATAAAAGGGAGTTGGCGCCACCATTAATTTTTGTAGAGAAGTCATATAAAACCACTAGTGCTTAATACCAGTGAGGACAGGTATAATGTTGTAGGTGTCGAAGTCTCTGAAGCGTTATGCGGTAGTTTCCACCGCGAACCAGTCAACGAAATGAGTTAAGTGATGAAAAGGTGATGTCTTGGGAAAGAATCATAGTGCAAAATCCATAATAAAAGACAACTTTCTGGCCTACCTTACAAAGCTAATGGCCAAGATAGTTGCCAAATTTCCATAAAATTTCCATATTGTAAAAGCCCCTTAGAAGCTACTTTCATATTTTCAGCTAAAACCATGTTAGATTTTAAAAGTAAGCTTGGGAAATCATCAAAATGGCAGGGGGAAGGGAGGATAAGTATTGCCTAATTTCAGGGTTTAAGATATAACACACACACACACACACACACACACACACACACACACACACATTAGGGAGTAAACTTGGGGCCTCATGCACACTAAACAAGATCCTAACCACTGTGTCTCAGTTGGTGTTTTATTGCTGTGAAGAGACACCATGATCATGACAACTTTTATGAAGGAAACATTTAATTTGGATAGGCTTACAGTTCAAGGGTTTAGCCCATTGTTGTCATGGTGGGAAGCATGGTGGCATGCAGGCAGACACATCTGGATCCACAGGCAGCAGGAAGAGAGAGACACTGGGACTGGCTTCAACTTCTGATATCCCAAAGCCCACTTACTCCAGTAAGACCACAACCTACTCCAGCAATCCCACCCCTCCTAATCCCTCTCAAATGCTGCCACTCCCCAATGACCAAGCATTCACATATATGCGCCTTTGGGGGCCATTCTTATTTAAAGAAACAGGCCCTATTTCTCGGGTAGGGGAGGGGCGGTGGGGGAGGGGCGCTAAATATTTGCTGCATTAGTACAAGTATCTGGACTGTGAATGATAGTGCCTGTACAGCTTGGCTCTCGATTTACCCGCCAACAGTGAGATGTGCAAGAGAACCAGAAGGGGATACTAATATTGAGTGATTTCTTACAAAAAGCATCACCTTGGGCACTACTCTGTTCTTACCTTTGTAGTAGGAAAGGCAGGTAATGGAGAGAGGGACCTTAGAAGCACCAGGCCAGAGTGAGCCAGCTCTTATCGTCCTTTATTGCTAACAGTCTTCCATTGTGGAGACCAACAGCAAAGTGACATCACTCAGATCCTGGTGGGAGTTGCAGTGACAACCCCCTCTCATTCGGCAAAGCCATGGGCCAGCCTTCAAGAAGAGGTACCGCTAGGCACCTAAGTGCTGAGGCTGAGAGCCACCAACAATGCAGAGATCATATATGTCTTGGCAGTACTCATATCCGGTTTGATCTTGATGTCAACAGTGGGAAAAGTGAAAACTAAGCACGCTGACCTTCAAAGTGCTTTAAAGATTATTTCAAAGTTTTGGAAATGACAGATAGAGAAGAACTGATGGGCCAGTGAACCACTGAGAAAGAAATTATAGATGATATGCCTGGCAGTGGTGGCCTTTAATCCCAGGACTTGGGAGGCAGAAGCAGGCAGGTCTCTGAGTTCAAGGCCAGCCTAGTCTACAGAGCAAGTTCCAAGTCAGGCAAAAGGATGACAGAAAGAAATTATAAATAATAAATACAGTGTGCCAGGAGAAATTTAAGTCTATTTGCAGGGTTTTCCAGGGATTCTGAACCCGAGACAAAAACTGCTCTTTTTAAAACACAAGATTCTGATTTTGGAGATAGGGGAAGGCAGGCAACCTCAGTTGAGCATGGTGGTGCACACCTTTAATCCCAGCACTCAGGAGGCAGAGGCAGGCGGATCTCTGTAAGTTCAAGGCCAGCCTGGTCTACAAAGAGAGGTCCAGGACACGTGTGTGTGTGTGTGTGTGTGTGTGTGTGTGTGTGTGTGTACATCTCACCACATCTTCTTCCTCCAGTAATCACTACAAACATTTATGACAAAAGAGACCTTGGAGGGGCTGGAGAGATGGCTCAGAGGTTAAGAGCACTGGCTGCTCTTCCAGAGGTCATGAGTTCAATTCCCAGCAACCACATGGTGGCTCGCAACTACCTGTGGGATCTACTAAAGATTGGCAACCAAGAAAAGACAAGCATATCAACAATGTGTGTGGCCTGAATGTACCAAAGTTGGCATCTAACACCATGTTTTTTGCTGTATTCACATTGTAAAATACTCAAATCAGGCCAACTGTATCTACCTCCTCAAACATCCTTTCTCTCTGTAAAATTTCCTCAGTTCTTCCTTCTAGCTTTTTGAAACATTACATTATTGTTAGCTGTTGTTTCCCTAATGTGGAACAACACCATGGAACTTTGGCTGCTGGCTAGCTACATTTTAGTTATCATTCATTGATGAGCCTTTCTCTATCTTACCCCAATTCTTCCAAATCTTTAGTAAATACAACCCCCAGCCCCTTTATGAGACAGGATTTCACTGTATCCCTAACTAGTCCGGAAGTTGCTACATAGACCAACCTCACCTTGAACTCAGTGAGATCCTCTTCCTCTGTCTCTCAGAGTGCTGGGATTGAAGGTGTGTACCACCATGCCTGACACAATTCTACCCTATGAGATCAACTACATTAGATCTAAATACGAGAAAGATAATATGGTGCTTGTATTTTTGTCTATAGCTTATTTCACTTAACATAATTATTTCCAATTCTATTCATGTTGCCATAAATAACAATATTTCATCCTTTTGTGAGGATAGCATTCCACTGTGTATATATACCATATTTTCTTTATCCATCAGGTGATGAATGCTTATGTTGTATCCATTTCTTTACTAATACAAAAGATTTGGAGTCTTATATATCTTTCATTAAACTGTCCGAGTATGTGATTTTTGTTACCATAATTAGTATTGTCTTAACTTATATTCTTTTTTCTTGTTTCTAGTTTACAGAAAATTACAAGTTTTGTTGTGGTAGATGTTTTAAGGCATGGTCTCACCGTGTAGCCCAGGTTGGCCTTGAATTTGCTGTATACTCCAGCCAAGCTGGCTTTGAACTAAGGAAGTTAGTGTTCTCCTGCATCGTCCTCTCAAGTTCTGGAATTACAGGATGTACCACCACACCTGGTAATGCTATGCATAAATTTTATGTGCATTCAAAACCAAATTGTGCAGAATACTGTATCCTTATACTATACTATGGAAGCCTAAACTATCTCTACACGAATTTAGGCTTCCATTACCTATAGTGTGCAGGTTGATAGATCCCACCCAGAAGCAGAAAACACTGGTGTCTGCCCAAGTCTAGCGGTGGATAGTTTATTAATTAATTAATATTATAAATATTTATTGACTCACAAATACTAGCAAAGCCTGTCCTAAGTGACAAGGATGACAGGAGGCAGATGACATGATCCCCGCCTCAGTGAATGCCATAGTTTTACAAGGACTTTACAGGTGTGATGGATGCCATCGAGTATAAATACAAAAACAGTAATCTTGTAATGAAGCCAGACCTATTCTCAAGATCAAGGGAGGATTCAAGAATGATCTAGAGTGTGGTCTGGAGGATTAGTAGGACTTACTGAGGCGACAAGGAGAATGGCAAGAGAAATTGCCAAGCACAAGGACTAGCATGTATCAGGGTCCTAATACCAGAAGAGCCGTGTGACTCATGCCCATGAAAAGAGTCAGGGATGCTGGAAACAGAACATGAAGTGAGACTGGCAAGAGGACAGAGCCTTGTATATCTTACTGAAGATTCTGAATTTTGTGCTAAGTTCTTTTGTATTTGGATGTTGTTACATAGTTTTTAAATAAGACAATGACAGAATTTGATTCAAAATATAAGTATTATTCTGGCTCTCGTGTGGAGATGTGATCTACTAGGGTCGTAAGTAGACACTGGGAGTACCATAGGGAACTCTAGCAATGTTACTAGTAAATAGTGCTGGAAAGCCAGGGAGATGGTTCAGGAGTAAAAACCCTAGCCAAACAAATGCGAGGACCCAAGTTCAAACCCCTGAATTAACTTAAAAGGCCAGACTCAGTAGACTGCATCTGCAGCCCCAGCACTCCTACAGTGAGATTAGAGGAGGCAGAGAGAGAGAGAGAGAGAGAGAACAGCCTGGAAGACTGAGGGTCAGTTAGCCTGGAATACACAGTGCAGTAGCAAAAACAAAAGGGACACCTGCCTAAACAAGATGGAAACTGAGAACAGACTCCCTAAAGTTGTCCTCTGATCTCCACACGGGCACCATAACACATACATGCCTACACACACATACACGTACACTCCACACATGCACCCCACACATGTATGAAAATGGATATGCAGAGGATATAAAAAATAAATGAGTGAACTGGATGTGGTGGCACACACCTTTAATCCCAGCGCCTGGGAGGTCGATGCAGGGGGATCGCTGAGTTCCAGGACAGGCTGGCCTACAGAGTGAGTTCCGGAACAATCGGGGCTGCACAGAAATCCCTTCCCCCCCAGCCCTGTCTCTCTAAGAGTGGATTGGGAACATATTTATAAAGTATGTTTACAAGGTAGATTCAATAAGGCAACATTGGAATAGGTAGCTATGAACTCCACAGGACAGGAATTGTTTTATTGTGTTCTATAGTGTCTGAAATATTGTTGGCTAGCTAGTGGTAGGGTCCTCAATAAAATATTTTTTACTCAATATAGACAATGAATGAAAGGACTTAGAGTGCTTCTTAGGCATCTTAGTCACTATCCTATTGCTGTGATGAGACACCATGTCTAAATAACTTATAAGAGAAAATATTTACTTGGGGGCCTGCTTACAGTTTCAGTGAGTTAGTACATGACCATCTCGGCAGTGGTCGTGGTGGCAGGCAGGCATGGAGAAGTAGCTGAGAGCTTACATAATCCTGATCTGCCAGAGGCAGAAGGCAGAAGAATACACTAGTCCTGGTGTGGGCTTTTGAAACCTCAAAGCCCACCCACCAATGACACAGCTCCTTTAACAAGGCCACATCTCTTCCAGTGAGGCTAAACCTCCCAATCTTCCCCAAACAAGTGCACTAACTGGGGACCAAGCAGTCACATATATGAGCCTATGGGGGACATTCTCATTCAAACACCTCGTCAGGTTTTCCAAATTGAGCAATTAGATGGACAAGGGGGCCATATAGTCAGATGTAGAAGAATAAAGAATGGATTTAAGAACAATTGAGAGTATGTCCATATTGAAATTCTGAGAAACAGCCAAGTGCAGGTATTAAGTGTATGGTTGGACATTTGGTCGCCATTTAATTAATTAACATAATTTTTTTCTATTGT
The DNA here is from genome assembly GCF_903995435.1 of Acomys russatus. Classification (NCBI taxonomy): domain Eukaryota; kingdom Metazoa; phylum Chordata; class Mammalia; order Rodentia; family Muridae; genus Acomys; species Acomys russatus. The sequence continues at coordinate 26,141,044 of NC_067156.1, forward strand.
CTGCTCAGGTAGTGGGTCTTCACATGGTTGAGCAAAATAAGCTTCCTGGTACCCCTACCCTGGTATGTCTTTGGGTTTCCTAGCTGACCTATGCCAGATTTATTTTTTTTTTTTCTTCTTTTTTTTTTTTTTTTTTTTTTCTTCAACATGTATACACTTTATTTTTTCTTTCTAAAATGCATATTTGTCATTGGAAGATTTTTTTTTCTTCAACATATTTTTCTTCTTAGTTTATAAGACCAAAAGAAGTACCCTGTATCTCTCTACACAAAACTGTGTCTAATATATAATGTCTACTTTTCAGACTAGTCCTGGCATTCAGGTTTTTTTCTGCCTTTAGTATTCTGCTTAGACTATAACTTATTTGACTGATCTAATTTTGGTTAAATAAATAGAATGGGTAAAAGGATCTTGCTATGTCCATGCTGGCCTTAAATTTATTATCCTTCTGCCTTCACTTTATAGGTGCTGAGATTACAAAGGGGCATCACCGTGACCAGACCTTTGACTTTTTTTTTAACTGTTGTTTGTTTTTCCCCACACCTGACTGCATCCTCTCCATTAATTGTCTGCTAGGTGCTGCACTCAGATTCAGGGTTTCGCATACTCCAGGAAAACAGTCTACTACTGAAGTACAGCTCTCTGTGGAAATTTTTTATGTTGTAGAGGAGTTTATTAGATGAGCATGGGGAGAGAAGGAAAGGGGGGAGGGGCACCCCAGAGAGACAGAGGCAGGAAAAGTAAGAGAGAGAGTAGAGAGTAAGAGGGCACTTTGTGGAAACTTTTAATCTGCTTTCTCTGTGTAGCCTTCGTTGACCTGGACTCACTTTGTAGAACAAGCTGGCCTAGAACTCACAGAGATCCACCTGCCTCTTGCCTCCCTGAGTGCTGGGACTACAGGTGTGCTTAATCTGTTTTTCCTTATCACCTGCTTTTGACTTACAAATGGCATGACTTAGGAGGAATGCATCGGCCACAGGGTGTTTATCAGTCACACAGAAATCATTGAGCTTTAATATTAAACATGCAGAGAGTCCTCGACATTTTAAAGTGGACATCAATAATACTAATGATTTAAGGCCAGGTGTGGTGGCACATGCCTTTAATCCCAGCCCTCAGGAGTCAAAGTCAGGAGGATGTCTGTGAGTTCAAAGCCAACCTGGTCCACAGAGTAAGATCTAGGACAGCCAGGGCTATGTAGAGAGACCCTATCTCAAGAAATAGTGTATAACTTTTCTTCCCTCAAATGATAGAAATATTCTATATCTTGATAGAGAAGGGAATGAGTGTATTTTCTAAAACTCATTGAACCTAATATTCTTGCATTTTGAGTCTATGTAATTTACAATTCAATTTTTAAAACAGATTTATGGAAATAAAATACCAGATTCTGTTTCCCAGCCTCAGAGTCCCCTCAAGAGAGCATTACCGTTAATATCTAGCTATGTACATTTAGAAACATGGCCTATGTGTATGCAAGAGTATATGGGGGTTTTGTTCAAATGAGATCATTTTATTATATATATATTATATACTGTCATACAGCTTGATATTAATATTTATTTACTAATGCTAAGAATAAAATCCAGGGCCTTGTATATGTTAAGTTAGTGCTTTTTCATTGAGCTGTATACCCTGTTCTTATCTTTAGTAACTAAAATAATTTGCGTGTGTGTGTGTGTGTGTGTATGTGTGTCACACATGCGTGCATATGTGTATGCCATAGTACATGTGTGGAAGACAGAGGACATCTTTCAGGAGTTACTTCTCTCCTTCCTATATGTGCATTCTGGGAATCAAACTTGTTCTGGAAATCAAACTCAGGTCACCAGGTTGGGTGACAAGCCCCTTTATCTACTGAGCCATTTTGCTGATCCATATAATTTTATATGTTTGTTTGTTTGTTTGTTTGTGAGACAGGGTCCCATATACCACAGACTGGCCTCAAACTCTAAATTTAACTAAGGCTGACCTTCAACTCTTCATCTGCCTGCCTATAACTCCCAAATGCTGGGATTGTGGAGATGTACTTCTATGTCCAGCTAATAATTTTTCTATTTTCACTATTTGACAGGAACCCATGTATTGATTCCCCCACCATATAAACCATATGAGGGTGGGTCATGCTTGTAATTTCAGCATTTGGGGAGTAGAGGCAGGATGATCAAGAACTCAAGCCCGTCCTTGGCTACACAAAGATTTCAAGGGCAGCCTGGGCTAAATGAAACCTTGCCTCAAAACATGAGAGAGAGAGAGAGAGAGAGAGAGAGAGAGAGAGAGAGAGAGAGAGAGAGAGAGAGAGAGAGAGAGAGAGAGAGTTTGGTGGGAATTGAACCCAAGGCCTCAAGTATACTAGGCAAGTCCTATGCTACTGAGTTGTTCTACTCCAATATTCGTATATTCTCTCTGTCTCTGTCTCTCTCTCACCCACCCTCCCTTCTTCCAGTATCATATAGTCAGGCTGGCATGACTGAACTTCGGATCATCCTTCTGTCTCCACCTCCCAGCTGATGAGATTAGAAACATGAGCTACCCATTCCTGGCTTATGTGGTACCGGGATCAAACCCATGGCTTTTTGTGTGCTAGGTGTGAGGGTTAATTTTTAACTGTCAAGTTGACAAATCTAGACTCAATTCTAGAGAGTCTTCATTAAGATTGACTAGATCAGGTCATCCTGTGCACGCGTCTGTGGGAAATTACCTTGATTATGTTAATTTAGGCGCTAAGAACCCTCCATCTAGGGTAGGTGTATTCCCTACGTAGAGAACCCTGAATGACGTTAAGAGAAAGTGAGATGATCGCCGCTCTCAGCCCGTGGCCGTGGGTGAACGGTTACCAGTGATCCCAAACTCCTCCTGCAGTGAAGTCCCTCCTATGATGGACTTGTGAGCTAGCAGAACCTTTTCCCTCTAATTCACACTGTCAGGATGCTCTGTCACAGCAACAGAACTAAAACTAAGGCATTAGGCAAGCATTCTATGAACTGAGCTATATCATTATTTAAAAATACTTTTTGATTAACAGTTGATGGAGAACCTCACAGATACAGAAGGCCAACTCTCTCTATATAGATATAGATATAGATGGGATATATAGAGACATATATGTGATATATGTGTAGGCACATGTTTGTATGTGTGTGTGCTTATATATATGCATGTGTCTATATGTACACCACTTTATGAGCATTTTGAAAGTAGACTGTAGACATTGTGCCTTGTTATTTCTAAGTATTTTATTGTGTATTTCCTAAGAGCAGAGGCATTCCTTTTAACTATCTCTTTTCAGTGATAAAAGTCAGAAAATGACATTGATACAATATGACTGCCACCTCATCTACAACCTACCCTGAATTTTTACCACTATTTATTTATTACTCACTTTTATTACCTTAGGCTTATTTTATTTTATGAGTTTTGCCTGCATGTATGTATGTGTGTCACGTGCCTGCCTGGTGCCCAGCGATGTCAGACAAAGGTGCTGGATCCCCTGGAACTGAAGTCACAGACAGTTGTGAGTGGCCATGTGGGTGCTGGGAACTGAATGGGTCCTCTGGAAGAGCAACAAATGCTCTTAATTGCTGAGCCATCTCTCCAACCCAATATTTATTTATTTTTAGTATATGTGTGGCATATTTGTATGTTTGGGGGTATGCTTACAACATGGCAAGTGCCTACATGTTGGGGAGAGTGTGTTCCTTACTCATTTTCCACCTTGTTTCTTTTTTTTTTTTTTTTAAGAATTATTTATTTATTTATTTGATGTATATGAGTGCTCTTTTTGCATGAATACATACATGTCAGAAGAGGAGATCAGATCATATTATAGATGGTTGTGAGCCACCATATGGTTGCTGGGAATCTAGCCCAGGACCTCTGGAAGATCAGTTAGTGCTCCTAACCTCTGAACCATCTCTCTAGCACCCACCTTGTTTCTTGAGACTCTCTCACTGGACCCTGGAGCTCACCATTTCTGACTAGACTGGATAGCCAGCAAGCCGCCAACATTTCCTATCTCTGCACACAGAGGGTAGGGTTATAAGCCTCTCGGGTGATGGGGGTCCAGGGGCAGAGACTAGTTTACTGGGGGTAGGTGGGTGGTGCAGCAGGTGAAAGCACTTGTGGCACACAATCCTTAGTACCCACATTAAAATCAAGATACAGAGACCACACCTGCAACCCCAGCAGTCTTCTAGTGAGATGGGAGGTGGCAACAGAGAATCAGCTGGAAGCTCCTGGGGCCAACTAGCCTGGAGTACACTATGCAGGAGTAGGAATGAGAGACCCTGCCTAGCTTCTGAGCGCACACACACACACACACACACACACACACACACACACACACACACACGAGGGGGGGGAGAGGGAGGGAGAGAGAGAGAGGGGAGAGAGAGAGAGAGAGAGAGGGAGAGAGAGAGAGAGAAAGGGAGAGAGAGGGGAAGGAAGAGAGAGAGAGAGAGAGAGAGAGATACACGAGGGCAGATCAATTAAAATCACAAATATTTTTTAAAGGAAAGCACTTATCCACCAAGCCATCTTCCCAGACCCTTCCCATTATTTTTATAGTCTGTTGTTTGTTTGTTTGAGTCCAGGATTATAGTTACATTTGGTCATTGTGTGTCTTTAGACCACTTTAGTTTGAAACAGCTCCTCTGCCCTCCTTTAGTTATATGACACCAAGTTTCTAAAGAGTGCAAGCCATTTGTTTAACAAGATGTCTTCGCATTTGCCAATGTTTCCTTGTGGTTGTATTTAAACTTTGTACTTGGGGTAGTAGTATACTAGTTATCCGTTGTCCCATCACAGGCTGTGTAAGCTTAGCATCTTATCAAGATCTACTGTTTCATTAGTTTGGTGGGTAAGGGTAATCCAAGTTTGCTTTGCCAGGTGCCTCTGCCTCGTGTTTTAACAAGGCTACAATCACGGCATCGCTCTGCAGTGTTCTTACATTGTTATGGACAAACTTCAGTTTCCAGAAGTTTGTTGGACAGAGGCCCCAGGTTCCTTGCTTCCTGTTAGCTGGAGATATGTCTGAGTTTCTTAGTATGTGGACTGACTGTGAAGCAGCAGCTCCAGTGGGACAGCTAGCTTCCATCAAAACAAGTAAAGGAGGGAGCCAGAGAGGGAAAGTGTGATGGACTCCAGTGTGAAAGTGGCATGTGTTACTGTAAATATATTCAGATCATTAAAGACAGTCATTTGGTCCTGCCCATACTGAGGAGAGATGGTTTTCAGTGTGCTTACAGTCCTTGTCTGTGTTGTAAGAAGGAACACCCCTCAGGAGAGATGGTTTTCAGTCCACTTACAGTTGTCTGTATTGTAAGAAGGGACACCCCTTCTCTTTTGTTTAGTCATGTATGACTGTGTGTCTTTTCAGTAAGATTATTGTTCCATTGCTACTGTTTTTTATTTTGATCTCAAATTGCTCTAGATTTGTTTTGTTTTGGGGGGGTGGAGTTCTTGTTGTTGTTGCTGCTGCTGCTGTTGTTTTGTTTTTGTTTTTGAATTGGGGTTTCTCTGTGTAACCCTAACTGTCCTGGAACCCACTCTGTAGACCAGGCTGGCCTTGAACTCAGAGATGTACTTGCTTGGGCCTCCCAAGTGCTGGGATTAAGGTCATGTGCTGCCACCACCCAGCATAATTGCTCTAGACTTTGCCCATAAGAACCTCTTAAAACTGGTTCCTGTGTCCCTTTGCCATGTTAGCATCATTTTTTCTTGAACAATTTCTTAGATTCAGATATAAAAAGATATCCCAGGCTCATCTTGAACTTAGCCTCCTCCAGTCATGAGGTAGACCATATTACCTGTATCTGAATGTCCCTGTCTCTTTTATGAAGGTATAGCACTTAGGGATAAAAACGAGGGCTTCCTGTGCACTAGACAGGCACTCTGCCAACTGAACCACATCCCCAGCCCTGACTTGTATTTTTGAATAAATAAAATATTAATATAAGCAGGGCACAGTGGTGCATGCCTGTAATCCCAACACTCAGGAAGGCAGAGGCAAATGTATCTCTGTGAGTTTGAGGCCAGCCTAGTCTACAAAATGAGTCTAGGACAGCCAAGGCTACACAGAGAAACTATATATATATATATATATATATATATATATATATATATATATATATATATTAATGTAATTAAAGTCCAACCATGACAATAAAAATATGGAGGCTGAAGAGGTGGCTCAGCAGTTAAGAGCACTGGCTGCTCCTCCAGAAGGCAGGAATTCAATTCTCAGCCCCCACATAGTGCTCACAAGACTCCCAGGGTATCTGATACCTTCTTCTAGCCTCCATGGGCACATGCACACATGTGATGTACAGACATTCAAGCAAACACTAAAAATAAAAATAAATCTCTAAAAAAAAAAAAAAAAGAGTTCTCAGGAAATTATAGCTTCTTCCTTGTGCCTTCTGCCTCATTTGTACCGCACACTGTAGATGATTACATTCATTTCTGATTTACCTTCCTGTGTTTCTCTTTAAAAAAAAAAAAACACCCACATATGTTTACAGTTTTTGCTTCCTCTGCTTGAACAGAGACACAGTTCTGGCTTTGAAGTAATAAAAAAAAAAACTTACTACAGTTTAAATAACAACAACTTCCTAAAATTAGTTCAGAGATATATTAGCCATGAGAAACTGCATAAAGCACTAACTGTGTTGGTAGCCCTTCATTGCACACACCACTTTATAGATAACAGATGAGCTAAGTGGTTGTGACCAGTTACATGGTTTCTTCCAACATCTGCCAGTTATTGGTCAGTGTGCATGTTAATTAATATGTGCACAGGCAACAGAGTATCTAAGTGTGGAGCCTCTTTGTCTCCTGATGACAAAGCCACATAGTATTAACTTTTGAAAGATTTTATTTTTCATGTTTATGAGTATGTACCTGAATGCACTATAGGCGCGCAGTGCCCACGGTGGCCATAAAATGGCACTGGACCTCCTGGGGCTGGAATTATCTGCCATGTAGGTGGTGAAAATCAAACCCTTGTTTTCTGGAAAAGCAGTCAGTCCTCTAAAGCACTGAGCCATCTCTCCAGCCCCAGGACCCCACATAGAGCTTTTACAGTGTTGGGTAAAGGGAGTTACTTAATAAAGAAAAGTGATGGTGCTTTCAGTGAAACTGGAGCTGAATGCAAATGCAGTTCTAGAGGAGGGAACTGGCTGCGGGAATGTTGTCACGCCAGCTTCGCGTGTCTCCAGACACAGTGTTGGCGGGAACCCTGTTGTGATGACAACTGGTGCTGGGGCATTACTGTTTCCTGTGCAGAAGACGCATGGGATGAATCAAATGGCCAGGCATGCATCTGTGTTAAAATCTCAGGGTGGAGAGGTGGCTCCGTGGCTAAGAGAGGACCCAAGTAACTGGCGTGGACATTCAAGTGGTCATAATTCCAGTGTTTGGGGGAAAGATCATGCAGGAGAATCACTGGAACTTTCCAGCCACCAGCATAACCCTAGAGTCAGGAAGAAGGTCTACCTCAGTGGAGCAAGGCAGAGAGTTACAGAACAAGAGACCCGACATTCTCTGCCTTCCAAGAGTGCACAGACGCCCAGATGTGTGCAAACACACACACACACACACACGGGGGGGGGGAGAGAGAGAGAGAGGAGAAAGAGAGAGGAGAGAGAGGAGAGAGAAAGAGAGAGGAGAGAGAGAGAGAGAGGAGAGAGAGAGAGAGAGAGAGAGAGAGAGAGAGAGAGAGAGAGAGAGAGAGAGCCAAAGCTCAGTAAAGCTGAATGTATAAATATGAATGAGGGAAGCAGCTGTGACAGGAAGGATGAAGCTGCTCCCGGGGAAGTCCCACCAGTATAAGCCTTCACATTAAAGGGACTCTCAGAGAAAGCTCACAACACTGAAAGCTAAGTGTATAAATGCTGGAAGTTAATCCAAACACAGAAAGAATGTGTGTGTGTGTGTGTGTGTGTGTGTGTGTGTGTGTGTGTGTGTGTATTATATATACATATACGATTATATATATATATATCAGTTTGCTTTAGAAAAGATTATCATTCCTTATTGCAAATATCCTTCTCATTTTCAGTTGCCCTAGTTTTAAGATATTGTACCATATTAAATAAATATCCATTTTACTGGTTTTTCTTTCCATATAAATTTATAACCAGTAAGAGTTAATATTTTAACAAAAAGTGTTACAAGGTTACAGAACAATCATACATTTTCCATTGATTATTAAGATTAATTTCTACAGTTTCAGCTCACGCCAATTAATATTTATTTGAAGTCCTATAGTGCTATATAAAGTGAGGACAGCCAGTATGGACTGTTATGTGCTTTGCCTTTAAAACTCACTGGCTTTATTGAAGCATAACTTATGTATATTAAAAGTTAGCCTCTTAAAATTGTACAGCTCAGTGAGCTGCGTAATTTTACACATCTGTGTAGCCACTGCCACAATAAACTCGTAGTACGTCTCTGCACCCTTCAGAAGTCCCCTCCCAGCCCTTCGCAGTCAATTCCCCTCATCTCCAGCTCCTGGCAATGACTGGTAGGCCATTATAAATCAGCCCTGTCTCTTCTGGGATTTCCTCTAAGTGGGATTTCATCGCACGTGCTTGGTTTGTGTGCACCGTCCTTTGTTCGGTGATTTTAAAATGCATCTGCGGTGCTGTGTGTATGTATCAGCAGCTTGGTTCTTTACAGTCCTGTGCACTGTTTCATCATGTGGAAATACAGTGACTGTGTATCCATTCCACTGCTAATAAATAGCAGCTGAGTTCTTCCCGCTTTGGGGTTATTGTTTACTAAGGCGGTATTGACACCTGTGTACAGATACCCATGTAGTCATGTGTGTGTGTGTGTGTGTGTGTGTGTGTGTGTATGCACTCATGTGTATGAAGTCATTTTATTTATTTATTTCTGATAAATACACAAAAGCAGGATTTCAGCTGAGCATGGTGGCACATGCTGGTAATCCCAGCCCTTGGGAGATAAAGGCAGGAGAATCAGGGGTTGAAACGTATTCTTAATCACATAGCAAGTTCCAGGCCAGCCTGTGCTACCTGAACCTCGCTCACAAAAATCAACAACAACAACAACAAAAGCAGGATTGCCTGCTTACACGAGAAGTGTGCATTTAACTTTATAAGAAAGTAAAATTATTTTCAAAGCTGTAGAATCACTTTACGTTCCTATTGAAAATGTAGACAGTATTCTGTTTCACGTCATCACCAGCCTGCCCTCTTGACGTTTTTGACATTTTACCCGTTCTGGTAAACACAAAGTATTGCCTCACTGTGTTTTCAATCCCAGTTTTCTTATTGACCAAAGATACTAAGTGTGTTTTCCTTTTTTGTTTTCTTGAGCTATCAGCTCAGATCTGTTACTCCTCTTTAACTTCGTTGATTGTCTTCTTTTTTTTTTAATATTTTTTATTTAATTTTAATTTATGTGTGTTGGTGTGAGAATGTCAGAGTTACAGACAGGCGTGAGCTGCCATGTGGTTGCTGGGAATTGAACCCGGGTCCTTTGGAAGAACAGGCAGTGCTCTTAACCGCTGAGCCATCTATCTCTCCAGCCCTGATTGTCTTCTTAAAATTGAATTATGAAAGCTTTTTAAAAGGTGTCCCATGTATGACTTTATTTGCTCATATGTATCTTGTGGATATTTTGTCCCAGATTACATTAGTGTTTTTATTCTCTTGGTAGTACTCGTAAGAGAAGCTGTCATTCTGATAAAGCCCAACCTATTCAAATGTTCATTCATAAATAAAATGAGAGCTGGTAATCAAACCCAGGGCCACATTCATGACAAAAATTTGTCCACCCGTTGAGCTGCACTCCCAGCCCCTTTGCTTTGCATTGCTTACGGCATACTTAAGAAGTCTGTGCCTACTGAAAACATGATTTTCGTCTAAATTCTCTCTTAGGATTTTGCAAGGTTTCTAATCAGTTTTGAACTGATGTTTTTGTTAGGTATGGCATAGGAATAAAAGTTCATTTTTTTTTTAAGAAAAAACAACAACAACAGCAAAAAAAAAAACCCACATAACCAAAGGAAATAAAAAGCCAAGCAGTGGTGGTGGCACATGCCTTTAGTCCCAGTACTCGGGAGGCAGAGGCAGGCGGGTCTCTTGAGTCTGAGGCCAGCCTGGTCTACAAAGCAAGTTCCAGGATACCCAGGACTACACAGAGAAGAGAAACCCTGTATCAAAAAAACAAACAAGCAGCTGGGCATGATGGTGCACGCCTATAATCCCAGCGCTCGGGAGGCAGAGGCGGGCGGATTGATGTGAGTTCGAGGCCAGCCTGGTCTACAAAGCCAGTCCAGGACAGCCAAGGATACACAGAGAAACCCTGACTTGAAAAACAAACAAACAAACAAACAAACAAACACCCCCTAAAATCCCCACACAACTTTTGGAGGGTGTGAGGGGACAGGAGGAAAGTATGGGAGGAGTTAGAAGGAGGAGTGGGGGGTGAATATGATAAAAATACATTATATGTGTACATAAAATGCTAAAAGAATTCATTTTAAAAGTATATTTTAAAAGGAGAATTAGAATTACTTTTTGTTGTATTGATAAAGCACTGAACAAAACAAACGTGGAGAGGAAAGGGTTGATTTCAGCTTATAGGTTACAGTTCATCACTGAGGGAAGCCAAGGCAGGGGCTGAAGCAAAAACCGTGGAGGAGTGCTGCCTATTGGCTGTCTATTGGCTTGCTCTTCATGCCTTGCTCGATGTGCTTTTATAAACCCAGGACCTGCCCAGGGGTGGGTGGTACTGCCTATAGTGACTTGGCCCACCAACATCAGTTACTAATAAAGAATATGCTCCATGGACTTACCTATAGGCTACCCTGATGGCGACATGTTCTCAATTAAAGTTCCCTTTTCTCAGATGTCTATAGGTTTGTGAAAAGTTGGGAGGAAAAAAAAAAAAACTAACCAGCACACCTTGGAACCTGGACCCTTAATTATTCTAGTGGCACTTTTGGTAGATATGATAGTTTGAGTGATAACAGCCCGCATAGACTCATCTATTTGAACGTTTGGTCCCCAGTTAGTGGAACTGTTTGGAAGGATGAGGAGGTGTGGCCTTGCTGCAGTGGGTGTGTTGCTTGGGGTGGGCTTTGGGGTTTCAATAACCTATACCAGGCCAGGTCCCTCTCTGCCTGTGGCTCATGATATAAAGCTCTCAGCCACTGCCCCAGTGCCATGCCTGACTGCTTCCTGCCATGATGAAAATGGACTACCGTCTCAAACTGTAAGCAAGCCCCCAATTAAATGCTGTCTCTTATAAGGGTTGCCTTGGCCATGGTGACTCGTTAGAGCAATAGAACAGTGACTAAGACAGTAGCCGTCTTAGACTTCTAGACACCCAACCACGTTCTCTACAAACATAAATGTTTTATTTCTTCCTTTTTTCTTTTAGCCTTTTCTTTTTCTTTTTTTTTGGGGGGGGGGGGGGTGGGTTGGTGGGGGGTTTGAGACAGGGTTTCTCTGTGTAGCCCTGGCTGTCCTGGATTTGCTTTGTAGACCCGGCTGGCCTCAAACTTAGAGATGTGCCTGCCTCTGCCTCCCAAGGGCTGGGGTTAAAGGCATGCGCCATCACCGCATGGCCTTTTTCATGTCCTGTTGCATTAGCTAAGGATTCTAGGGCAGAATTAAGTTGAAATGGTGTGAGTAGGCGTCCTCCCTTTGTTTCTGATCTTTTTTAAGAGAAAGCATTTGGGGGCTGGTGAGATGGCTCAGCAGTTCAATTCCCAGCACTCACATGGTGGCTCAGAACTGTATATAACTCCAAGATCTGACACCCTCTCACCAATGCACATAAATTAAAATTAAATAAAAAATATTTTTTAAAAAGAGAAAACGTTTGATTTTTATCCATTAAAGTTGCATAGGTACCTTTAGCTGATTTGAGAAGTTTCATTGTTTGTTGGGTTTTTTGTGATGAACAAATAAGTATTAACTTTTGACAAATGCTTTTCTACATTTGTGAGATGCTCATATCACTTCTATATTTTACTTTGTTGATATGATAAATTATACACTGGGTGAGTATTGTGGCCTTCCTGTAAGTACAGCTTCATAAAGTGGACACAGGAGATCCCCAGAGTAAACTGGCTAGCAAGGCCATAGTCATATCAAGGGCTTCAGCTGAGATCCTGCCTCAATGAATCAGATGAAAGAGCAACTAAGGACACTTTCCATACCACCCCTGGACCTACACATGCACACATGCACACACATACACAAAATGTACATGCATACATGCACATCACACACACATAAAAAATAGAAAAAGATATAATTTTAAATTTTTGATGGAAAGCCAGGCATCATGGCACACGCCTTTAATCCCAGTACTTGGGAGGCAGAGGCTGGCGGATTGATGTGAGTTCGAGGCCACCCTGGTCTACAAAGTGACTACAGGACAGTCAAGGCTCCACAGAGAAACCCTGTCTCAAAAAACAAAAACAAAAACAAATTTGATAGGGGCTGGAGAGCTGGTTCAGCGGTTCAGAGCACTTGTAGCTTTTGCAGAGTACCTGAATTCAGTTCCCAGAAGCCACATGGTGGCTCATACCCATCTGTAACTCCCAGAGAGTTGGATGCCCTCCTCTGGCCTCTGTAGGCACCAGGAAAGCATATATGCAGGTAAAATACTCATACACATAAGATAAAAATAAATATTTAATCTGAAAAATTTCCAAAACATTTATCTGACAAAAAAACCTCATATCTAGCATAACCAAAGACCTCTAAAAATTCAAAATGTATAATAATTTCTACAATTCAGCTAGATATAAAAGGGATGAGAAAGTGCATTGTACGTGCATGGAAAATCATAATAAAAACCTTTGCTTTGTCTTTATAATAAAAAAAAAAAAAATAAGTAAAAACCAAACTAGAAAACAGTCATAAGACAAGCTTCTCTGAAGAAAACACATGGATGACAAACCAGATACTCAGTGCCTCTAGCCTATTGTAGATATGCAAATTAAAACAACAATGAGAACCCACAGGGCTATTTAAAAGCTGGTCGACAATTTCAAATGCCTATGAGAATTTGTGTGTCAAACACTTTCTGGTGGGAATGCAGAATGGTACAACTCTCTGGAGAAGTCTGGTAGTTTCTATAAAACTAAGTGTGTGTGTGTGTGTGTGTGGGTGGGTGGGTGGGTGGGTGGGTGGGTGTGTGTTTTCTATACCTTTTCATCCTTTTAACTAGGACTTTTTCAGAATAGTTCATTTAAACGAAGTCCAATTTATGACGCGTTTCTCTCATGGATCTGTTTCCCTATAGATCATGCTTTAGCTGAGTGCTGCTCAAGGGTCTCAAGTCCTAAGGATTTTTCTTCTATGTTTACTTCTAAAAATTTCATCATCTTAATGACTTTCTAAATTCATTGCCATCTGTTGCACTGGCTCTCTTTTCATCTCTGATTTTTAATAGTTTGAGTGATCTCTCTTTCTTTTGGTTAGTTTGGCTAAGGATTTTTTTACCTTTTCAAAGAACCAACTCTTTGTTTCATTGAGTCTTTGTGTTTTATCCATTTCATTTCCATCATTTCTGCCTTGACTATTAATTATTTCTGTCTGTCTAGTAATTTGGGGGTGGATGTTCAGGTGTCTTTGTTTTTCCAAGGCCTTAAATTGTGTCATTGAATTACTTATGTGAGGGTTTTCTGATTTTTTTTTAAGATAGGTTTTTTTAATTGTTATTTTTAATTATGTGTAGTTACGTGTGCTTCTGCACGTGGGTATGCGCATAGGAATGCATGTACCTGCAGAGGCCTGATGCTTCAGATCCCCTGGAGCTTGATTTAAAGATGATTGTGAGCTGCCTAACATGGGCATGGGGGCTGGGAACCAAATTCAGTTCCCCCAAAAGAGCAGCAATTGCTCTTAACTGCTGAGCCATGTCCCCAGCCCCTCTTTGATTTTACTTTATTTTTTATTTATTTTATTTTATTTTATTTTATTTAGTGTGTGTGTGTGTGTGTGTGTGTGTGTGTGTGTGTGTGTGTGTGTGTGTGTGTGTAGGCTCTTGTAGCCATAAACTTTCTTAGGACTGCTTTCATTATATTGAATAGAGCTTGATGTGTTGTCTGATGTTTTCTTTCTTTCTTATTAAATTTATTTATTTTGTTCACTTTTCATCCTGATCGCAGCCCCCTCCTTCCTCTCTACCCAATCCCACCCTCCCATCATCTTCCTCCCTTCCCTACCTCTTCTCCTCAGAAAAGGGGGTGCTGTGTTTTCTTTTCATTCATTTCTAGGATTGTTTGTTTGAGACAGCATCTAACATAGCCCAGGCTAATTTTAGGAAGTGTTCCTTTCTTGGTTTCTTCCCCGGCCCATTTGTTGCTCAGTGGGGTATTGTTTGAACTCTTGAGTTTTACATGTTCCATGGTTCTTCTTGGGTTCCTCTGATTTTAGGAGATAAGTTTTAACTTTTTAAATTTTTATTATTAATGTATGTGTGATGTGTGTACACACGTGCTTGCAGATGCCAGAAGAGCAAGTTGGCTCCCCTAAAGCTTGGGTGGCAGGTGGTTATGAGTGTGGATGATGAGGATCAAATTCAGGTCCTCTTCAAGAGAAATAGATGCTCTTACTTGCTGAACCATCTCTCCAGCCCCTTGATTTCTAGCTTTGTCCATTGTTGTCAGCTAGAATACAAGAATGTATTTAAATTTCTCTGTATTTATTAAAGTCTACTTTATATCCTAGTATCTGATCCATTTTAGAGAAAATTCCATGGGCACTTCAGGGTGTACTATGCAGCATTTGGGTGGAATGCTCTGTGGATAGCTGTGATGTCCACTTGATTTAATGTCATCTAACTCGGATGCTTCTCTGCTTTTGTCAGGATGACCTGTGTATTAGTGAGAATAGAGTATTGAAGTCACCCACTATTGTGTTGGGGTTAACCTGTGACTATATATTTTGTTATATTCATTATATGAAATTGAGTACATTTTTTTTTTTTGAGACAGGGTTTCTCTGTGTAGCCCTGGCTGTCCTGGAGTTGCTTTGTAGGCCAGGCTGGCCTCAAACTCACAGAGATCTACTTGCCTCTGCCTCCCTAAGTGGATGTGCCACCACGCCCAACTAAATTGAGTATATTTGTATTCAGTGTGTATGTCTAAAAATGTAATGTCCTCTTTATTGGTTGTTTCCTTGACCTGTGTGAACTGTACTTTATTTCTCCTGAATAGCTTTGGTTTGAAGCATATTTTGTCAGATATAAGAACAGCAAAATCTTCTTATTTCCTAGTGTCTTTTACTTAGAGATTCTTTTTCCATTCTTTTCCCCTGAGGTAGTATCTGTCCTTGATGATGACGTGTGTTTCTCAGAAGCAACAATGGATCTTGCCTATTCATCTACTCTGTTAGGCTGTGCCTTTCTCATTGGTCCACTGAGATCAGTGAGAGGCAAAGTTACTGGAAGGTCTGTACCAACTCCTGTTGTTTTACTGATTTCTGTAATGTTTGGTGTTTTTCCATTCTTCCATTGCTTCACTTCTGGTCTAGAGTGGTTTATTCTTTCCTGTAGCCTCATGATATGCTTAGTTTTCCCTTAGTTCAAAGATTTCCTTCAAGTATTTTCTGTAGGTCTGGCTTAATGGTTAAATTTTTCTAGCTAATTTTTTATCGTGGAAATTTTTTCTTTCTTCTTCAATTTTGACAGTTTTGCCTGGCGTAATGATCTGTGCTGGCTGTTGTTGACTTTTAGGACTTAAAACACATTTCAAGACTTCCTAGCTTCTCAAGTTTCTGTTGAGAAATCTGCTGTTATTTTATCGGGCCTGTCTTTATGTGTGACTTGCTGTTTCTCTCACAGACTCCCATATGCTTTCTTTGCTCTGTATATTTAGCATCTTAACTATACTGTGATATACAGATTTCTTTTCTATCTTGTCTGCTTCATGTTTTAAATGCCTCCTGTATCAGAATGGTCATCTTTTTAAAAATTTATTTATTTTATTCACATTCATGTTCTGCTTGCATGTACGTCTGTGAGAGGGTGTCAGATCCTCTGGGACTGGAGTTATAGACAGTTCTGAACTGCCATGTGAGTGCTGGGAGTTGAACTCAGGACCTCTGGAGAGAGCAGACAGTGCTCTTAACCACTGAGCTCTCTCTAGTCCTCAGAATGTTCATCTTCTACCCTAGATTTGGAAAATGTTTCTGCTATGACTTTATTAAAAATGTTTTTCCATGCCTTTAGCATGAACTTCTTCTTTGTTTACTATCCATAGATTTTTGCCTTTTCATTCTGTCCCATAGATCAGTGCCCCACTTACAATTTCTATCGTTTTATCTTTGTCAATGTCTGAATGTCCAATTCTTATACCTTGTCTTCAAGCCCTCATATTCTTCTTCCTTTTCATCCTTTCTGTTGATGAGGCTTTCCATGAACTTTTTTTTTTTCAAGACAGGGTTTCTCTGTGTAACCTTGGCTGTCCTGGACTTGCTTTGTAGACCAGCCTAGCTTTGAACTCACAGAAATGTGCCTGCCTCTGCCTTCCTGAGTGCTGGGATTATAGGCATGCGCCACTGCACCCAGCTTAATAGGTTGATTTTTAAAAATACTTATTAGTGTGTACATTTGTGAGTGTGTGTGCCAAAGTGTACAAATTGAGTTCAGAGGACAGCTTGCAGGACTTGGTTCTCTCCCATGGATTGAACTCAGGCTGTCAGGCTTGGTAGCAAGCGCATTTACCTACTGAGCCATCTTGCTGGCCCAGGAGTGGTTTAAAAAAATAATGACTATTACTGTATGTTCACAGTGGGCGAGGCATTTGAGAGTGACTGCTGTTGGAGATGGTACTCTACTTTTAGGAGAAAACCGGAGATCAAGTCTGGTGCCCAGAATGTCAGCTCTAGCTGATGAAAATGACACATCAACCCCTTACAACCTAGTCCTTCTTGGAAGTTCAAAACACTTTCAGTAAAAGGACAAGAATGGTAATATTTGGAGGCTGGAGAGATGGCTCAGTGGTTAAGAGCATTGGCTGCTCTTGCAGAGGACCTGAGTTCAATTCCCAGCCACCACATGGTGGCTCACAATCATCTAATCAGATTTGATGCCCTCTTCTGTCTGATGCTCTCTTCTGTCATGCAGCATACATAAAATAGAGCACTTATATACATAAAATACATAACTAAATAAATCTAAAAAGGATACTAATGTTTAAGTTCCAATACAGAAACACAAGTAACATGAAAGATCAAAGCAACATGACCTCTCCAAAGGGTACTATTCCCACAGTAATGCTTTCCAATGATAATAAATTAAATAAATTCTCAAAGAATTCAAAGCAATGATTGTAAGTATGCACAAAGAGAACAAAAGTAAACCTCTGCATGAGTTTCAAAAGAATACAAATGAACAAATGAATGAAATAAAGTAGTCATTACAGGACATGATGAAATTTAATAAAGAGAAATACTGAATAAAAATCAAACTGAAATACTGGAAATGAAACATTCAATACATCAAAAGTTTATGGAGCTGAGTGTGGTGACACACACCTTTAATCCCAGCCCTTGGGAGTCAGAGGCAGGAGGATCTCTGTGAGTTCTGTCTCAAAACAACAACAAAAATCTACCTGTTATTTCTTAAGGGCTGGTTATTTTAGAAGGTAAATTAATAGAACTATATTTATCAGTGGAAAAGGAAAAAGCAGAGTAAAGCTACTGTATAGGGTTGGGTTGATAAAGAAAAGGAGGTAAATTTAATAGATAAGGAAATAGAAGAGGCGGTGGGAGGAGAGAGACAATTTTGGCTAAAGGTAGAATGGAAAGAAGGAGGCAAATAAATACAATAAGGATAACCTAATCTCAACCCCTTTGGAGTCACATATCACATGTCCCGCACATCATATATTTACAGTATGATGCATAACAGTAGCAAAGTTACAGTTCAGAAGTAGCAATGAAAATAATTGTATAGTTGGGGTCACCACAGCACGGGAAACTGTATCAAAGGGTCGCAGCATTAGGAAGGCTGAGAACCACTGGTTTAGGAAGATGAAACAGGTGAGACCCCATTAAACAAGACAAGCCTATGAGACATTGAGTGTGGTTGGTGGTGAACACCTTTAATCCCAGCATTTGGGAGGCAGAAGCGAGCTCTGTGAGCTCCAGGCCTGCCACGGCTGCATAGTGAGACCCTGTCTCAAAAGAGAGACAGAAAGCAGGTGGGAGCAAGAACAGTGCAGGAAGGAAACGGCCAATCACATCATCGCTGGGTATTAAATAAAGGAAAAATAAGTATGAAGAGACGGGGCCTAGATGTGCGGATAGAGTGTGAACACAACCTGGCCTGTGGCTGGATCCAGTCTCCAATCTCTCAGCAACCCGTCCTGACTCCCAGATGCTTATCACATGCCTGGGCATTCCTTTCAGAGGTCAGCAGCGGTTCATGTTCTGGGTGAGCTCAGGATTGAGCTGTCAATGTTGTCTCGGCTCCAGGCAACCCTTGGGCGGTGGGGGTAGGGAGACTGTGTGACCAGATGCTGGTTGGCCCAGTGAATGACATATATTGTAAACGTTATATTGTTGGGTTTGGGGCTTACCGTCTTTTTAAAAAAGTGAAGTTTGCTTTGAGAAGCAATTTTTTCTTTTCAGATTGTGTGTGTGTGTGTGTGTGTGTGTGTGTGTGTGTGTGTGTGTGTGTGTGAGTTTAAGGTTTCTTAGGATTGATCTGTGGTAGCTTTTACTTGGAGTTGACTTAGTCCTTCTACTATTCTTTGGCGTTTTTATTGATCCGGGTGTTGAGAAGGACTCTGTTCTGCCTGGGTAGAAGCTATGCATCAATTCCAAGGCCCCCAAGATCTCCAAGAACTCTAGTTTACAGCTCCATGGTGTTCACTCATGTCCAGCCATAACGGAGTATCAGTGTCTGCATGTTCACGGACTCAAGGCAATCCCTGTGTAGATTCTTTTCAATTGTTTTTTAACCATATTAAACTTGTATGTGCGCACGTGTGTGTGTGTGTGCGCGCGCACGTGTGTGTGTGTGTGTGTGTGTGTGTGTGTCTTGTGTTGTGCTGTATGTTTGTGAGGCTCAGAGCATAAACTGCAGGAGGTGGCTCTTTCCTTCCACTATGTGGTCCTGGATGGTTTAATTCCAATCATCAGGCAGGAGGCCCTACCACACCCAGCCAGTTTTCCATTTCTTTTCATCACTTGTTGTTGTTGCTGTTGTTGTTTATAATGATATAGCTTGGTCTGCATGATCAAAAGCAAAAACTATATATCCTAGAAATCATTTTATGTCAACCTATAGATATCTTCATTTTTAAAATAGTTTCACTAATCCTATTGTATATGCATACATCTCCATCTGTTGAGCCGTCTATAATTTGTCATTTAGGTAGTTTCCAATATTTTACAATTAAAAATAATTCTGAAATGAATAACTAGATATACATATACATATGTGTTTTTAAGGATTTATTTACTGTTGTTGTTATTTTGTTTTGTTTTTCAGACAAGGTTTCTCTGTGTAGCCTTGCTGTCCTGGAACTCGCACTAGACCAGGTTGGCCTCGAACTCAGAGTTTGGGATTAAAGGCATACATTTTCAACTCTTATCTTAAATTTTGAGATGTGTATCAGGTTAAATTCCTATTAGTGTGATTTCTGAAGGGGCAAATGTATGTGAAGCTTTAGTAGAAATTATGACAACTTTGCTCCACACAGGCCACACCATTTTACATCCCTGCACGAAATTAAATTGCCTAGTATCCCTTAGTCTCATCTACAGTGTATTGTCAAGTTCTGTAAATTTTCACCAATTTGATTATAAAAAGACATCTCAAAATATTTTTAATTAGCATCTTTCATCAAGTGAATTTAATTACCTTTTCCTATGTTCGGCTGTTTATAGATTTGATTATTTTTCTTACCAGAAATGATAACATGCACCTCTAATCCTATCAGTTAGAGGCAAAAGGATCATACACATAAATGATTGTAAAAAATACAGCTGGACAGTGAGGCCACACTACTGTAATCCCAGCACTTGGGAGGCAGAGACCGGAGAATCTCTGAGTTTGAGTCCAGCCTAGTCTACAGAGTGTGCTCGAAGACAGCCTGGCCTACACAGAGCAACCCTGCCTTGAAAACAAAACAAAAGAAAAACTCAAGGTTATCTGCAACTATATAGGGAGTTCCAGACAAGCCTGGGCTGCGTGAGACCTGTTTCAAAACAAGCAAGTGAAGACAAAGCCATTGATTTCTAAAACCATTATTTGATTTTTCCAAAATATTATTAGATTTATGTTTACGTGTGTGTGGGGGGGTGTGTGTGACACGTATGGAATGGGCACGTGCATACGTGGCCGGGGGCCATGGATTACCTGGGCGGAGTTCATTGCAGGTGGTTGTGGCTATCTGTGTGTGCTGGGCTCCCAGCTCTGGCCTTCTGCCTGGGCAGAGCATGCTCCTGACCCCTGAGACATCACCCTGCCCCCACAATAGGTATGAGATTTCTTCTCATTCTGAGAATAGACAGAATGAAGACGTTATAAAATCTATTTGAGTTTGCAGATGATCTTTTCAAATCAAAACATCTAAAACATTCAGGTAAACCTGAGTTAAGTACTAAAAAGCATTCAGACTGCCTACCAAATCCCTGAATCTTCTACCTGTGGAAATTGGGTTACTTGTTTGTTTGATAATAAGATTATCTATTTTTATTGTCATTCTCCTCAAGTTGTCTCTTTATTTGACCTTATCATGTTGTTCAATGGATAAATTAGATTTGAATTTAAAGATTATTAGCTGATATTTAGAATGTTATTAATGGAAATATGCACACACATAAAACGTAACATATGCAGTCATATATGGCCTCTGTTATTTTGTTTTTTGTTCTTGAGACAGGGTCTCACTCAGGAGCTCAGGCTGACCTGGAACTCACTGTAGCTCTGGCTGACCTGGAACCCACTGTAGCTCAGACATCCTTGGATTCATTGCAGTCCTGCTTTACAGCCCCCCAAGTGCTGGGACTACCTGGTGTGAGCCCCTGGGCTTTGTCAGAAATATATTTTTTTCTTGAGTGCAATAATTTATTTTAAAAGCTTCCTGATATAACTGACAGTCTTGGAATAACATTAGATGATTACACAGCTACTTAACATTTAAAATAATATCAGGTAATCCTTTTTATTTTTGAGACAGGGTCTCTATGCATCCCAGGCTGGCCTGGAATTAGCTATGTCCATCAAGCTAGCCTTGAACTCACAGATTCTCCAGCCTCTGTCTCTCGAGTTCTGAGGTTAAAGGTGTGTGCCACCATGCCCTGTTTCAGGCAGTGGCACTGTCATGGGTGAGGCCTGTTCAGTTACACAGAGCTCTATGTTAAGAAGGGAACCATACCTAAAAGCCACCCGCCCCTGAGTTAATTCTCTGTTATTATAATAATTCCACAAACTCCTTAATTTTTATTGTATATTAGCCTAGACAATTATATAATGAGTTTCAGTGGCAAGCATTGCTCAGCAAGGAAGGTGCACATCTAATGCACATATTTGGAGGAAGCCTCAAGTTTCAGTATGTGAAATGGAGGACAGTAACAATATCAGAAAGGAATCTATCTTAACATTTAAAGTGGCTTTGAATGACATGGTTGCAGTAAACTGAGAAAGTAGTTGATAGTTTTTAACTTTTGGGATCCAGAGAGATTGCTCAGTGGTTAAGACCACCAGCTGCTCTTCCAGAGGACTGAGATTCAGTTTCCAGCACCTGCATGGTGGTTAGCAATTGTCTGTAATGACAGTTTCAGAGGATCCAATACCTTTTTCTGGCCTCCCTAGGTACCAGAACACATGTGGTGGTGCACAAACATACATGCAGGCAATTATCCATACACACAACATAAAAGTAATATGAAAATTTAAAAAACAAAATATACTTTGGAAACAGTATGTGGTGGTATTATTTTATTTTTTAATCACATACACACATATTCTTTGGGACTGGGGTACCATTAGTGATAGAATACTTGCTTGTTTAGCATGCACAGGCCCTGGATTCAACTCCTAGGACTATGAAACAAAACTCTGTCTGTCTCTGTCTCTGTCTGTCTCTCTGTCTCTGTGTCTCTCTGTCTCTGTCTGTCTGTCTGGTCTCCTCTCTTTCTTTCTCTCTCTCTCTCTCTCTCTCTCTCTCTCTCTCTCTCACTCACACTCACACACACACACACACACACACACACACATGGACACATATCCTCAGGCACACACATGAATACACACAGACACACACATGGATGCACACACATACATGGGCACAACACACACACACACACCCCACATATTTGTTTAGGGGAAAAGAGACCTTGTAGGCCTGATGCATTGGTCCATGCCTTGCCAGTCTCTGTGCCTTTGAGGCCAGCCTTGTCTACAGGCCAGCCTGGTCTACATAGCGAGTTCCAGGCCAATGAGGGCTGCGTAGTGAGACCTTGTCTCAAGAGGAGGTGGGGGGATTGCAACTTAGCAACAAATTTGACACAGCTTCATACGTCAGATGCTTTTCTTTTAAAAGCTGGGCGGTGGTGTACACCTTTAATCCCAGCACTGGGGAGGCAGAAGGCCAGCCTAGTCTATAAAGTGAGTTCCAGGACATCCAGAGATACAGAGAAATCCTGTCTCTAAAAAAGAAAAAATAATAATAAAATAAAAATGTCTTGTATCTGGCAGAAGGGGGAGGGGTTCCTAAATGCTTTGTTTACAAGAAACAAAACTGTGCTGGGACCACTTACTTATAATCATCTCCATCTCCTTCCCTTCATCTTCCCACCCTCCTTTTTCTTGTTATTTTTGTCCAGGATGGCTCCCCTTTCTTTCTGTACGGAACTTTCATCTTTAGAGTGGCACATTGTCCTTCA
The DNA here is from genome assembly GCF_903995435.1 of Acomys russatus. Lineage (NCBI taxonomy): Eukaryota > Metazoa > Chordata > Mammalia > Rodentia > Muridae > Acomys > Acomys russatus. Next base: position 26,163,936 of record NC_067156.1, read on the forward strand.
GCTGGACAACCGCCTTTCATAAAGCTGCCGGTGCTATGTCCCACATCTCCTCATTTCTTTGTGACATCACCAATGGCCAGGATGTCCCACTTTTATTTATCTGTCCTCAGTGAAAACTCCAGGGCTCTCTCTATGGAGGTCAATGTACTGCAACGGTTGTCATTTCTTTTTTTAATAGAAATTCTATAAAAATCAAAATCATAGAGCTAACATGTAGTTCAGTAATAAAGCACAAACCTAAAATGGCCCTGGATTTAATCTTTTTTTCTTAAAAATGCAAAAAAAAAAAAAAAAAAGAAACCCACAAAGACAGAAAGTGGATGTGTGGCTCCTGGAGGTTAAAAGTAGGACAAGGACTATGTGAAGCCGTAAGGGAAAATTTTGGGGTGAGGGTAGTATTTTAAAGCAGGGTATTGGTGCAATGAATGTATTAAAACCCTTGAGCTGTATGTGAGTGCTAAAATTCCATGTAAGTGACCATGTAAGGCTACTGGAAAGAGTTTACGTTGATTCGGGTCCCCGTGGTTATCCAGCGGGCACTATTATTATTTCTGGTTTACAAATAAAGCAACAGAAGTTAAAAATTAAAGTTTTGTGCCAATGTAACTCAGTGGTAGAGTGATTGTCCAGCATGTTCAAAGCCCTATGGTCAATTCCCAGTGCTGTAAGAATAAAACATACTAAAAAATAATAATAATAGAATTTTCATGGTTCAGCAACTACAGAGGTAATGTCCAGAATTGGAAGCTGCACTTACTGTTTACTGTACAACACCCATACTTACTGTTGGTAAACTATTTTTGCTGTATCTTGTGGGTCAGAAAATGTCTCAAAATTATAAAACAGAAATGACAAAAGACAGAGGCTAGAAAATTGTGATGATGGATCAGTCTCCAGCACTGCGCGGGAAAGGGTTTCCCTAGAGGAAATGGCTGTACCCAAATGAGTGTGTGAATAGGGGTGTGTTCCTTGGTGTATGTTACAGCTAGCCACTATGACATTAACATGAAAGTTGTTACATTTAAGAGTACCTGAGGTGGGCCTATAGAGATGGCTCAGAAGTTGAGAGCGCTTGCTGTTCTTGCAGAGGACCCAGGTTTCATTCCTAGCACCTACATGGCAGCTCATACCCACTTGTAACTCTAGTTCAGAGGAGCCGGTCTTGTCTTCTGGCCTCTAAGGGCAGTAGTATGACTACATAGTGTACTTACATGCAGGCAAAAACATTCATGCATAAAAAGTAATATATATATGTATATGTATGTTTGTGTGTGTATGTATATATATATATATATATATATATATTTTTTTTTTTTTTAAGAGCCTGATACTGTGGACTCAGAAGTAGCACAGTTGCTCAGCTTGTGTGAGGATATTGTTCCCAGTGGTCAGGGTCTGAGCTGGGGTTTTTCTAAGTGTTTAGCCTCTTATTCAAGGATGAAGTAAAAACCCACACAGACTGCAAAGTAGCCAGGAAATTTACAGAGTATTATCAAGATAGGCAGCCAGCTACCACAGTGGAGGTGCTCAAGGCCATCAGGTTAATGCCTGGAGCTTCTTTTTTATGGGGAGCCTAACAGGAGGCGCTGGTTGCTAAGGGGCTTAGTTTGGATGGTTCTCTGTTTTGATTGATGGATTAGGTCATGACTATTTTTATCATTTGTCCCTTCCTATAATGCATCTGATTTTAATCATGTGCCTGTCTGGTTACAGACAGGGGTAAGGTGTTAAATAGGAGAGCATCTCTAAAAGTTAACTTAGGAACACAGTTTTGCCTTATTGCACACACACCTAGAACCAGTTTAGGAGGAATACACTTTTCCGTTCATGTAGTCTGACAAAAGTGGAGTACATCTGAAGACAATCTAAGTTTGATGATCTTTAAGAGGGAGAAATTTTTTCTCCATTGTCTAGAGTGAGGGATGCATTCAGCTTGACACAGGTGGAGGTCCTTAGCTTGGGAGCAGGTTGCTAGGTACATTGTTCAGAGACATGTGTCTGTGCATAATGTGTGCGGTAAGAAACTCACGCTGCAAAACACACTACTATTAGAAGACCAACTAGAGTCTCAAGTTATTAAACTACTCCTGTGCTTGCTGTCACGAGGGCCTTGCACTTGATTCCTATCACCACACACAAAAACAATAATAATAGTTAGGGCCAGGTGTGGTGGTGCAAGCCTGTAATCTCAGCACTTGGGAGGCAAAGGCTGCCGGATCACTGTGAGTTCAAGGCCAGCCTGTTCTACAAAGTGAGTCCAGAACAGCCAAGTCTACACAGAGAAACCTTGTCTCAAAAAACTAATAATAATAATAATAATATAAAAATACAAATAATAATTTAGTATTATTATTATCATCATCATCATCATTATCATTATTATTAGAGGGAACACTGGAGTGTAACCTGGTGGCATGGTATGTGCTTAGCATGTGTGAATGAATTGTTTTAATCCTCATTATGAGTGCACTTGTACACACGCACACACACAGAGCATGAAGTGACTACTGCACTAGATGGAGTACAGGAAGAACACAAGTCACCAGTCACCCTCAGAAGTGGCACCGTTCCTGTCCTAGTGCTTTCTTTTCCTTTTTACTTCGTTTGGATGGGAGCGGTTTACACATTTAGAAAACAGTTTAATGCAATCTAATTAGTCAGCTCTTGGTATTATTTCTGCACAGGTGAAATAAACTAACTTCACAAAAACAAGTATCGCATGTTTTCTCTCAGATGTGATACCTGGAGATGGAGTGAGAGGAAAGGATGTAAAAATAACAGGGGATGGTTGGGAGGTGGGTGGGAGAATAGGGGAGGAGAGAATAAAGGTCAGTAGAGGGAAAACATAATAACTGTCCATCACATGCATGTATAGAAATGTCACAATGAAACCCCTTTGTACAATTTCCATAAGCTAATAAAAAGCAATTAAATCGTAAGTTGTGTTAAGTTCAATGGAAAAAGTAAGGTACCCAAAGAGGCTAAAACAAAGAATCTTGACGCTAACTGAAACCTGAAATCTTTGTTGTATTTTGAGATAGGGTCTCATATCACTCAGGGTGAATTCGTGGCCTGCCTACTTCTGCTTTCCCAGAGCTGGGATTGTAAGCAAATACTACCACACTATCAGTTCCTGGTGCTTGGGACCAAGCCCAGGGCCTAGTGCCCTCTACCAACTGAGCTACATCGCCAGTCAATCTGTTTGTTTCTTTGTTTGGCTAGTTAGTTGGTATTTTGTTTCTTAAGACATAAAATTTTGGAATATAAGTAAGCACAGGGGAGAAAAGCAGCCTGGGTGAAGGCCCTGGGGCACAAAGGGTCTTGCTTGGATAATGACCACACTGAAAACACTGTAATGGAGTAGAGTGCAGAGAGAGAGAGAGAGAGAGAGAGAGAGAGAGAGAGAGAGAGAGAGAGAGAGAGAGAGAAGGCTAGAGGATGCGGATTCAACACAAAGGGTCTGGTATTGTATTTCAAGTGAAACACTGTGCTGTCGAGGAGTAGCTGGGAGAAATATATGACCTAACTGAATATTGAGGAAGGAAGCTTATTCTACCTACTGTGGAGAGAGAATCTCAGAGATGTCTATTGGTTTATGAAGAGATCTAAGAACTATGGGCCTTATTATTAAGGAGAACGGTTACATTTTTTAAAACTGGTTTTCTGGGATTGGGGACGTGTAACTCAGACATTAAACTTGATTTGTCTAACATACTTATGACCTTGGATTCAACCCAACACCCTCCCCTCAAAAGCTTCCAGAATCCTAAATGTGATTTATGTGATAGTGAACAGACCAAAAAAAAAAAAAAAAAAAATTAAGTCAGCACATCTCTGAATAATCCACCAAATTTAGCACCAAATTTAGTTCTTATCAAACTTTAATGTGTCTTCATGGAGCCAGGTATTTTGGTAAAGTGCAGACTCTTCACTGCTGACAGGCTCCCAATGCCTGCCTATGACATTTGTTCTCCCCCTTTGAGTAGCAAGCAGCTGCGCTATAGTCCAGATACTAAGCTCCAATGGGTGCATCTCCTTAACGCCTGCCACCATTCTTGGTGATCTAGCCAATTGTCACCTTAAGTATGTAAAACTGGTTTAGTTGGAGCTGGAGAGATGGCTCAGTGGTTAAGAGCGCTGCCTGCTCTTCCAGATGTCCTGAGTTCAATTCCCAGCAACCACATGGTGGCTCACAACCATCTATAATGTGATCTGGTGCCCTCTTCTGCAGATAAAGTACTCATATACAATAAATAAATAATTTTTTAAAAACTGGCTTAGTTTTAATTTTTTTATTTTGGAGGGACAGGGCCTCACTAGTCTGGAGCTCATGGCAATCATTCTGCCTCAGATTTGCAACCATGAGCCACCTTATCTGGCTCTGACACCGTGGAGTGGGGTGAGGTAGAGCGTGGGGTTAGTACTGAGGACATGGCTTTTCATTCCATCAGAAAAAAAAAAAATCCCTTTTCTGGCTATCTCACTGCCTGTAATTAAGACTTAGTTACGCTTCCAAAAGGACAAGGCATTTATATAGAGAGAGTATGGTGCTCCTAAAAGTTCACATCTAGCCCCTGATGGACTGCTTTGTGGGGTTCTGGTTGGTTGGTTGGTTGGTTGGTTGGTTGGGTTTTGGTTTCTCTGTGTAGTCTTGGAGGCTTACTTTGTACCAAGCACTTTCATCTGCTCATGATCAGGATAAGAGTCTAGAAACCTTTATGTTAGCCTCTCATCCACAACATACACCCAAACTTGGCCTCATTTCATAGCTAACTTGTATTTCTTATTCTGACCACTGCTTTGGGAGGGGGGGCGGGGGATCTACAATCCTTAATGTAGAACTTTTTATTCTGTGACTAAAGCTTTGTATTTCTCTAACGAATCTATAGACTGTTGCTCCCATCGTTTCAATTATTTTATGAGAGGTCCTGGATACCATATGGCCTGGCCTCCTCCCTTCTCTCTCTTTATTAGCAATTCGACATGAAAATGGTTAATCCCATAACAGAGGGTATTTGAGAGATCCTGTTCTAAACAACCGAGATTACACGGTTGGGGGGAAACAGAGAAATTCCATATTGCTTTTTGTTCCTTGAAAACAAGGGTGACGTCCGATTTTAAAGGAAATAGAAATCTTCATTTTATTTTTAAATTTTCAAGACAGAGTTAAGACAAACAGATGCTGTTGATTTGCTCTACTGAGGAAGTAACGAATTCTAGCCTCGTCTGGAAATAGGTAAAACTGTGGGTTTATGGGGAGGGGGGCCTATGCTCCAGAGTAAACCTCACGCATGCAAAGTCAGAATCGACTTGTAAACTACACACATCCGACAGCCCATGAAAGAGATATTATTAATCTCCCCCAGAAGTACTCATTCCTCCTTCCAAGCAGGATCCGGCCGCTTCTCTGACCTCCAACAGACCCAGTTTGCTGCCGGTTTTTTTCCCAGTCAATGCTGTGTAGTTTTCAGTTTGGATCGTTCCCCTCTCGTGTGATCAAAGACAAAGATAAAAGTGTTTGATGGGCCTGGTTGGGCTGGGAGGTGGGCAGATCCGCCCGCAGATTGGGTTTGCTCCCCTGGCGCTGGTAGGGCGCTGGACAGGAAACTCTGGAAGGCAGCCAGAGGAAAGTGAAGTTCCTGGCGCGAGCGCGTGTCTTGCTCAAAGAACCCGGCGCTAGCGCATTCTTCGTGCAGTTATTGGCTGGGACTCTGTGTGCCGCTGTCGGCCAATGAAGACGCTGGAGATCTAGCCCCGGCCCGTCCCCTTTCGGCGCCCCGGGATGAGGCAGAGACTGAACAGAAGGCGAACAAATCAGAGGCGCCCAGAAAGCCATGTCGGAGTCGGCGCCCAGCGCCCAAGCGCTAACCCGCTGAAAGTTTCTCTTTGAAACCTCCGGGACTACCTGGACCCCGCCAAGAGGAGCTGCTTTTGAGTGAGATGGTCGCAGAGGCCCGGAGCAGCGGACTGGTAAGCCCCGGGAGAACGGTGGGAGTTTTGCTTCTGCTAGCTGCCTTCACCGAGGCTTCCACCATCATTCACTATGAGATCCTGGAGGAGAGAGAGAAAGGGTTCCCTGTGGGTAATGTGGTCACGGATCTTGGTTTGGATCTCAGCAGCCTGTCGGCCCGCAGGCTCCGAGTGGTGTCCGGAGCTAGCCGTAGGTTCTTTGAGGTGAACTGGGAGACTGGAGAGATGTTCGTCAACGACCGTCTGGACCGAGAGGAGCTGTGTGGGACGCTGCCCTCCTGTACTGTAACTCTGGAGTTGGTGGTGGAAAACCCGCTGGAGCTGTTCAGCGCGGAAGTGGTGGTCCAGGACATCAACGACAACAATCCCTCTTTCCCCACCCGGGAAATGAAATTGGAGATTAGCGAGGCCATGGCGCCGGGGACGCGCTTTCCGCTCGAGAGCGCGCACGATCCCGATGTGGGAAGCAACTCTTTACAAACCTATGAGCTGAGCCACAACGAGTACTTTGCGCTCCGCGTGCAGACTCGAGAGGACGGCACGAAATACGCGGAGCTGGTCCTGGAACACGCCCTAGATTGGGAACGGGAGCCAAGTGTCCAGTTGGTGCTGACGGCGGTGGATGGGGGAACCCCAGCTCGCTCCGCCAGCCTTCCAATTCGTATCACAGTGCTGGACGCGAATGACAATGCGCCTACCTTCAATCAGTCTTTGTATCGGGCGCGCGTCCGGGAGGATGCACCCCCCGGCACGCGCGTCGCCCAGGTTCGTGCAACTGATCTGGATGAAGGCCTCAACGGAGAAATCGTTTACTCTTTCGGTAGCCACAATCGTGCTGGGGTGCGGGAGCTATTCGCTTTAGACCTCGTAACCGGGATGCTGACAATCAAGGGTCGCCTGGACTTCGAAGACACCAAACTCCATGAGATTTACATCCAGGCCAAAGACAAGGGTGCCAATCCCGAAGGAGCGCATTGCAAAGTACTGGTAGAGGTTGTGGACGTAAATGACAATGCCCCGGAGATCACAGTCACTTCCGTGTACAGCCCAGTGCCCGAGGATGCGCCTCTGGGGACTGTCATCGCTTTGCTCAGTGTGACTGATCTGGATGCTGGGGAGAATGGGCTGGTGACCTGCGAAGTTCCACCGGGTCTCCCCTTCAGCCTGACTTCTTCCCTCAAGAATTACTTCACTTTAAAAACCAGTGCAGCCCTGGATCGCGAGACCGTGCCAGAATACAACCTCAGCATCACAGCTCGAGACTCGGGAACCCCCTCTCTCTCAGCTCTTACAACAGTGCGAGTCCAAGTGTCCGACATCAACGACAATCCTCCTCAGTCGTCCCAATCGTCCTACGATGTTTATGTTGAGGAAAATAACCTCCCTGGAGTTCCTATATTAAACCTGAGTGTCTGGGACCCCGACGCCCCGCCCAATGCCCGCCTTTCCTTCTTTCTCTTGGAGCCAGGAGCGGAAACTGGGCTCGTGGGTCGATATTTCACAATAAATCGTGACAATGGAGTCTTGACAACTTTAGTGCCCCTAGACTACGAGGGTCAGCGAGAGTTCCAACTAACGGCTCATATAAACGATGGGGGTACCCCCGTCTTGGCCACCAACATCAGCGTGAACATATTTGTTACTGACAGAAATGACAACGCCCCCCAGGTCCTGTATCCCCGGCCTGGCCAGAGTTCGGTAGAGATGCTGCCTCGAGGTACAGCTGCGGGCCACGTGGTCTCACGGGTGGTAGGCTGGGACGCAGATGCAGGGCACAATGCCTGGCTCTCCTATAGCCTCTTGGGAGCCCCCAACCAGAGCCTTTTTGCGGTGGGGCTCCACACGGGTCAGATCAGCACTGCTCGCCCAGTCCAGGACACAGATTCACCGAGGCAGATTCTCACAGTCTTGATCTCAGACAATGGAGAACCACTGCTCTCCACCACTGCCACACTGACTGTGTCAGTAACTGAAGAGTCTCCGGAAGCCCGGGCCGAGTTTCCTTCTGGCTCTGCTCCCCGGGAACAAAATAAAAATCTCACCTTTTATTTACTCCTTTCTCTAATTTTGGTCTCTGTGGGGTTCGCAGTCACAGTGTTGGGAGTGATCATATTCAAAGTTTACAAGTGGAAGCGTTCTAGGGACCTATACCGAGCCCCAGTGAGCTCCCTATACCGAACACCAGGGCCCTCCTTGCACGCAGACGCGGTGCGAGGAGGCCTGATGCCACCACACCTGTACCACCAGGTGTACCTCACCACCGACTCTCGCCGCAGCGACCCGCTGCTGAAGAAGCCTGGTGCGGCCAGCCCACTGGCCAGCCGCCAGAACACGCTGCGAAGCTGTGATCCGGTGTTCTACAGACAGGTGTTGGGCGCAGAGAGCGCCCCCCCTGGACAGGTAAGAGTTTTAGCAAGTCATCTGTGAACCGCTTTAATGCTTGTTGATTCCTGTACAAAGTCCAGGAGGTACGGATCTGTTTTGTTGCTGTCGTTGTCATTTTGAACAGTAATGATGTTTTTCTGAGCATGCTTCCAGACTTTGATCTATCCTTCCTAGATCAAACAGTACCTTTAGGGGGAAATAGCTGGCTAGAGTGTGCTCTTTGTGGTCCTGTGTCAAATGATGATATTTGCTTGACTCATTTGTGGACTCAACTTACACCCTCCGCATTCCTTTGCCATCACAGTTAGCCTGTCATACTAAGGGGCACTTGACCTCAGCACTCAGAGCTTAGCTTGAATTGTTTTGTGAGCTCCTGGAGACCTTTAACCAGTGTCAGTAGGGAAACTACCTTCTCTGGCCATCTTTCAAGTGCTTGCTACATCATCTGTATTAAAAACTAATGTGTTTTAGAGGCTGGTTGTTTCTTTGTTCAAGGCCAGCCTGGAACCCACTGTAGAGACCAGGCTGGCCTCAAACTCAGAGATTCACATACCTCTAGAACTGATAGGTCGGCTTGTTCGTTCGTTTGTTTGTTTGTTTTTAAATAACCTTCATTAGCCTGAACCGTCTTGTACCTCTTTCTTGGATAATTTATAAAGCTCTAGGCATCCTTTAAATTCATTTTGAGCACAGTACTGGAGATAATGGGCATGTTAACAAATGTCTTATAACACTAATAATGAGCAGCATAGGAAACTTGGAAAATACATAAAATGTAAAGACAAAATTTTAACTATAATACACAAAGCTAATCATTTCAATTACAAAAACAAACATTTATTTTGAAAATAAATCTAGATGGCCCACAAGAACATCACGTGGAAAAGCCTCTAGTGTTCCTAATCTTTCTCCAGCACTGTGTCTTGCTAGGTGTGAACAGGTAAGGCATCCATTCATGCATGCTGGAATGCTGGCCTTGAGACAGGTATACATACTCTGAATTGTAGGAGAATCACTGTTATCTGGTAACTAAGTACATTACTGCTGGCAGTTCTTTTGTTTGCTTGCTTTATTTTTTGATACAGGGTTTCTCTGTGTAGCCCTGGCTGCCCTGGAACTCACTCTGTAGACCAGGCTGGCCTGGAACTCAGAGATTCGCCTGCCTCTACTGGGATGAAAGGCGTGAGCCACCACTGCCCTGCTATGCTGGCAGTTCTTAGCTTTGGATCCTCACTTAGCGAATGAGTCTTTGACCACGTGCTACTCAGTCTCCTTTCCAGGCCGCTTACAGGCAAAGAGGAAACAACATGGGCTTTGTTGGACCAGTTGGTGCTATTCTGCATAGTCGCCATGATGGCTAAGCATTATTGGTTATTACTATTAATATTACTACTAGCACTTCTTTGCCCAAAAGCTTGAACTCACTTTGGAAATTAGCAAATATGAAGACCACCTAAGCTGGCAAAGAAGAGGTTAAAGGAGGCTGACAGAAGAGCACACAGAAGACACAGAAGATGCTGGCTGCTCTCTGTCTGCCTGGAAGCAACTACCTTTTTTCTACAACAGTGTTCTCAAACTTGGGTGCCCCTTAGAATCAGCCAGGGACCTTTCGAAAAGTCTGAAGCACAGACAACACCTCCAATTTGCCCTGGAGCCTGCTGGCCCATCATTTATTGTGGGTCGCTGTCATTCTGATGTTTACAAAACCAGGAGTCAAAGGCCAACTTTACTGAACCAAGTCCAAACAAAAACAAAAATACTATCAAGCCACCTTCCAGCTTTAAAATTTTAAATACTATATAGAGCAATTCTAAAAGAGCATTGTACGTGATGCATACTGTGGCACTTCAGTCACCTAAAGAGACAATCTTCCTAAACCACTAGCAGCTAGGCAGCTCTTTTCCACTGTGTTTGTCTGTCTGTCCATCCATCGTCTATCTGTCCATCCATCCATCTGTCTGTCTGCCTGCCTGTCTTAAGTAGACCAGACAGCACTGCTCCTCTTATCTCTGCCTCCCGTGCCTAGCTTATTCTTTGAAATTAGAACTGAGCAATAGGAACTGGATCTTTGAGGCAGCTCAAATATATTTCAAAATTAAACCATGGCAATAGCTCCATCAATTTGGTTTAGGTGGATATACAAAAAGCCATTGATAAAGCCTAGATGTAAATGGGTTTAAGAAATGACTCAGTTGTTGAGAACTTACTGCTTTTGCAGAAGACTCGGGTTTGGCTTCCATTCCCAGCACACACACCAGGCAGCTGACAGCTTTCCATAACTATAGCTACAAGGAGTCTGAAGCCTTCTGACACCTAAAACAAAACAAAACTTAAAAACCTAGTGGCAGAAACAGGCATGGTGGCACACATCTTCAATCCCATCACTTGGAAGGCAGATGAGGTGCCTCTCTACAAGTTCAGAACAAGCCTAGAGGACCAACATGAGTTCCAGAGGAGCCAAGACTACATAGCAAAACCCTGTCTCAAACAAACAAAAGACAACCTAGAAGTGGGAGAAGTGCACACCTGGCATAAACGATCAAATCAAGGCTATGTAAAACAAGGGCTTTGTGATGCTCCAGTTCTAGTAAACAGACTGTGTTTGTTTTAGTGCGAACTTGCAGTACCCTATAGGACTACATATGCTGGTTTTTCCTGTCTGAACTTCAGATCCCTCATCAAGACATAAACACAGGGGGCTGGAGAGATGGCTCAGTGGTTAAGAGCACCACCTGCTCTTCCACAGGTCCTGAGTTCAATTCCCAGCATGGTGGCTCATAACCATCTGTAATGTGATATGGTGCCCTCTTCTGGCTTGCAGGAGTACATGCAAGCAGAGCACTGTATATACTTTATAATAAATAAATAAATCTTTTTTTTTAAAAAGACATAAATACAATACCTACTTTGTAAATTGTTAAGCAGTATTTATTGAGGTAATACGTAATATGGATATTCATGGTGCATTAGTATCCCCATGTGCCAGACTCTGTAAAGGATGAAAAGACTCTCTCCTCTTGTGGTACACAGGATACCAGAGGAGATAGACATAAAAAAAGAAAAAAAAAAAGAGGGGGAAAAAAGGATGATGGATTGGGATGTGGTTGTATGCATCTTTAATTGTAGTGGTTGTTGGGAGACAGATCTCTGAATTTAAGGCAATCAGGGCTACATAGTAAAACCCTGTCTTAGTTAGAGTTACTGTTGCTGTAAAATGGGGAGGAAATGGTTTGTTACACTTAGCTCCATCATCATCATCATCAAAAGCAGTGAGGGCAGGAACTCAAGCAGGGCAGGAGGCGGCAGGAGTTGATGCAGAGGCCATGGAGGGATGCTGCCTACTGTCTTGCTCCCTGTGGATTAATCAGCTGCTCTCCTATAAAACCCAGACCCAGCAGCCCAGGGGTGGCCCCACTCACAATGGCTGGGCCCTCCCTCATCAATCACTAATTAAGAAAATGCCCTACAGGCTTGCCTACAGCCTGATCATAGGTAGGCATTTTCTCAGTTGAGGATCCCTCCTTTCAGACGACTCTAGATTGTGTTAGATTGACATAAAACTAGCCAGCACAAACCCTGTCTAAAAGAAGAAAAGGAGTAAGGTCAATGATGTAGCGCTTTACATTCTACAAGAAAAAGTGGAGGCAAAGGAGGAGAAATGCATAAATTAGTCTAGGCAAGACTAGAGGCTTTTTTATAGAGGTGGTGGTGATGCCTTGAGTGAAAAACTAAAGGTTGAATTGTCAGACAGGAAAAGGGGCCAAGAAGGGACTTTGTAGGAAATTCCATGCAGAAGGATAAAAGTAATTCATTACTGCTGAACCTTGAAGTGTGTGTGTCCCTATGGACAATGGTCTTAGGTCCTGAATGACCTGTGGGGTCATGCCAGAGAATGGTGGTGGTGGTTGTTTTATTTTCTAATCCCATATAAAATAATCATTGCAGAATGACTGATTCTTCAAGGCTGACCTCTAATGAGGACACACATACACACACACACGCACACACACCACTCACACCACTCACATATACCACTCATACATATCACACACACACACACACACACACACCACACATACAAACACAGCCCCCACACACACCACACACACATGCATACACATCACACACACACAGATATACACCCCACACATGCATGCACACACATACACCACACACAAACACACCACCCTCACACATACACCCCCCATGTGCACATATACCACACATACGTACACACACACTACACAGGCACATATATACCACAAACACACTCCCCGTATGCACTCACACACACCATACATGCACCCACATACCACACACAACACACACATACACATGCCACCAGTACTTTTCTTGTTTTGGAGAATTTTGGCAGCCATAGAGAAAAGAATGGGAGACACTATGGTTAGAAACAGAGACCAGTTACCAGCTATAGCAATATTTGAGGACATTGGTAGATGTTGGAATCAGCACAAAGGCAGTGCCGGTGCAGATGGGGGAGGGGGAATGACTGCATAAAGTCTTCAGGCTTGTTGGTTGACATAGGAAACAAGGAACAGGAACAAGCCGGGCAGAAGAAGATTCACTGAGGTGGTGGATTGGGACAGCAACACCTTGGTAGAGCAGGTTGATTTCCTCACTCACCGCGCCCACCGGAGGTGGCACAGCAGCTTTGTTGCTGTTTGGTTTTTATTTTGGGTATGAGGAGCTTGTTTTGTTTTTACGTAAGAACACAGAATTGCCAGACCTCTCCCTAAGAGGTTTTAATGTTGGATGCTGGCCACAGCATAGTCAAGAAGACCCTGGGGGAGGGGCTGGAGAGATGGCTCAGCGGCACTGGCTGCTCTTCAGAGGGTCTGGGTTCAATTCCCAGCACCCACATGACAATTCACAGCTGTCTGTGACTCCAGTTCCAGGGAGTTCCAGTTCCAACACCCTCATACAGACATACATGCAGGCAAGATACATTAAATTAAAAATAATTTTTAAAAAAAGAAGAAGAAGAACCAGAGCAGGGACTGACTCTGACGTGAACTCTGGTGCCCCCTACTTGACCACGTCCCCTTGGTGGGGAGACCTGGTGACACTCAGAGGAAGAGTAAGCAAGCTACCAGGAAGAGACCTGATAGGCTGTGATCATATGGTGGGGGAGGAGGTCCCCTTCTGTCACAGACCTAGGGGAGGGGAATAGGATGAAAGAGGGAGGGAGGAGGAAACTGGAAGATAACAAGTGAGGGGATAACAATTGAGATGTAATCTGAATAAATTACTTAAATAAATTTTAAAAAGAAGAAGAACCAGGAGATAAGAACACTTTATCTACTGCTGGTTTTGGTAGCTATTGATAACCTAGGCAAGGATTTGGATGAGTTAACATATCTCATACTTAGATCTGTCCGAGTTTTTCTTTCTCTGGTGTGCTTACTGTCAGAGTACAGCTTTCAGGTACCCGTGGTGTAAAACTGTACTACTGTTCCTGCGCTTGTGCAAGATAGCAGGCAGGCTGCTGAGAGGTCTGAATGAGGGTGGGGGTGGGGCGAGCTTAAGCCGCCAGCTTCAAGAGGTCCCCTGGGGCTAAGTGAAAGGCTTGTTCTTTTGAAATGGCCTCTGTTGGTAATTAACAACATATCAGGAATACTGTGGTGTCAGATAAAGAGGATTTGTAGGCGCAATGTTGGTGGCAGCTGATCCCTAGCATTCCCGTTCAATCTGTGAGCATTAGCGTTCTGCCAGGTGATGCGATCTAGTCCCAAACAAGTCCCAGAGTCTCACAGTGTTGGAACGACTCCCAATTCTGGTTCCCATTTCCATACTGTCCTTGAGATCAATGAATGGTAGGGTGGCTTCCTGTTGTAGCAAATGTCTGAATAAGAGGTTTGGTTTCGGCTCTGCCTTCTGTTACAATACAAAGCGTGTGCTGTATAAATTTAATTGACTTCATTAATGTGTAAGCTTTGTCTGCAAAGAGGTAATCTGGGGAGGAGCAGAATTTTGAGAATATGCAGTGCTTCGTATAGGCTGTTGCTTTAATAAGCCTGAGACGGGAGCTACTCATTTAGAATATTGGTTGATGACAACACTGCCTTGAACAAAGTGACCAGCCTCAAATGGCCACTAGCTTTCCGAGGCTGCAGGTTGCTAGGGCTCAGGAGGTAGCTGTTTTCCCCGCGAAAAGGGGCGGGGTGAATTGATGTGTTGCTGGGGGCGGGATACATATATGTTTTCTGCCTCTCCATTATAATGACGATCCACGGACATAACCGCGAGTTGAGCAGGAGGCAGGTAGAAAGAAACGTTAGTATTTATTATATTGGGGGTTTGTTTTTTGGGGTGTGTGTGTTTCCTCCCAATGCTGCGACGCATTAACCCTGCTGCTATTGGGACATTCTCTGCTCAGCCTATTGGCTGAGACCAGGAGTTGCTGCCTGCCAATCGGGTGGAGAAAGGCAGACAAATCTACCCCGCCACCAGAAAGAAAAAAAAAAAAAAAAAAAAACGGCGCGTAACCCTTGCTGCGCCGGCGGAGCCGCGCCAGACCTGGCGCGGGGAAGGGAGATAGGTGTCTCCAGCTGCTGTGGCTATTAGGGGCGGGTCAGCGTCTTTGGCTTCTCCGGAGCAAGTAGAGAATTAGCGGATGGCAGCGATGCCCAGCAAGGTGAGAAGCTGGGTAGAAATTTGGTGGGGGGCTACCCTTTTGTTCCTCTTTTGCCACCTGGGTTACGTTTACGGGCAGATCCGCTACCCGGTCCCAGAGGAGTCACAGGAAGGGACTTTTGTAGGGAATGTCGCCCAAGATTTTCTGCTGGATACAGAGAGTCTATCAGCTCGCAGGCTGCAGGTCGCTGGAGAGGTGAACCAAAGACACTTCCGCGTGGATTTGGACAGCGGAGCCTTGCTCATCAAAAATCCAATCGATCGAGAGGCACTGTGTGGGCTCAGTGCCAGCTGCATCGTGCCCCTGGAGTTTGTAACCGAAGGGCCTTTGGAAATGTACCGAGCGGAGGTTGAGATCGTAGACGTGAATGATCACGCCCCCCGATTTCCGCGGCAGCAGTTGGACTTGGAAATCGGGGAAGCAGCTCCGCCAGGACAGCGTTTCCCCTTGGAAAAGGCTCAGGATGCAGATGTAGGGAGCAATTCCATTAGCAGCTACAGACTAAGCTCCAATGAGCACTTTGCCCTGGATGTCAAGAAGCGCAGCGACGGCAGCCTGGTCCCAGAGCTGCTGCTGGAGAAGCCGTTGGATCGTGAGAAGCAATCCGACTACCGCCTGGTGCTGACTGCCGTGGATGGAGGGAACCCCCCTAGGTCTGGCACCGCAGAGCTCCGGGTGTCCGTGCTGGATGTAAACGACAACGCCCCAGCCTTCCAGCAAGCCAGTTACAGGATCAGCGTGTTGGAGAGCGCTCCGGCGGGCATGGTACTCATCCAGCTCAATGCCTCTGACCCAGACCTGGGACCTAGTGGTAACATCACCTTTTCTTTCAGTGGGCACACCCCTGATCGTGTGAGGAACCTCTTTAGCCTCCATCCTACTACTGGAAAGCTTACCCTTCAGGGGCCTCTAGACTTT
Source organism: Acomys russatus (assembly GCF_903995435.1). Lineage (NCBI taxonomy): Eukaryota > Metazoa > Chordata > Mammalia > Rodentia > Muridae > Acomys > Acomys russatus. The sequence continues at coordinate 26,179,864 of NC_067156.1, forward strand.
GAGAGTGAGAACTATTATGAATTCGATGTGAGGGCACGTGATGGGGGCTCCCCAGCAATGGAGCAACATTGCAGCCTTAGGGTGGATCTCCTGGATGTAAATGACAATGCCCCCCACATCACAGTGACCTCGGAGCTCGGAACTCTACCAGAGAGTGCAGAGCCTGGCACTGTGGTGGCGCTCATCAGTGTGCAGGACCCTGACTCGGGGTCAAATGGAGACGTGAGCCTTCGTATTCCTGACCGCTTGCCATTTGCCCTCAAGTCTGCCTTCAGGAACCAGTTCTCCCTGGTAACGGCTGGACCCTTGGACCGAGAGGCTCGATCCAGTTATGACATCATGGTCACTGCTTCTGATGCTGGGAACCCTCCCCTGAGTACCCACAGGACTATTTTCCTCAATATTTCAGATGTGAATGATAACCCACCCTCGTTCTTCCAGAGGTCACATGAGGTGTTTGTTCCTGAGAACAATCGCCCAGGGGACCTGCTTTGCTCCCTTGCAGCCTCTGACCCAGACTCTGGCTTAAACGCGCTCATCTCATACTCTCTCTTAGAGCCCAGAAATCGAGATGCGTCAGCTTCTTCCTTCATCTCTCTGAACCCCCAGACAGGAGCTGTCCATGCCACTAGATCATTTGACTATGAACAAACGCAGACACTGCAGTTTGAGGTGCAGGCCCGGGACAGAGGCAGCCCACCACTCAGCAGCACGGTCACAGTGCGCCTGTTTGTGCTGGACCTCAATGACAATGCCCCCGCTGTGCTACGCCCTAGGGCTAGGCCCGGTTCCTTATGTCCCCAAGCATTGCCTCCATCAGTAGGCGCTGGTCACCTAGTCACAAAGGTGACAGCTGTGGACTTAGATTCAGGTTACAACGCTTGGGTTTCTTATCAGCTCCTGGAGGCCCCAGATCCCAGCCTGTTTGCAGTCTCCCGGTATGCTGGGGAAGTACGGACGGCTGTTCCCATCCCAGCTGACCTCCCACCTCAGAAGTTGGTCATTGTGGTAAAGGACAGTGGTAGCCCTCCACTCTCTACCTCTGTCACTCTACTAGTGTCCTTAGAGGAGGACACTCACCCAGTGGTGCCTGATCTCCGAGAATCTTCAGCTCCCAGGGAGGGAGAATCCCGCCTAACCCTCTACTTGGCTGTGTCCTTAGTGGCAATCTGCTTTGTCTCCTTTGGTTCTTTTGTGGCACTGCTCTCTAAGTGCCTTCGTGGGGCTGCCTGTGGAGTAACATGCTTTCCTGCTGGCACCTGTGCCTGTCTCAGCAGGTCTCGGAGAAGGGAGGGGCTTCCTCCTTCCAATGGGATTCTCCGAATCCAGCTAGGGTCAGAAGATCCTATCAAGTTTGTTGATGTAGGAGGCCACTCTCACGGCTGTACACCGTTGGCTTCTGCGCCCACTCGGAGTGATAGCTTCATGATGGTGAAGTCACCCAGTGCACCTATGGCAGGGGAGCCTGTGCGCCCAAGCTGTCCGCCCTCTGATCTTCTCTATGGGCTAGAGGTGAGACCTTTGCAGGCTCAGCCAGTGCTTGAGGGCCATTGTGATTCAGGCACATGGCTGGGCCAAGTGCCAGAGAGTTCTGACCTCTCTGTAAGAGCCCATAATGATGGCACCTTTTTTGTGAGTAGTAACTATGTAGTAAATGTTGTGTTCTACAGGTGTTTTTTGAATTGACGACTGATTAGAACTTGGGGGGGGGGTGGAATGATGCCTGTAGATTAGAATTTGGGGATGATTAATGCCCATATTTGAGAGTAAGAAATAAAAGCAACTGGTTATCCAGAACCAAACTGCTGTGGAAGGGTGCCGATGGAATGCTAGGAGCATTGATGGAAGCTATCTTGCACAAGTGTGGGTTGGGCTAGGACATCACCTGAACCCAGGAGCTCTTCCTTTGTTCTTTTTGAATGAGGGGGTGGTGCTCTGGAGAATGTTAGCTCTGGATTACCATCTCAGACTGGTTTGGTGGTAGACTAGAAATCTTTGCCCCATGTTATCTGGTGTTCTCTAGCCCAGTGTGAAGGGAACTATTTGTTTGGGGGGGAGGAAGGAGGGAAGCGGAGTCAAAAAAAGGCGGGGAATCAAAGGAGCAGAGAGGTGCAGAGATCTTTCTTTGGGATTCCTGATATTCCCCCACTGGGAGTTGGTGAACTAGATGCAATAAGCTGGGAACAGAGGTGCAAGAGGGTTACCTCTTGGGGGAAGCAGTAGATGGTCATTTAGTGTTGGAAAATTGATTCACAGTTAAAGGATTCAGAGACAGACACTCTCGGACTCTTTAGGTAGAGTTTTTAATTCAATAAAACTATGAAGCCTAGAGGCCATTCTGGCCTCTGGTCATCCTCCAGGGCAGCCTAGATCAACCCAAGAAATGTTTCCTTTCCCATAAGCTGTGACAAAGCTTTACTAGTATTGAGTAGGCTCTGGAAGGTGGGGGATGGGAAGGAAAACACCACGTGGCCTTTGCATCTCCACAAGGACACATTTTTGTTGGTTCAATCAAAATAGTGGGAGCTTCTAAAGTCATACAGGGAGTTGGTGGGACAGAACACTGAGGAGTCTCGTACCATTTTAATCTTCCCCACTGAGCACTGAGCCATCAAACTTCACGGCCAATGAGGATGAATCAACCTGCAGCATGCATGAGGTAGGAGGCTTCTGTGACACAGATTTTCCAGCGACTGTTCCCAAGGTTTCCAGGACCGAGGAGACTTCATAATTGGTTGAAAGCAGACAGACTTTTTGGCCAATCAAACTCAGAGCCGAGGTGGGGGGATCTGCTCTTCCTGCGTGCCTCTCCTCCTCCAGCTCCCTAGCTCCACTTACATTTAACTCCCCTCCCCCGCCCACCCCCGCCAGTTGGTGACTAAGAAAGGCTGCAGGCAGGCAAACCTCAGAGCAGTTTTTTTTAAAGAGGCTGGAAGGAGACATAAGAGACTTCAGCTCCTGCATTCCAAGCCCTGGGTTTTTACCTTGGAGACAGGACAGCACAGTTACTCTCCAAGAAGGGACTTCTGGGTCATGGGGCCTGTGGCATCCCCACAGCTCGCTGGGAAATGGCAAGTTCTGTATGTGTTGTCCTTGTGCTGCTGTGGCTGGGTGTCTGGGCAGCTTCGCTATTCAGTGGTGGAGGAATCTGAGCCGGGGACTTTGGTGGGGAACGTTGCTCAAGATCTGGGCTTAAAAGTGACAGATCTGTTGAGCCGCAGGCTGCGATTAGGCTCTGAGGAGAATGGGCGCTATTTTTCCCTGAGCTTGTTGACTGGTGCTTTGGCAGTGAATCTAAAGATTGACCGAGAGAGCCTGTGTGGAGCCAGCACCAGCTGCCTGCTGCCTGTACAGGTGGTAACTGAACACCCCCTGGAGCTCATCCGTGTAGAGGTAGAGATCCTGGATCTCAACGACAACTCTCCCAGCTTTGCCACTCCTGAGCGAGAGATGCGCATCTCGGAATCAGCCGCACCTGGAGCCAGATTCCCACTGGACAGTGCCCAGGATCCGGATGTGGGTACCAATACTGTGAGCTACTATACTCTAAGTCCCAACAGTCACTTCTCTCTGAATGTGAAGACCCTAAAAGATGGGAAGCTGTTCCCAGAGCTGGTGCTAGAGCAGCAGCTAGACCGTGAGGTCCAGGGGAGACATCAGCTGGTGCTCACTGCTGTGGATGGGGGAACCCCAGCCCGCTCAGGGACCAGCCTTATCTCTGTCACTGTGCTGGACATCAATGACAATGCCCCAGCCTTCCAGTCCTCGGTTCTACGTGTGGGACTCCCAGAGAACACACCCCCGGGGACACTGCTGCTCCGTCTCAATGCCACTGACCCAGACGAGGGCACCAATGGCCAACTAGACTACTCTTTTGGAGACCATACATCTGAGGCAGTGAGGAATCTTTTTGGGCTGGATCCCAGCAGTGGAGCGATCCATGTGTTGGGTCCAGTAGATTTTGAGGAGTCGAATTTCTATGAAATTCATGCAAGAGCCCGAGACCAGGGACAGCCAGCCATGGAGGGCCACTGTGTGATTCAAGTGGATGTAGGGGATGTGAATGACAATCCCCCTGAGGTGCTACTGGCATCATTGGTCAACCCTGTCCTAGAGAGCACACCAGTGGGCACAGTAGTGGGGTTGTTTAATGTGCGGGACCGAGACTCAGGTAGAAATGGTGAGGTGAACTTGGATATATCTCCAGACTTGCCATTTCAAATCAAGCCTTCTGAGAACCACTACTCACTGCTCACCAGCCAGCTTTTGGACAGAGAGGCCACATCCCATTACGTCATCGACCTACTGGCCAGTGATGCTGGATCACCTCCCCTACACACACATCTCACCATCAGGCTGAACATTTCAGATGTTAATGACAACGCACCCCATTTCACCCAACAGCTGTACACTGCTTATATCCCAGAAAACAGGCCTCCGGGTTCTCTCCTCTGCACCGTGGCTGCCTCAGACCCAGACTCAGGGGATAATGCCCGCCTTGCCTACTCTATTGTAGGAAGTCAAATTCAGGGGGCCCCAGCCTCCTCTTTTGTGTATGTCAACCCTGAGGATGGACGTGTCTTTGCCCAGAGGACTTTCGACTACGAATTACTACAGATGCTGCAAATTGTGGTGGGGGTCCGAGATTCCGGCTCTCCCCCACTGCATGCTAACACATCTCTCCATTTGTTTGTCCTTGATGAGAACGATAATGCCCCAGCTGTGTTGCACCCACGACCTGGCAGGGAGCTCTCAGCCCCTCAACGTCTCCCTCGCTCTGCTCCTCCTGGTTCTTTGGTCACCAAGGTGACAGCTGTGGATGCTGATGCTGGTCACAATGCATGGCTCTCTTACTCTTTGTTACCACAGTCCACCACCCCTGGGCTGTTCCTTGTGTCTACGCACACTGGTGAGGTGCGCACAGCCCGGGCCTTACTGGAGGATGATTCTGAGACCCAACAGGTGGTGGTCCTGGTGAGGGACAATGGCGACCCTTCACTCTCCTCCACAGCAACAGTACTGCTGGTCCTGGAGGATGAGGATGCAGAGGAAATGCCCAAATCCAATGACTTTCTCTTACACCCTCCTGAGCGGTCAGATCTAACCCTTTACCTTATTGTCGCCCTAGCAGCTGTCAGTCTCTTATCCTTAGTGACCTTCACTTTCATGTCAGCTAAGTGTCTGAGGAGGCATGAAGATGGGGGCCGGGGTGGGGGCCAGTGCTGCGGGGGCCAGGACTCGCCCTCCAGGGAGTTCTATACGCAATCCAGCCCCAACCTGCAGGTGAGCTCAGACGGCACACTAAAGTACATGGAGGTGACCCTGCGGCCCACAGACTCTCAGAGCCATTGCTACAGGACGTGCTTTTCTCCAGCCTCCGATGGCAGTGACTTCACTTTCCTCAGGCCCCTCAGCGTTCAGCAGCCCTCAGCCCTGGCGCTGGAGTCCGAGGCCTTACGGTCCCGCTCTAGTACGCTTCGGGAGCAGAGCCAGGTGAGGGCTGGGCACTGCAGCGTTGGGACTCCACAATCCCCCCCAACCCCCACCGCGATCCACATAAGGGGCTTGGATCTTGCACTCTCTCTCTTTGTACGGAGCTGGCTCCTCTGCTGGGTGCATTTGAAAGTGGATAATCAGAGTTGTGGAGGCAGAGATGGGGTTCTGAGCACCTAGGGGTGGTGGTGTTTATGGGCCAGGGGACGTGGGTTCAACTGCCATCTCACATAGAGAAAGGCTGGCGCTCCGCACAGCTGCTGGTGAATTCTCAGTGATCTGGCAGATGCTGGGGGGTCCTGCTGTGGACGGCTCCACAGACCCATGCTGCAACCCAGCGCCTGCTCCAATGCAGATCTGTCACTCTTGAGGCTCCCTCCTCCAGGTCTCCCCACTCTCACAACCCGTGACTTCGCCACTCCCTCCAACTCTACTTACTTCAGCTACAGCCAACCACTGTTGCTTGGCTAAGGCTGGCTAGAGTCCTGGGTGATGGTAGTACCCACACACCATTCCTCCCCCATTCACCCCTGGACTGCCCCCGGAAGGCGCTCCTGGTGAGATTCCCAGGTTGCACCTGCCCAGGGCAAAGAAAGAACTCAGGAGTTTCTCCCCAGCATTTCTGTAACTCTCCTTGCCATCCTAAGCTGAGGTGGGTTTCCAGAAAGTCAGGAGTGACGCCGGCCTTCTAGCTCTAGGCTCCAGATGGCAGGACAGGCCGGAACCTGCTAGCCCCAGTCTGGCTGGGCCTGGGGCACTGTACCGAGTCCTTCACTCTCAGCGCCTGTGCCCCTCTTATAAGGCAGGGCTTTGGATGGACAGTGAGCAGGCCTAGGACTGCAGGCCTGGAACCTGGTGTCAGCAGCGACCCTTTCCTCCCTGGGGAAGTGTGAGCCTTGGAGAACCCATACTCTGGGGGCTCAAAACTAGGCTTTGGCTCCGTCGTCCTTGTCCTTAAATGTGCTCAGAGATCTAGGGTCAAGATTTGGGAAAGATGATCAGAGTACCTGAGACTTGGCACATTGCCCCTCCTCTGACAGATGGGAAAACCACAGCTTCTGCCCAGATGCCAGAGGTAGCCCTCATATACAGGGAACCTGAAATGGTAAAAACAAACAAACAAACAAAGAAGTCTCTTCTCCACAAACTCAGAATCTTTAGTGCAAAGTACACATCCTCCACCCTGCCTCTGCTGTGTGGGGTTTATATTCTGAAACTTCTCCAGGTACTTTTGATAGCTGGTTGAAAAGATCTATACTACACACTGCCTTAAAGAGTCAGCAGCACTCAGCAGAGGCAGGCAGATCTCTGAGTTCAAGGCAAGCCTGGTTTACGAAGTGAGTTCCAGGACAGCTTGGACCACACAGAGACCCTGTCTTAAGAACAACAAACAAAAAACCCCCCAAACAAACAAAAGATAAAATAGAAAGAACCAACCAAACCAAAAACAACCAGGAAATGTCACCTGCCCCTCCTATCACTGTCCCCGGATTTATATTAGCCTACTAGTAGCTGCTTTCACAAAGGTTAAACAACTTGCTCAAGTTCAGAATACATGATGATAAAAAGAGTCTAACGCAGGCCTGTTTAACCTCAGTGTGTGCTTTGAATAGCTTGGCACTTGAAACTTGTAAAGCGGAACAAGAGACGCTTGGCATCTGATGGGATTAGACAGGATGGAGGTCTTTTCTCATTAGGACCTCACATACGGAAGAAACTCTTTGGGGCTTGCCTTTCTCTGTGGCACCCACTGAACAAACTTGTTCCTGCTCTTCTCATATGGGTGTAGAGTTGCTTCACGCCATCCTTTCATCCTCATGTCTGGTCTACAGTCAAAGGGTTCGGTGGCTAAGGATCTGCACCTTTCTCCATGGCAGCAAAGGGTTCAGTGGCTAAGGGTCTGGACCTTTCTCCGTGGCAGCAAAAGGTACAGTGGCTAAGGGTCTGGACCTTTCTCTGTGGCAGCAAAGGGTACAGTGGCTAAGGGTCTGCACCTTTCTCCATGGCAGCCTCCGAATGCTGCTCATGGCACCTGATGCACCAGCAATCTTAGGTTTCTGGGTCCCACTCCCATCTCTGTCACTTATGAACCTCAGTGTGAGTCACTGGAAAGTCCTGGGTCTCCCTTCTCCCCAGTGTAATCTGAGATGCTCACACTTGCATCTCCTGGGAGCCTGTGTGAGAATTAATTACCAGCACATCCCAGAAACTGGTGAAGTCATGACGGTGGTAGGAGAACGTGTGGCCAGGATACCACATCTCCTGGAAGGACCTGCAGGGCTTAGAAATTAAGTAATGGCTGGCAAAGCCCTGCACATTGAGTTGGGTGGGAGAGGGCTACAGCTGGAGACTCTGTTGACTCTGCTTGGAGACTGGAGACTGTGGTCCCTCTGGACTCTATCCCACCCAGCCATTTTCTCTGCTTTGCACAGAGCCCGCCTTGTTCTCACTCCTTAGTCACAGGCCATTGTGTGGCATGAAGTTCTGGGGGTGAGAGGCATCCCGGGCCTTGGATGCCCTATAAAGGCCCAGGCTGGCATGACTCCTAAATTAATAATGTATTTAGCTGTGGGAAGAGGTCTCTGAGAGCGAGGGCCTGGAGGAGGTATCCCTCTGAATGTGTCACTGTACGACTTGGCATGAAAAGGGTTACCCAGAGCAGCAGCCATCTTTCTGCAGCCTGCTTTGTTCCCAGCCAAGGAGCTGAGCGGTTCTATTCTGGGGCTGGTGGGGTTTTATCTAAAAGCCTCTTTGACAGCTCACTTTCCTGCACCCTTTCTCAGTTCCGCAGAAGACACTTTGGGTCCTTGAATTTTGGCTCGGAGGTTCTGAGCTTGGGACAGGAAAAAAGAAAAAGGAATCTGGGCTTGTGTTCACTGTGATCAGATGAAGTATTTTATTAGTCTCTGGGATGGTTCTCCCCACCCCCACCTTTGGAGACGCGTATACCATCCCCCTCTGCCTTCCTTTCCCACTCCCCTCCCCATTCCCAGGGGCTCTTTAACATCTCACTGCTGTTGGTTACTCAGCCACTTTCCCTCTGTTTTCTCCACAGCAAGCCCCGCCCAACACCGACTGGCGTTTCTCTCAAGCCCAGAGACCCGGCACAAGCGGGTAGGTGACTGATTCCCCAGCCCACCCTCTTCTCTGCGGCATTTTCTCGGTGATGACGTAGATGAGGGGAGGGCTCGGCATTTTCTACAAATGGCTTTTTCCCTCATTTCATGGTTTCAAGGAGGCTTTTGTCTCCTGGGGGCTGTTATATTGGTCCCAAGAAGAAGAAGAGCTGCCTACTTCGCCTATATTGGAAGCAAGATTCACCCACTCATCGTCTTCCTTCTTACAGCCACACGCGCATTTTCCTATCTCCTGAAATTTCCTGTCTCTGTGGGACCCAAGGATAGACAGGGGCGGCGGTGGGGTGAGGAGGGCTTTTGTACTTATCCGTTGTTTACATTTCTGGAGCTGGGCTCTAGCTGAGACTTGAGTAGAGGAAGTGGGGCAGGAGAAAAGCCTGCTGTATCCAGTCAGAACCTTCCCCCGAACCATGGAGAAAAATGGAGGAGAGAGAGAGAGAGAGAGAGAGAGAGAGAGAGAGAGAGAGAGAGAGAGAGAGAGACAGAGAGAGAGACAGAGAGAAAGAGAGAGAGGAGAGAGAGAGAGGGCGAGAGAGAGAGAGAGATATAGAGAGATAGAGAGAGAGAGAGAGAGAGAGAAACCGCATAGCTGGAGACGGCACTGCTTATAAAATGATACGTTCTCATGGCAACATGAGAAATAGAAAGTTGCCCTAAGGAGAACCGAGGCAGGTCTCCCTCTCTCTGCTTCTCCAAGCTGCCTTCTGACCCCACACGTGTCCTGCTCTGTCTACCTGCTGGATTCCGTCTCTGCCTTCTCTTTCTCCTGCCTGAGCCCCCCTCCCCCCCTTTCTCATCTCTGCATCCTCCCCAAAGTCTGTTTTATTTGTAGTCTCTTTTTCCTTTCTTCATCCCTTACCCCTGTGTCACCTTTCCCAGGTCTGCACCTGCCCTGTCCTGTCCCTGCCATGGCATGATGCTCAAGAAAAGTGGAAAGAATGAAGAAATTTGATTTTTCCTAGTGCCAGATTGTTCTTCCTTTCTCTCTCTCTGTCCCTTGTCCTCTTTTGTCTCCCAGTCCAGTCATTTCCTGTGTCACTGTGGTTTTCTGTCCCTCCTCCTCCTCCTCTTCTTCCTCCTTCTCTCTCTCTCTCTCCTTCCTCTCTCCCTCTCTTTCTCTCTCTCCCTCCCTCCCCCCCCCCCCACACACTATCCCAGTCTCTCATTTCTTGGCACTTGTAGGCAAGCCAGCACCCAGGAGCCGCCTCCTCCTGCCCCTCACACTTGGAGCCTTTGATTGCTGCTCTCTCACCCTCCCATCCTGACTGCCCCAGCTGTTCATTTCAATCGAGGATAAATTCCTGCTGAGACAGGAACCCCCTATGGGGGTAGAGGGGGGCGGATGGACTTCAACAGAAAGACCTTCAGTTGGTCTGAGGGGCGTGGGATGGGATCTGGGCCAGCCTGCTAGGCAGAAGCTAGGATTTAGGAAGAGTCTGTCAGACCACAGGGGTGGGGGTGGGGGAGCAAGGCTTGGGCTTGCTCCCTTTCTATGTTTGCCCAAGATGCTAAGATGGTGAGTTTTGAGCTTCTATTCTGCTTTCTCCTCACCAGCCAAGCCCCTAGCTACAAGAATCCAGAAGCCTTGAGAACAGGCAAATTCCAGCGCCTAGGCATGAGCAGGCTTTTCTACAGCATCAGGAATGCAAAGCACTTCCTAGAGGGCCCCTAAAAGGCAGCCAGAAAAGGCTGGGGCTGATGTTGTCCCTGATTTGACCCCAGCTGTTTCTTTTTTCCTCTCTGGCCTTGCCAGCCTTCTGTAGGTTGTTCTTGTACTCATTCATTGTTTTTTTATTTTTTTTAAATGAGTATCTTCTGTGAGCCAGGCACTGTGCTAATAGCATGTTTGTAAGGATGAACAAGCAGACATCACCCCAAACTCTGAAGTTTTCAGGCCAGCAGAAGGGGAAAAAAGACAACAAATCACACTAAAAACAAGAACAACAAACAAGCAAAAAGAGCAACAAAACAAAACTAGTTAGAAATCATAGTTCTATGAAGAAGAGGGCGAGTGCAATAGGGAATGTTTCCAGGAAGGTGACGTTTGAGTCGCAGCAGCTTTGAGACATCTGGGCAACTGTGTTCCTTCTCCCCTGGCCAGCCAAGACCCTGGCCCTGAAGCAACAATTGTTGTGAGTCTTGGAAGCCCCAACAGTTGTTTCTCATGTACCCCTCTGGAGCATCTTTCCCATGCTGCAGGCCCCTTCTCATTGGTGAGGGGCTTTGGTGGCTTGGAGTCCATCTCAGAGCCCTCTTGGGGAGATGAAAAAGGCTCCTTTCCATAGCTCGCTTGCTGTGGTTGACTCAGCCCCAAGTGACCAAGATGAAGCAAGAACGCACCAGGGTGTGATCCCAAGGTGCCAGCTTCTCTCCTTCATTCACTTAGCCATCGGTGAGGACCTTCTGCCGTCCATGCATCATGGGATAGATAGAAGCAGTCCCCAATCTCAAGGAGTTGGCAGTGTCTTGGGTGTTGTGAAGAGCGGCATTCGTGGGGATCAGGCCTAGTCAAAGAGCAGAAGATAAGAGAAGGCAACAAGCTGGGTGAAATCAGAAGACAAGGAAGAACATTCCAGATGGGGGAAGAACCTATCAAAGGCCCTGTGGTGAGGCTTCTCGAGATGAAGAGAAGGGCAGAGAGTTTTCTCTTGGCTGCCGTTTTGATAAGCAAACTGGAGAGAGAGGATGAAGAAAGGCAATTTCTGGTACTCCCTCGGTGGTGGTACCTGGTTGCAACCCACCACTGCTTCTTTGCCCACTATCTGGCCCAATGTCTGACAGCCCAGCCGGCTGGCACTTCAGGCCTAGAGCACGGCCAGTGTTGAAGTCTTCAGTAACCCAGGGTGAAGTTCCAGGCAACAGCAGGTCACCCAGACAAAAAAATGAAAGCCGCTCCAGAGTCCTCACTGTGTGTCTCTCCTTCCCACATCTTCTCGGTCATCCTTCTGATTCCAGCAGCTGTTGTGCCAAGCCTGGAGCCCAGTGAGCTGTTTCTCTCTCAGGCTGTAACCTGGGCTCTGGCCTGCTCTGCAGCTGTTCCTGGAGTCACTGGCGCCACCTTGTTCTTCTTTGTGGTGCCACACTATATTCTTCCACAACCTGAGCATCCTTTTCTTCCTCTCTCTCTCTCTCTCTCTCTCTCTCTCTCTCTCTCTCTCTCTCTCTCTCTCTCTCTCCTCCCCTGTCTCAGACTGGTCAGTTAAAAACAAAAAACAAAAAACAAATAACAGCCTTTTCCCCCTGCTCATAAAATAGAGAAAACTCAGGCTCTCAGGTTTACAGTGCTTGCTGCACTCTTCCACAGGCCAGAATTCAGTTCCCAGCACATACACACACAGCGCACACAGCTCATTGTGTTCCTCAAGCAGGATAGATAGAGAAAGAAAAAAAAAGAGGAAAACTCCTCCATAATCTAGGAAGAACTACTAACACTTTAATGTAGAAAAAAAAATACATATATGAAAATAGTATGCTCAACCTCTTAGGTCCTGCCATTCAGCCCTAACTTGCTGTCCTGTCTTATGCCACTGAGAAACCCATCCTTGTGCCCCTTAGATTATTTCATCGCAAATCCCAAACATTAATTTCATCTGAGATTTCCCTGTCTGTCCTTTTACTGGGTGTGGTAATGAATGTCTTTAATCCCAGTACTCTGGAAACCGAGGCTGGCAAGTATTTGTAGGATTGAGGCCAGCTTGGTCTTCAGAGCAAGTTCCAGGATAGCCGGGGCTCCAAAGAAACCCTGTCTGGGGAAAAAAAAATTTTAAATATGCATTTTTCATTTGGTTCAATGCATCCTAAGTCTCTTGATCCTCTTTCGTATAAACATTCCTTTTCTTTCCCAACATTTTTATCTTTTGGTTGCAATTTATTCATTGAGTCATTAACATGCTCATTATGTGTCTTTCTAAGCATTTTTATTTCTATAACTAAACAGCATGAATAAGCTTTTTTTTTTAAGTATGGCAAATTTGTTCATATGTTACTAGTTTTTTTTTTTTAAATAGAAATTGAGGTCATCTTTCTAGTATTATTGTAGCCTATTTTTTCTTCTTTTATAACATGCCTTATGAATTCCCCCATGTCAATAAAAACTCTTCAAAAGTCATTAAAGTGTTACATAATGCACCTCATGTACCTCATATAGATATAAATGTACATATATATATGTATATTTTTAAAGGTGCTAATAGATTCTTGCTTTGCTAACCAAATACACTTGCATTCACATCTTAACACAATTAAGTACAGGTATTGTCGGTGGGGCTTTCCCAGGTTTCTTACTTTTTCTGAGCATACCACAGGGAATATTTTGTTGCAGCTTATAGGACACTCTTCTTCCCCAACACACACACACACACACACACACACACACACACACACACACACACACACACATAGCCAGAATACGTGTGTGCTTGGAAAATGGCCTCTTAACCACAGTCCATCTCCTTCGTGCTCACTTCTGTTTTCAAAGTTTGGAAGAGACCCCTGGATCTGCTGCTGGGGTGCCAGGCCACCTTGTTGAAACCAAGGGCCTCTGTGTGAGATCATCATGGGGCTTCGGGGGTCATATCAGGCCAGGCGGGAGTTGCAGTTCTGCCACCTAACTAGCTGTGTGTGGCTTTGAGAAGGCCTCCAAGCCCTGCCCTTATCTGCTGGAAGTCATGGGTAACAGAACCCTGTCTGCAGGGTGCTTCTGGGTATGAAATAGATAATGAACACGCAGGGCCGAGTGGGTCCAGGGCGCAGACTCCTCCCACTGTCATTTCTTGCCCAGCTTCAGAAAGCTGGCAGCCTGCCCAGCTGCTTGGCCTCTCGCCTTTGAGCATCTTCTTGACAGTCCATCCCTCACGGCTACAGATTACCCTTGCGTTCGCCTTTATTCCCTCTATAGCACCACCCACTGCCAGGGCACCCTCCTGATCTGAGTTGTCTCTGCCTGTGTTTTCCCATCCCTTCATCCTTTCATCAGACCCAGGAGCTCAGTCACACTAGCCTGAGGTCCCTGGGTTTTCATGAAACCACTCTGCATTCCTGTCCCCTCAAGGGACCCTCACACCCTCCATCCTTGTCCAGGGCCAAGAGTGAGTTTCACAGTTAAATCTCACCGTGGCAACTTCCCTTCTAAGCACCTCTGGAGCTCTCTAGAACTCTGAGGGAGGAGGAAGCCAAAACATGTAGAGTTCACTTTGGTTCCCTAATCAACGCATGCTCCCACTAAGTTCCTGAAGACATAGCCCTCCCCAGCCTTGAGTTCTGCCTTCCACACTCTGTCTCCTAGGTGACTTGTTTTTGTTTTATATTTTTGAGACAGGTTTCTCTGGGTAGCCCTGGCTGTCCTGGAACTTGCTCTGTGGACCAGGCTGGCCTTGAACTCAAGAGATCCACTTGCCTGTGCTTCCCCAGTGTTAGGATTAAAGGCATGCGCCACCGCCACTGCGACCCCACCACTACCCCCCCAACTCCACCCCCAGCTTAGTGACTTGCTTTTACTTCTCAGATTTTTAATCTTAAAATGTCTAAAATGCCCGGCGTGGTGGCACATGCCATTAATCCCAGCACTCGGGAGGCAGAGGCAGGCGGACCTCTGTGAGTTGGAGGCCAGCCTGGTCTACAAAGCGAGTCCAGGACACCCAAGGCTACACAAAGAAATCCTGTCTCGAAAACAAACAAACAAAAATGTCTCAAAGATCCCAAAGTTGCAAGAATAGTATGCTGAAGTACACATATTGGATGTTTTGTTAAAAAATTAACCTAGGTTCACTGTTCACCTGTGCACTCATGTGCGCGCGCACACACACACACACACACACACACACACACACACACACACACACACACACACACACACAGGTCTTTCCTGTGGGACCCATGTGAAAGAACAGAGAAACAACATCAGAACATTTGATACAATGTTTACCTTTTAGAACTCCTATAAAATCACAAAAGAACCATATTTGAGGAACTTAACATTAATATAATAATACACAGTCCACTAGCAAACCTTCCCAAATGCTTGCAGTATGTCCTTTTAATCTGTCCTTTTAATTTTAATCTTAATTTTTAAATTAAATCTAGAATTTGATCATGGAACATGAATTGCATTTGGTTGCCCTGTCTCTTCCGTCTGCTTTAATCAGAACAGCTTCCTTGCCTTTTTTTCCTTTTTTTTTTTTTTTTAATTTTTAAAAATTTTTATTAAATAGATATTTTTAAAGCATCCAAACCAATAGTCTTTTAAATGCTCATAGTCTGGGTTTGTTGATTCTTTTGGCTAAACTTAACATAATTCAATGGTCTTGGTAGGCCCACTCCATTGTGGTGTTTTGGACTTCCCCCTGACTGCATCAGGAAGCACTTAATGGCAGTTTGTCTGTTACCAGCATTTGACATCTGTTTGTCCTGTTATCAGAATTGCTGTTTATTCACTTGGTAAAAGTTGTATCCCTGTACTTCTTCATTATGACTGTTTTCATTTTTGTTTAATTATCTCCTTTGAGAGACAAACTCTCTCTGTGTAGCCCAGGCTGGCCTCTAACTTTGGAGCTCAGCTGATTGCCCCACCTTGGCCTCCACAATGCTGGGACTACAGATGTCAATCACAGTGTCCATCCTTACAAAGCTGTATTTATTTATCTTCTACTGGGCTAAGACATAGAACCCCAAGCTTCTTTCATGCTAGGCAGTCACTGTATCACCAAGCCAGTCCTTGATTTTTTTTGAGACTGGGTCTTTCTATATAACCCAGGCTGGCCTTAAACTCATAATCTTCTTCCCTCAGCCTCCAGACTGCTAGGATTATACACACACACACACACACACACACACACATTACTTGCTTGAGGCAAGTTTATCTCTATGTAGCTCAGACTGATCTGAAATTCTCAAATACCCTCCTGCCTCAGCCCCTGCCCCCATACTCCAGTGCTGGTGTTACAGGTATGCACCACCAGTCCCAACCAGCTACTGTTTTTTGGAGGAATTTCTCTGTGCCAGACTGTGCCAGTGTGGGGCAGGATGTGTTGTGGGGCAAGATATGTGTGGGGTTTCTTCCCTCACCCCTGCAAATTAGAGACATTTGATCCTTGAAAACCCAGATGATGGCTAGGTATGGTTGTATACACCTGTAACCCCAGCACTCACAAAGCTGAGACAGGAGAACTGCTGTGAGTTCAAAGCTCACATGGGTTATATGAGCTGTAAGCCAGTCTGGCTGACAGAGTGAGACAGTCACAAAAACAAAACATAAAAAAACAGAGACAGGGAGGAAGGAAGAAGGCACATGGAAATTGTCACCATGGGAAAGGTCCACGTGAGCACAATCAATTGCAATTTCTTGGCACTCTGAATATATTTAAAAATCACGAGTCACTTCATGTTTTCAGCACATGGTGCTTCAAAGTGACCCAATGAAGCCCAGGTGCTCAGACTTCCTACTGAGTGCTTCAGTGGGAGGCAGGCACACACACATACACACACACACACACACACATGGACACACACACACGGACAGACACACACACACACACACACACACACACACACACACACACACACACACGGGTCCCCACACCACAGGGGTCAGTGAAATGAAGGAGCAGATGGGACAGCGCCCTGCCCAGCCCAGCCCTGGTGAATTTTAAAATCCCCTGGGACACATTTTATGTACACATTCTGGGGATCAGCAAGAGAGAGCTGAACAGGAGGATCCTGGGAAACTGATGGTAGCCTGTTTGGGAGTGGGGAGGATGGACGGTTTGGTGTGACTGTAGACTCCATAGCTCAGGATAACACTGAGCAGAGATCTGAGTTTGGGGAACTGCTGTTTGGTTACTTGGGGGGACCTCCTGAGGTCCAGGATAATTTCTCTCTTGTTCCTGGCCCTTCCTCTAGTTATAGGACATTCCCTCAAATTGCCTTCTTTCACTGTCCTTGGAGGACGCCCTGGTGTCTCAGGCTGGGACAGTAGATCACACCCTATCGTGAAGGATGGAGGGATGGCGTTTATTTAAGGCACCCGAGACTGCATAAAGCTGCCTGGCCTGGGGAATGGACTTATTGGGGTCTGGCTTATGAAGGGCTATATAAACTCCTACTCCACTCAGAAGCAGGGCTTAGGCATGGGGAGGAGATAAGGGTGGGGATTTGGGAACCCTGGAAGATGAGTGGGACTCACCGTGTCACTGTCTCCCCAGATCGCAAAATGGTGATGAAACCGGCACCTGGCCCAACAACCAGTTTGATACAGAGATGCTGCAAGCCATGATCTTGGCCTCTGCCAGTGGTAAGTGGTTCCCATGGGTGTATTAGGGTGGGAGACTGAGGGAGGGGTGTGGCCAGCATAGCTATGGGTGGGGTATAAGTCGGTGTGGCTTCTCAGGATGACCAGGTGACCATCTGTGACACAGCTCATTGTTGAAGGATAACAAAGGGGTTGAGAGACCCTAAAATGCCCTGAGCAAAGTGAGCAAGTGGTCTAGCCATGAGCTGAGTATGGAGGCAAGACGCATCTGTAATCCCAGCATTCCATAGGCCAAGGCGGGAGGATTTCCATTGAGTCTGAGATCAGTCTGGGTTATAAAGCAAGACCCTGTCTCAACACCAAACAAATCCGACTCCAGAAAGGGCCAGAACAGGTCGCATCATAGCTCTGTCACATACTGACCTTGTGACATGGAGCAGTTTGTTGTTTAAACTTCAGCTTCCTCAGCCAGGAAAATAACCAGGTTATATAGTGAGGACTGAAGGAGAGGCACAGAGTGTGGTACTGGGTGTGGATGTTCCCAAAAGATTATAACAAAGCCATTCTTTTCTGCTCCCCTGGCCTCCAGGCCAGGACTGTAGTTTTCCCACAGGGCTAAGCATCAATTCAGCCAGTGGCTGTACATGAAGAGTCCCAGTGTGCTTTTCGGGCCAACCAGAATCAGTTCACTAGCACTTAAGAACACAGGCCTTGGAAGCAGGCCAATCTGGGTTCAAATCCTGCTGTTCCCACTTAGGGATGAGGCATTAGGTAAACTATTAGGCCCCTCTGGGCCTCACTTTCACCTGTGAAATATTTATACATTTCATTGTACTGTTTGAGGGTCAGATATAAAGGTTCTTAGCATAGGCTTGGCAGAGAGTGATTATAGCAACAGTGCTATAATTGATTAATCATTATCTTTATTGATCTGTAGGGATAAAATGAGAAAACGGAAGCATTTTTTCTTTCTTTTGAGACAGGGGCTTATGTAGATAGTCTGGTTTCACCTTCATATGCATTTGAGGATGACCTTGAACCTCTGATCCCCCTGCCTCTATCTCCTGAATGCTGAAATTATAACTGTGTAATACTATTCCTGGTTTAAAAGATGCTGGGGATCAACGCTCTGCCCACCATCCCAGGGCTTCATGCATGGTACGGGCACATCCCAGCATCAGAATCTAACTGCTATTACACATATGAAGGAGCCACAGGGAGACCCATTACTTGCTATTCTAATCCAAGCAATCAAATTAAAGTGGAATAAATTATAAGAAAAAGAAACTAACACCTGTTGATATGGACTAGCATCTGGCCCAGGAAAGCAGAGTCAGTGGGAAGCTTGCAGAAGATTAATGCTGGGAAGGAGGGGGGGGAGAGATGGGGGGAGAGATGGGGGGGATGCTGGGGGTGGGGGGTGGGGTGGGGAATGGGCACTGGTGGGTTGAAAGCCAGGAGAAGCATCCTTATCATCAAGATGTATGCTAACTAAACCTTTAGGGCTTTGTTGTGACTAATCCTCTCTGATCATCTATGCTTGGGGGAGGAGGGATGTGAAATGCCACTGACGGGGACCCTCCCATTAGCCAGCACAGCTGCGGTTCTAACTCAGCTTTGCTCGCAGGGCCATGCGCTTCTTCCACAGCCACCTTTTGGCCTGTAGATCTAGCCCGCTTCCCTCTTAGCTGACTGGACCTAGAGGCTGAGTTCCTCCCAGTGCCCCCTGAGTTAATCTCTCTGGTTAGAGTTGCCAGATAAAATCGAGGGTTCACAGTTAAATGTAAATTTCAGATGAAGATTTGCATTTTGTTTGTTTGTTTTCGAGACAGGGTTTCTCTGTGTGGCCCTGGCTGTCCTGGAACTCACTCTGTAGACCCAGGCTGGCCTCAAACTCAAGAGACTTACCTGCCTCTGCCTCCTGAGTGATGGGAGTAAAGGCATGTGCCACTTCTGTCCCACTATATACACTTTTAGTATAACTCCTTCTTAAACCATTTGCATGAGGCATCATATATTTTTTTTTAAATTCTCATCTTCTATCCAAAATTCAGAGGTAGATGAAATCCATGTATTTGTAGTTGTTATAATAAAGCAATCTTAGCCTTGATGTCTGTGATGGTGAAGGAGCCCTGGCCTATGGCTGACCAAAGGGCAGAGGAAGGGAACAGATGATAGGGGCTTTCAACCTCTCAGGACAGGGCTGAGGCCCTTGAGAGGCCAGCTGCAGACACTGGGCCTGGGGAGATGCCAGGGCCAGCTCTTGAGAGAAGTAAACAGGTCTCTTTAGCTGTTGTGGCCTTGAGCCCTAAGGCCAAAAAGCAGTCTTTTCAGTCCAAATCCAGATGCTAAAAACAGACATGGAAACAGTATTTATGGCCCAAAATCTTCCCAGAAGGTCTCCCTGGAGTAGTGCCATGGCCGCATGCAGGCTCCCCTGTCACGGCTCCACCCCTCCAGCCCACACAGGACCTGACCCAAGGCTGAGCCCAGGGCTCTGGGGGAATAGAGTCCAGGGTGGAGGTGGCAGGGTCAGGCCCTGCTCTCACTTTCGCACCTACTTCCCAGCCACAGAGCTTTAAAGGCTCCTGGAGCCCGGCCCAGGCAGCCTAGTGAGGGGAGAAGGGAGGGACCCTTGAGAGAGCTCTTAAATAAACACTTGGGGGAGGTGCACCCAAAAGGAGGCTGTGGCTTGCAAGTATGCCAGTTTTGGGCTTTGCTCCCTTGGCTATCCCTGGCTATTGCTATTGTGGGGTCTTTGTCTGGCAATATTAAGGGGACCAGGGGAGGGTGGTGATGAGTTTGGAGCTGGAGCGAGGCCAGCGCCCTTCCTCCAGCTGGAAAAGATCCTGTCTCTTTGTATTTCTAAGTCTTCTATGACTAAGAGAAAACCCTGGTCCTTGCCTAGGCCACCGTCTTGGAGGCTAGGATATAAGTTGGCAATCCAGCCTCTCCCCCTCCCCCTCCCCCCTCCCCCCTCCCCCCACCAAGATGGGGAAGCTGAGTTGTGCAGGCGCTGAGACAAGATCAAGGCAAAGCTGACAGGGCAGGACCCCAGAGTGGCATTCCGCGTCTTCTCTCCCTCCTGAGCCATCTCAATTTCAGATTCCCACAAAGTGGCCATTCCGATCGAGCGAGCTGGTCTCAGAGATCTTGGATGCCTGTAGAGTGTGGGTGGGCCTGCCTTCTCGTCCCTCCGTGAAGCACTTCCTGCCTTTCTGCTCACTTCTCCATTCCACATTCCTTCCTTCCTGAGTGCTTGGGAACGGAAGCAGCTACAAAGACACACACACACACACACACACACACACACACACACACACACACACACACACACCTGTCTTCTCAAGCCCCCCCCCACCCCCCTTTTCCCTAAATCTCTTTGGAATCCTGGCTCTTTGAAACTGGATCTGAGCCCTTCCCCCATTCTCCGGCTGAGGCTGTCAGCTTGAGCGGAGGGGTGGGCCTTGGAGGAGGACTGCTACCTCCTGGAGTTAATTAGGGAAATGTCAACAAATGAAAGGGCTGAGGGGGGAGGGTAGTGGTGGTGGCAGGGGTGGGCAGCTCCCCCCTCCTAGCAGTCCAGCTCCCAGAAGGCCTTCAGCCCCAGGACTTTGGGGACTGAAAATAGAGGGTTGTGAAAAGCAGCCTCCCGGAGTGTGAAGATGGAGAGACCCTGGCACATCTCCACTCTTGCTCTTCCTTTCTCTTGCTTTTCCCTCTTACCCCGACTGGAACTATTTCCTGTCTCTATTTCTCAACCCCTGGTTGATGTCCCAGAATTACTCAGCCTCTCCAGCTTTAGCCTCCTTCTCCACAAGCTCCAAGGTCTAGGGTGGAGGTAGAGGCTAAGAGTAAACTCTCCCTTGGCCAGGCTGGGCAGCGCCTTCCTGGAGCTTTCATTCTCTCTGTGTCCTAGAGGGTTTCAGAGTCTCCAGCTGGGTATCTGCGACTCAAATGCCCATCACCCTCCCCACCACCAGCTCCATTCAGAGACCGGATATCACACTGGATGATGAGAATGATGAGGACAAGGACGAGGGGGCAGGGGCACCTAGCATTTATGAAGCACTTGGCGAGGGCCAGGCACTGAGCGGTCTGTCTCATTTAATCCTCACAGAACCCCCATGGTGGGTTATTTCTGGCCTTCAGCTGCTAGCTCGACTCTGGTCGTCTGGAGATCTCATTCCGGAGATCTCATTCCCGGGCAGATGAGGATCCTGCACTTTAAGTGCATGTGCCTCTCACTAGAGTCTTCCTCTGTCTAGTGGGAAGTTGGCATAAGTGGCATTGAGTCACCTGCCTCAGGCTCTGAGCCCCATACCTGTGCTGCACCTAAGATATCTGTTCCCAGGACCATCATCTCCTAGAGTTCAGGGCAACCCTCTCTTGCCCATTTCTTTGCCCCCAGAGCAGGGATAAGGTCCAAGTTGGAGATGGGTGGCGTCTATTCCCATGTCTTAGATACACTTGGGATGGAGTTTTAGTGCAACACACAGTGTCTGGTACTTCTTCTCTCAGCCTTGACTCCCTATTGTGTTTGTTTGATTGTTTCTTGCTTTTTTGAAACAGGGTTTCTCTGTGTAGCCTTGGCTGTGCAGACCAGGCTGGCCTCTGAACTCAAAGAGATCCGCCTGCCTCTGCCTCTCAGAGTGCTGGGATTCAAGGCATGCACCACTGTGCCTGACCGGCGGCTCCCTGTTCCATAAAACAAAGACAGAGCCACATGCCTGACTGAGTGCCTGTTGAGGTTTAAGTGACCATACATGTGCTTGCCACAGGGGGCGCAGTCCAGTACTGTCAAGAAGTGGTTGCAGCCAAGCCTGGTGTGGCCAATGTTTGTAATTTCAGCCTTCAGGAGAGGGAGGCTAAAGGATTTCAAGTTCAAGGCTAGCTTGAGTTACCTAGCCTTGTCTCAAAAAAACAAAAAACAAACAAACAGAAACAAGGGCTGAGAAAGCAGCCCAGTGCTGGACCAACTGCTGGTGTGCGTAAGCCGCAAGGTTGGCTCCTCAGCACTGGGGGTTAGGGGCTGGAGGGCAGAAAAAGAAAGGAATGCCTCTGTTGGGCTTAGCATGTTTACACATATCTGCAGTCTCAGCACGCAGGCAGCAGAAGCAGGCCAAGACTGAGTGAACTCAAGACCAGCCTGGGTGAGGCTTTGTCTCACAAAACCAAGGGCTGGGACAGGATTGGTGGCACACACCTTTAATCTCTTAGGTAGGTCTGGTCTAAATAGTTTCAGACCAGCCCTGTGCTTACATAGTAGTGAGACTGGTTTAAACAACAAAAACTGCCCATACCTTTAATCCCAGCAGAGGCAGGGCAGATCTCTGAGTTCCAGGCCAGCCTGCTCTACAGTATAAGTTCCAGGACAGCCAGGGCTACACAGGAAAACAAACAAAATGCCCAAACAACAACACCAAAATCCAAGAAGAACAAAACCACAAAACGAAAAAAACCAAGGGCTTACCTGGGTATGTAGCTGTGCTGGGGGAGTATTTGCCTAGCATGTGCAAGGACGTGAGTTCAATTCCCAGCGCCACACAGAGAGACATATGTACACTCACAAATAGAAGAACACCCCTGCATACATATTAATGGCAGAGGATAATGCACAAATCGTAGTCTAGTGGGGAAGCTGGGGAAAGTATTTGACGCCTTAGAGGAATGCTAGCTAGCATGTTCTGAGCACTCACCACACACGAAGCACTGTCCCAGGCACTTAAGAAGCATCTTTTGTTTTGCTTTTGTTTTTGTTTTTTCGAGACAGGCTTTCTCTGTGTAGCCTTGGCTGTCCTGGACTCACTTTATAGACCAGGCTGGCCCCGAACTCACGGTGATCTGCCTGCCTCTGCCTCCCGAGAGCTGGGATTAAAGGCGTGCACCACCATGCCTACCCAGCCTAGAAGCATCTTTTAATTCTCACCCAAAGTGGATACTCTCTACCACCTTCATATTATGAAAATAGAAGGATGGCAAGCCAGGCGTGATGGCACACGCACCTGTAATCCCAGCACTCGAGAGGCAGAGGCAGGTGGATCTCTGTGAGTTTGAGGCCAGCCTTGTCTACAAAGTGAGTGTAGGACAGCCAAGATGACATAGAGAAACACAAACACAAAAACCAACAAAAAGAAAATAGATGGAGGGCATAGGGAGGCTAGGTAAACTCATTGAGGATCACAGAAGAAAGAGAGCTAGGACTCCTGTGTTTTGCCACTCTTGACTTTTCCCCTAGCTCCTTGCCTTGGTGACCACGGGTATACACAGAGGTCGAGTTCCAGGATGCTTTAGAGGCATTTACCAACTACAATATAATGCAGTCACTGACCCCCTCTGATCATCTGCTCTTCCTGTCTCTGCAGAAGCCGCTGATGGCAGCTCTACTCTGGGAGGGGGTGCTGGCACCATGGGCTTGAGTGCTCGATACGGACCCCAGTTCACCTTGCAGCATGTGCCCGACTACCGCCAGAATGTGTACATCCCTGGCAGCAATGCCACACTGACCAATGCGGCTGGCAAACGAGATGGCAAGGCTCCAGGGGGCGGTAACGGCAACAAGAAGAAGTCGGGCAAGAAAGAGAAGAAGTAATACGGAGGCCAGGCCTTGAACCAACAGGGCAGCCTCCCTCCCCAGCCAAGTCCAGATTGTCCTTACTTGTACCCAGGCCTCAGAATTTCAGGGCTCACCCCAGGATACTGGTAGGAGCCAAGGCCATGCTCCCCGTTGGGAAACAGAAACAAGTGCCCAAGTCAACACCCCCCCTCTCTGTGCCCTAGGGGGTTGAATATGCAAAGAGAGTTCTGCTGGGAGCCCCCTATCCAATCAGTGATTGTACCCACATGGGTAGTAGGGTTAGTGTGGACACATACACACACACACACACACACACACACACACACACACACACACAAAATCCTACACACACTCCCTTAGTTACAACTGACCTCCTCCATCTTCCAGCTTAGGCAGGTTTATCCCCTGCCTCCCTCTCCTCACCCCACCCACTCCTTCAGTCCCTGTTGGGGTGACAGGTGACCTAAGTGGTCTCCTAGTTCTGAAGAGTTGAGAGAGAATCCCCACCTTTTGGCCTCTCCTTCAATTCAGCCCCCCCCCCCAAAGCATGGTTAGGTACCAGTCTTCTCACTTCCTTCTAGAGCCTGAGACCAATGTGTAAGTTTTGGGGGACACAGTCACCATCCCCCTGGTACTGATTTTGCTGGATTTGGGGGAAGGCATTTAGCTACCAAGCCTCTTTTCAAGGCCTGGGGACCAGTCTTTTTTGTTTGTTTGTTTGTTTTTTCATTGTTTAATGTTCCCACTGCATGCTGTGACTTCCCTACTCCTCAAAGAAGAGACTCCTTTGCATGTCTGGAGACAGTAGGGGGTGGTAAACTAAAGGGAAGTTGAGTGTATACTGATGGGAGTGGGGCAGTGGACCAAACAGCATGTTAATAAATAGGGTCTTGCAAGGGGCTCTGTATGTACCCAGGGTACTGGCCCAATCCCCAAATTCTAGCCATAGACAAACACCAGGCCAGACCCCTCTACCCTGGTTCAGCCTGGGCAGCTTGGGCTGAGCTATCAGGACCAATGGGTTTAAGCTGGCATTTCAGTCCTAGAAGACTTCTAAGCGGGTTGAGGAACAGAGAGGCAAAAGGGGCCTCTGTGGGTGCTGGGTACTCCAGAGCTGCCCCTGGTGGGAGGGTCAGTGGTCCTAGCAGGGAGGGAGGCCCAGCAAGGCTATTCTTGGTCCCCCGGGGATGAGTCAAGGAGCTAGAACAAGGGACGAAGTGGCCATAAAGTCTCAGCCAATGATGGGGCTTCTCCACTGGGCCCCTGGAGTCCTCAAGCCCCTGGCCTCCACCTTACCAGGTGCCATTTCTTCTCAGAAGGCCACTGCCCAGGCCCCTAGGCCGCCCCATCGTGGCCAGAGACTGGTTAAAGCCCCCCAGTGCCTCCTTGTGCATAGAACTTCCTCCACCCACTCCCCTCTGCCCCAGCCCTAACAGTAGTGTAGAAGCCCCCCCTCCGCCCCAACCCCTGGCTGGTGTAGAATAGCCAATAGTGTAGTGTGGTGTGCTTTTACGTGATGGCGAGTGGGCAGCGGGCGGTGGGCTGTGCGCAGCCGTCCTTGAATCTCAATCTGCCTGCGCAGCCCGTGCTGTGTTTTGTGCTGTGTCCACACGCTGCGGCGACCCCCCTCCCTGTACTGACTCCTCTATAAAAGCTTATCTTGGCATAGTCACGTAGCACCTGCCCATCCCCCTTCCGATATCTCTCGCAAGTTTTATACTCTAATATTTATATGGCTTTTTTTCTTCGAAAATTAAAAATAAAAAAAGGTTTCTTCTGAAAGGCTGACCGCCTTCTGTTTAAGAACACAGGGCATGTGGGTGGAGTAGAGGGGTTTATCCCACATAATAGACCAAAGGGTCATAGCTGTTTGAGTGTCACTAAGCGTCTCGGTCTATTTTTGAATTGCGTGTACAGTCCGCATATGACTGTCCAATATGGCGTGCATGCTTCCGATTCCCTGGTGTCTCTAACAATATGTGATGGACTGCAATGGTGCTTGTGGATCAGTGTGCGATGGTGTCGCTGGCGAGTCCATCGTGGGGGTGGGGAGTTTGAGTGCGTGTGCAACTGAGTGCGCAGATTTGTGCTCAGGGCTGTCTCCAGGCAGAAAAGGAGACCCTGAACGGGGGGAGGGGGGAGAGAGGGCGGTGTGCAGCAGCGCGAGTGGGGGTGGGAACCGAAATGCTGCTGGGAGGGCGCTGGGGACTTTTTTCTAGTTCCCGCCCCTTCCCCACTAGCTACCTCCCTGCAGCCAGCGGAGGGGGCTGATCCAAAGAAGGGCGGATTTTCGTGTCTACCCTCCTCCTCTGCAGCTGCCTAGAGGCTTGATGACTAGTCGGCGTGAGTGCTCAGGAGGCAATTCTGAGGACAGTCTTTAACCTGGGCCTCAGTTTCTCTAAGTGGAATTTGCCCCACCCCCACCCCTTTTTACAGTAGCAAGCCTAATTAGAGGGTCAGTCCCTTTCCTGTGCGAGGAGATAGCCCTAGGACCCACCCCACCCCCCTTTTGCTCAGTTGCTTCTCTTCACTCCCCGCCCGCACCCCCGCCCTAGACTCCCAGGTTGTCAGCGCTCCTGGAGAACGCAAGCAGACCCCATAGGTTTTCAGGAGGGTCAGTGAGGGCAAGAACATCGAAAGAGCCAGAAGAGCAGTTTCTGGGCTTCCTCCCTTGGATTCTGGTTACCAGTTCTGCCACCTACTGGTCTGTTGCCATGGAAACCAAACCTTCCGGCCGACTTCGACTGCGTGGGAAGGGTGATGGTGTGTGAGGTTGCTAAGAGCAGGGTTTTCTCGGATCCCAGTGTTGGAAGGGCGGGGTTCTGGGTGCCTGGGTTCTATTCCGGGCAAGGCAGCAGACGGCAGGGCAATGCGCAGCTGTGGTTGGCCCCCCTAGTTGGTGTGTGGGCTCCAACAGATGAGATGAAATGCACTGCCTCTAGGGTTTTGGGAAGGCAGGTAGCCACTCCCAAACCTCCAGTCAAGGCCACATGAGGAAGGCAGCTGGGCATGCCCAGGGGCTATTTAAAAGGTTTTTATTTCTAGTAAAGGGCTGACAAGGAGCCTCCCTGTCCATCATGGGCCTGCTTACTGTAAAGTGTCTTTGTGGAGGTTACAACTGCCTGCTTAAACATAACAGTGGCAAGTCCTCTGGTGGTTGGCCTGGGGCTTCTGACCCAGGTTGGGGAGTGAAGTGGATGTACATGTTTTTGTTTTGATCCCAAGTGTGGGATGGGGAACAGACTTGAGAGAGAACAGGTGATGTTTATCCACTAGAAGACGAACCATGGGGGAGGGGGCGCTTGGTTTTTTTTTTTTTTTTTTTTGCCAGCTGAAACACATTTTTGCCCAAAGGAGGCTGGGCTTTTGGGGTCTTGGCATTGTTGGCTGTCCATCGCTCCACTTCAGGACACTCCTAGAGAGAACTCCAGAGCTCCAGGATCCGGCTGCTGTTCCAGGTTCTAGCAGAACCTTTGGTTGAATCGCTGGTCTGCTGAAATCCTGCCGACCACGCCAGGGGAATCCCTCCCAAGAACTGAGTCCAAAAAGGTCTACTACTCCTATTCCCATAAACCTCTTCTCTACTCTCTAGGGTAGGGGGGGTTGGAAGGGAGGTGTAAGCATTAAAGAACCCCAAAGTAGGTTTGGAAAAGGTCGAAGCCTACAGGGGAAGCTCAGGATCCCAGTCCCAGAGTGCAGATGGAAGACATAGGTACCAGCCAGAAAACTGTGGCATCTGGAGGTACCCTGCAAACGGTAAGACAGACATGAGGTTTAAAAAAAAAAAAAGGCTCCAAGTCAAATGGTCACAATGTTCAAAAAGCTATCAGAAAACAGTTCTGAAAGGGGGCTCTGGCCCAAAGAAACTACCATGTACTCACAAGGCCCAAGCTCATGTCTGCCAGTTAAACTTCTGACTGATCTGACAGGTCAACAACAGAGTGGGAAAACACTAAAAAAAAAAAAGCCTAGACCTCTACAGTGAAAAGAACCAGAATTTTACAAATGAAGCGGGGTACTCTTTCGATGCTTTATTGACAGTTGGAAACAAACCTATCAAACTGGAGGTGATGACATCCCAGAAGCCCAAGAGGCAAGGGGTTTGCATTTTGTCCCCTCTACTTAAAAATTTTTAATTAAATGCATTTTAGCAAAAGTGATTAAAAAAAGAAAAGGGTCAAAGCCCCAGATGTCAGCGAGCAGGAAGTGGCTCAGGGAAGATCTGCCCCCTGGATCAGTCTTCCCAGGAGCTGCCACTGCTCCTTCAGACACAAGCTCTAGCAACCAAACCATCCTCCCTAGCCACAAGGCTCCTGTACTGGCCCTGGTGTTTTCCTAAACTCCATGCTCTGGCAACTCTAATTTTGTGTCAAGCCTGGACAGCATCACCCCTTCTCTATAGCCTCGGAGGGGAAGCTGAAAGGGACAGAGGACGACAAGAAAAGTGACCCTAAGCCGGAGAAGCTGAGCTTCCTGAGGTTTGGGTCACCTAGTCTGGCTCACCATTTATATGGTTGGTGGGGGAGGGGTGCCCTGTGCCCCCACTTCTCAGCGTCCACTTAGCATCTGCACATTTGGCTTGATAATTTAATACATTCATGAAAACACAGCATTGGCGCTCTTGCTACCCTATGGTGTGGCCCAGCCCACCCAGAGAAATTTCTCTTGCCCCAGAATTGATGCTAGGGAAGGGTCTGCCTTGGCCTCAAGGTGGTCTTGAGGGATGGGGCCAACGCTTAGGCCATGTTCAGGACTGACCCCAGGAATGCTTGAACCTACCACCAAGTCTCTTTTATTATGGAGGGGAAAGGGGACCAAAGTTATTTTTCTTAAAAAAATTTTTTTTCATATAAAAATAGATCCATTTGCAAAACAATTTCTCAGCCAGGAGGCTCCACCTCCCATTTCCTTGGATGGAGGGGGTGAGGTGTTGGGATGGCCACACTACAGCCCACGCTCCAAATGAGATGCACCAAAGCTCTGGGGAAGGCATGGGGAGAGGGGCTCAGTTGCAGGGTGGAGGTGGGAGGGGGGGCTGGTGCAGAGGGTCCAGGGAGGCGAGGGCATAAAGCACGGCAGCGGGCAGGGGGCGAACCCCACACTGTCGCTATGCCCTGGTTACCTGCCTATGGCTCAGACCTGGGCCACAGTGGAGGGGGGGGGGCAGGGAGTGGCTGAGACCTTTCCCAGCAAAGTAGGGTACGGGTGGGATTTGCTTCCTGCTTTTGCAGAAGTAGCTCCCAATGCCACAGCACTAGTAATAAATAACTGCCAGGAGGAAAAGCAGAGGAGACAGCAGTGAAAGGATCTAACCCAAAGGTTCACAAGTCCCATGCTATTCTCAGGGCCAGAGAAAGGGGGAAAAAAAAAAAGGCAAGCACAAATGCAGCAAGATTGACCTAGGGAAAGGCCCACTAGAAAGTGGGGCTGAGAAAGCAGGCTAGGTTCTGTCTGAGACCAGGACCTCTGGACAACACAGAGGAGACAGGGTTAAGGCAGCAAACACGGACCCTGCTTTGGTAATACAACAGCCAGGGCTGGCTGGGCTGGACTCAGGCCACCCCTACACTGTCCTTTCCTTCTGGCCTCCAGGCAGCTGAAGCTGTTTGTGATGTTCAGAGAGCAGCAGGTCAGACAGAAAGACAGGGTCAGTGGTGGAGTGGCCACTGCAGAGGGGCATCCCCTTGACCATTTAGGCACATGCCACAGGTAGACAGTCTGGGCTATGCCTAGGAGCAGCAATGGCCATAAAGCCCAGCTTAGCTTGCACGGCCAACCAGCTCCTTGGCTTCTTCTAGGATTGTGGGGACTCCTTCATTTTTCTTGGACACCTTAGCAGAACTAGCAGCCACAGCATCCTCCTTGGTCAGCTCCGAGGCTAGCAGAGATGTGACTGCACACCCAGCTTTCCTGTTGACTGCAAAGAGAAGACATGAGATCCCGTCCACCAAAGGCCTGATTTCTAATCTCTTTACAACTCTAGCAGGTGCTCAGCCAGAAGCCATGCAATTGTGGCTGCTCCAGAGGCCTGATCAGGAGGGACAGAGAGAGACTCCATGTAAAATATAACTTTGGGTGCAAATATGAGGCCAGGGAGATGGCACAGCAGTTAAGAAAACTGGCTCCTCCTGCAGAGGGACCTGGGTTTGGTTCCCAGCATCTATATGGCAACTCACTCCCATCTGTAACTTCAATTCCAGGGGACCCAATGCCCTTTTCTGGCCTCTGTGGGCACCAGGCATGCATGGGATGCATATGCATAAATGTATGCAAAACACTCATACCCATAAAAAAAAGAAATAAAATTTAAAAAAGAACTGGGTTTAAGTGTTGGCTTTGTCATGTATCAAGATAAACAATACTCAAAGACTACTTTCTCATTTAGGTTTGTTGGAATTAAATATGTTAAAGCTTAGTACACAGTTTTGTTATTTTTTTAGGCACTCCACAGAAAGCTCATGGGTGAAACTTTAAGGCTGCCTCAGGAAGGCTTGTTCTAACCTAATGGTAGCCTTTAGTTGCCTTGTGAGGGGTTCTTGCAAAGAGGACTACAGCCACTAACTGTCAACACAGAACTCCCATGCATTTCTCCAATAACCAAGGTCCACATGCCTGGCTCTTTCCCACCTCTTCAAAGTTTACAACATATGTGTGCATGCACACCCTGAGGGGTGAAAAGATAATATAAAGAAATCTCAGCCACATTCTCTCCTACTCACTTATAAATCCATACTTCACACTTCAGTATCCTCAACAGGAGGATAGCTCCTTGGGACCACGTCCATCCCATGATGACCACCTAGTCCCATGCCCTTTTACACAGCATTTAATGACTGCATATATACCAAGCAACCTGGAGTTTTCAAAGCCAGACATAAAACTGATTCCTGTGAGTGCTCAGCTTAAGAAAATCCACAGAGATAGAAGGTAGAATTATTAAAAAAAACAAAAACAAAAAAAAGTCACAGTGACTCACACCTGTAATCCCAGCACTTGAGAGGCTGAAGCAAGGGAATTCTTAGTTGAAGGTCAGCATACTTAGAGGCTAGCCTCAACTATGAGACTTTGTCTCAAAATTTCTGAAGACAAAGGATAGAAATACTCCTTGCTTCTATTAAAGATTTTAATTTAAAATTTAAGCTCCTGTCAGAGGCTGGTAAGATGGCTCGGTGAGTAAAAATGCTTGACTCCAAGCATGGTGCCAAGCTGTGGCATGTGTACACGTGCATGAACGCACATTTTAAATAATAAGTTCATGTCAGTACCTAAAACAAAGAAACAAACAAACAAACAAAAAAAAAACAACAACAAAAACAGGCAGGCGTGGTGACACACCTTTAATTTCAGCACTCAGGAGGCAGAGGCAGAGGTAGAGGCAGGCGGATCTCTTGAGTTCAAGGTTAGCCTGGTCTATAAAGCCAGGACTATTACAGCGAAACCTTGTCTCAAAAAAACAAAAACAAAAAAGGTCAATACCAGGGACCAAGTTATCGTTATTTACCAGAGAAAGAAAGGTTTACCTCAATTTGAACATGTATAACATCATTAGATACTCCAAAAATATGTACAACTTTCATGTGTAAATTAAAAAGTAGTTGTTAATGGATACAGGTTTCTTTTGGAGATGAAAAAAAAAATTCTGAAATTAAAAAATGGTGACAGCTGCCCAATTTTCTGACAATCCCCAAACTGTATACTTGAGAATGGGAATGGTGCCATTAAAAAAAAAAAAAGTTGGGGTGTGGGAGCCCACACTGTTAGTCTCAGCACTTGGGGGTCTGAAGTCTGGTTCCAGACCAGCCCCGTCTACATAGAGAGTTCCAGAATAACTAGGGACACACAGTGAGATTGTCAAAACAAAAAACAAACAAACAAACAAAAACAAAAACAAAAATAACAAAACAAAACCCGGGACCTAGACTTTTGGAATGGGGCCATGAGCAGGAAGAGTCCAGAAGGGCCACAAACAAGTGTCTGCTTTGGGCCAGCAAAAAGCTTTAGGTAGACAGAAGTCAAACCATAAGAGCCCAAGCTTTCTCCAGGGCTGGCAGTGCCAGGCTGGCAGAGCCATGACCCAGAGCTATATGGTTTTCACACACACAGAGGCTGCCCACAGGTCAGGCAGGGAGCACACAATCCACCCACAGATTACCAACTTAGAGGTCTCCTCCAGCTGCTCCTTCCAAGGGCACAAAGGGCTCTCTACCAAGAGGAGACAGAGCAGTAAAAAAAATCTGCTGACAGCCTATGGGTGTACCAAGGTGCAGATCACAGGTGTGTGTGTGTGTGTGTGTGTGTGTGTGTGTGTGTGTGTGTGTGTGTGTGTGTGTGTGTAAGAGACCTACATCCTCAGGGCTTCACCAAGTTAGATGTTGAACTGTGGAGACAAAAATCAGTAGCTGATGTAAGAGGATGTGCCTGCTTTTAGCCTCTCCTCATATGCTTCTTTTCCACTCTTTCCTAAAGCACTTCATTCTCCAGGGTCCCCCTGTCATGTCCAGAAAAATGGTGATTAGTATCTCTTCACTGCAGCTACCTATGTGTGCACATCGTCTAACTCTAGTGAAGGAACTGGAGTAACTGCTGACTCTAGACTATGAACACCTGCCTCGGAGCAACACAGAAGTTAACAGCTCCAGGGCAGCAAGTCGTAAGCTGCTGCTTTCTTTGGCTGCTTCTTCTAAGGTTCCCTGTTGTACCTAAGCCAGCAGAGCTTCAGGGTATCTGTGTTTACTGCATATGTTCTACAACCCAGAGGAACATGGCAGACAGAGAAAACAGCACAATTTCCCCTCTAACCCTTGAAAGCAGTAGGTACACTGGGGATGGGCAGGAAGTGATCCAAGATCAGGAATGAGAAAGCTCATATTCCAACTGATGAAAAAAAGAACCAGGAAACCCCAGCATCCCAGTCTCTTATCTATCGCCATAGTCACCGTTATGATGAGCAGACCATCGGGAACTTGACTGCTTCCCTTTGTAAGACTGAGGACTTGGGGCAGCCACAGAAGCAGGCCAGTGTGTGACAGTGTAGGACCTGGAGCAATTACTGACTAGAAGAATGCACCGCAGCTTTGGGGGGTAGAGGCAGAGTCTGAGAAAACGGTTATAGCTAGAGTGCTGCAAGGTGGAGGTAAGCAAGATAAACAAACACCTAAGTAAAACCTAAGTAGTAGTAGGATTGCAGTTCAATTAGAAAAAGTTTAATGGCTCAGGAAAAAAGAATCCCGAGACACAAGCTATGAACTACCACTAAAGAGGAAATGCTCTTGTTAATAAGCTTCCTCAGGGAAGAGGAAACTAGGACAGATGGGACACTCATTATCATCCTAAATAACTCATCCTTGTCTGAAATGATCCTAATTATACCTCTTGTCCTATTTTTACAAAATTGGGGAAGAGTAGTGACATGGGAACACTCTTTCCAGACAGACAAGGGGGTCATCTGAAAACCTCCCTAGTACAGTTTCACCACTCCCAGAAATCTCGTTCTAATAGTTTCTGGCCCAGAGAGAAGGCATTGTCATTTCCTGTCCAGTGCTACAGGCTTAAGGGGAAGAGCCCTGGGCTGGATACACAGAAGTCTGGCTTTATCATTACGCTTGGACAAACCCGTAGGTGAATCTTAACTCGTCCTACCTAAGAGCAGGGTGGATACCAATCACTAGTAGGGCCTTTGGTTTTTTCAAGGCTCTAACACAGACCTTGACTACCTTAAGTAGAGTTTATAAGGGAGACAGAAGAAGGAACACTCTGGAGATAGATGTCTGTCTGGACTTTCATTCTAGCATGTAGCTGGCCTACATGTTATTCAGGGTTGGAGATAGAGTTGAGTCATTAAAACCACAAGCTGACTCAATCACAGCTGGAAGTAGCAGCTGTGATACAATCACATGGATTCTTCATCCTGACACTCAAGCCATTGTTCCTCCACGCCCTGCAGACCACAGCAATTTAATGACCCAGCCCCGATAGTAACTCTCCTCTTCCAACTCCTCAATAGGTCTTTGTATATGGGTCCCTCCCTCATGTCTCCAGAGACTAGAAGACTTTAACATTCCTAGAGACCTAGGGAGAAAGCTAGCAGCCTCTGAGAATGGAAAGACTGTG
Source organism: Acomys russatus (assembly GCF_903995435.1). Lineage (NCBI taxonomy): Eukaryota > Metazoa > Chordata > Mammalia > Rodentia > Muridae > Acomys > Acomys russatus. Next base: position 26,213,426 of record NC_067156.1, read on the forward strand.
AAGCAGACAAGACTGACAGTGCTGCTGGGTCTTTGGCTCTCAGCATTTGGTCGTGAGCAGCAGTTCTCACAACCTGTGGGTCTTGACCCATTTGGGGGTCACATCCCAGAAACCCTGCATATCAGATTACAACTCAAAACAGTAGCAAAATTACAGTTATGAAGTAGAATTAAAAATAATTTTATGGTTGGGGGCCAACACAACATGAGGCACTGGATTAAAAGGCAGTTGGGTCCAGCAGCCCTGGAGGGAGCTTGCAACCCCTGGAGCCCCTGTACTTTGAGAATGGGGCTTTCAAAACTCCAGCCCCACCCCCACCTTTTGTTTTTGAAAAGAAGAGTCTAACTCCTTGGCAAGTCACTCTGATGCCTTTCTGTCATGTCTGATGTGATACTACCTCGCTTTAGATGATGTGAAAGTATACCCAAGTCTAAAAAGCTCTCCAGAATTACTAGAAATATTTTAATGAGAGTCTCCCAGACATTTGGTGAGCTTAGCAAAGCAGATCAGAAAGACAAGAGTACAAGCTGAAGATGACAAACTATGCAATCCTTGTTTTCCAATTTCTTTTAATCTCGGTATTTCCTAAAACTCCCCTTCCCATTGTCTCTCTAGGCGGGAGACAGTACACTGACTAGTTTGAATTCTCTACCGAAAAGGTAGTTCTGACAAAATCCTTTCTTCTCTACCAGCAAGTCCTGACTTTTCCCTAGGAAAGCAGTAGAACCGGGGCATCCCCAGCCGAGGGAAGTCCCTGATGCCTGGCTGCCTGCACAGGAAGCATCTGGGCCTCTAGTACAATTCCTCAGGAAGAGGCTTAAAAGGGAATTCCCCAACAAAGTCTGAAGCAGCCTGGGCTTAGTTAAGAGGGTCAGGGAAGACAGTCCAGTGAGATGCATGGTACTTTTGCTGGGTAGGAAATAGTGTTGTGAGAACCAAAGGAGCCCCATTAGCTATGCTTGCCAATGAAGGCCTATCTGTAAAGCCAAATGCTCTGACCAGAGCTCTAAGCCCTTCACACCCACTTCTCCTTCCTTTTAAGACCCTGTACTCTGAAACTGCCATGTAATGAATGGAGGAGTTGTAACCAGGGATTTGTTGTTGTTGTTTAGGAAAGGACTTAGAGCATATCCAGAGGAGCTGTTGGGAAGAAATTTTCCTGAGTATTTGAAGTACAGGTAGAAAGAGGCAGCCAGTTATTAAAAGAAAATGACAGCAACCACTCGGGCCAGGAAACTGAGTTTATAAGTGGGCTTGTCCAATCTGCACCCTTGGCTAGGGTCCTCCTTCCAGGGTGTGTCAGATACTATAGGTCCTAGGGACACCACTGTATCCAGGTATCTTCTCTCTACAGCAGTTTCCAAGTGAGGCTCGTATCAAATGTGTCTACAGACCCTCTGCCAGCAAATGGGAGCCAGGTTTTAGCTCTGTCACAGTGATGCTTCGGCTGTAGTTCTTAGTCTTTGACAGAAAGAAGCCATCACATCTAGGACTCCAAAGGGTCCTAGTGAGGACTTCCTAATGTGGGAAGATGAGGCCTAGATAATCCCTTCTTAGTACATGGAAATGGGGAGGTTTCTAAACCCGGGAACATCACTTTGTTCTTCGGCCCTCCACTAACATGACCAGGAGCAGGACCCTGAAACCCTGGTCCCCGCCCCACCCAATTGGGTTCCTTCTGTTTACTTACCCTGGCGAGGCCCTCTCTTCCGTCGGAATGCTGCCCCCGACTGTAGAGCTTCTAGAAGACTGTCCATCACACCTGTCTCATCTCCCTCTGTCATGAACAAAGACAGAGGTATAACTTTTTCAACCAAACCAGCATAGCAATAACAAGCTGCACATGAAATGCATGGCTACTGTGTGGTTTTCTCTCTCTCACACTGGCTAAAAGATCATAAACAGACAAGAATTGCTCAACCTGTCAAGCCTTAGACTCATGATTACTTAACTTGTGTCAGCTTAAAAATCACATGAAGACTCACTGTCTATTAGTGCAATGTCATCCTACCCACACTGATCAAGACCAGCACACAAACTAGTAGGACTGTCTAACTCCAAGACCTGGGTAAGCAGAGAGCACAGTTATAAACCAAAGGCAGCTGTGCCAGGCAAAGTGACCGTGGCTATATCCGCAGTACTTGGGAGGTGGAAACAGGAAGATGTGGAGTTCGAAGCTAGCCTGGACTATGTAGGAAGAATTATGTATGTGTTGGGGGGGGTACAAAGCAACTATTGTAATTATTATTGATCCCAGGGTCCCAGTGTTTCACACCAGTCTGCAACAATCACTGTAGGCTTAGGCTGTAGGGTTAAAGGAAGAAAGTCCACTGGTCAAGACTGTATCTCACGTAACTAATGCTTCCAGTGGTTGCATTTTCCTGAAGAAAGCAAAGCATGTGAGAGCTGAAAGCAACCTGGCTGGAATGCAAAGAGTTAATGTAGACTCCCAGTTCTAGCCAGGCTCAGTTTCCATGGCAACAGCTCAGGATAGTGAAATCTGAAACTGAAATCCCAAAGAGCTGGTTGGCTACAGAGTTAAAGACTAGGGCTCATTAGAGCCTGCGCCACCTGCTGTCTGAGCATCACCAGCGCAGCTGACCTACATTCAATTCAATTGCTCGACACAGGCATTTAGAACAGGGTAAGGTCCACTGCGCCACCTGCTGGCTGGGTATAGCCCTTACCTCAAATGCCATTTGGACTCCACCTTGCTCCCATTATTACATCCTGTGCAATATAGAAGGGGGAAAGCCCTGGAGGCCCAGGGAGAACACGGGGAGGGAAATGATAAATACCTGACATGAATTTTAACAGTGTTATGGGAACAAAGCTGTTGGCGTAAATATAACTGAGGTAAGGGCAAGGAACCACTCTCAAGGTCTTTGGGAGCAAACCATGTTAGTCTTTATTGTTCATGGTGAGCAAATTTTTAAGTCTTGACAGTCTCAAGAACCCCTCACTTTCACAGGCTCATGGCCCCTTCAGATGAGCTCAGGGCGATGTGCAACATATGCTGTATTTACTGTATTTCTGAAGCCCAAAGGAGTAATGGGGGGCAGGGAATCCTCGGCAGGAAAGAAGCAGAGACAGGAAACAGAGGGCCAGTAATTGAGACCATATGCTCCAACAAAGACATGGCTCTGCTGGAGAGTGGCCAGTTTTTCACCCCTTCTAGAAGTTGAATCCACTTAGGATCTCAGACGTGCATACAACAGGCAGTGCTAACAGGAAAGCTGTATTGGTAAAGTAAGGAGAAAGGAGAGCCACTACGAGACCAGACGGACGAGCTGGGAAAACATTTTGGGAATTCAAAATATTTAGCAGCAGGAATGAGATCAGGTCAGGAACACTTTTTGACAGGCAGAAGTAAAGAGTTAAGTGTGGCAGCAATTCCCAAATCACAAGGGTAATGAGACATAATCCAAGGGCCAGCAAAGGAGAGGAAAAACAAAACATGTAACATCCAGCACCGGGATCTTGGAGGTAGAAGGTTGCCAAAAGCCATTTGCCAAGAGCCCCGTTTAGCCCTGCGCTACCCTGTGTGGTGCTGGGTTCTGAACGGAGAAGCCTTCCAAAGCTCCCTTCACACTTCCCACCTGCATTCATGTCTATGAGCTGCTCTCGTTTCTGCTGCTTCTCCAGTCGCTCTTTTTCTGCCTTCTCCTTGGCTAATTTTGCTCTCCGCATCTTTTCTTCTGTTTCCCGGCGCTTCTGGTTCTCCTTGACTGCTTGCTGGAGCAGAGAGGGGAGACCAGATGGAGGGTATGTGGAAAACATGTAAACCACTGCTAATCATTAGGAACCCCATGAAAAATTAGCAGTTCACCCTTGCTTACCAAAAACATATTCCTGAAGTTGTGCAGATCCATAAAGAATTCTTCCACAGACAGCTTCTTGGGGTCAAAGATGAAGTAGTCACCTAGCTCCTTATATAGAGTCTCCATGTTGGAGTGCATCATCCGTAGCTTGTTATACTGTTCCTGTGCATCCTTCACAAAGCTGTGCAGCCAAGGAGTAAAGGAACAAGACCAAGAAGCAGACCCATGCTGGACAGCGGCGGCCACACCTTTAAACACAGCACCCAGGAGGCAGAGGCAAATGGTTCTCTGAGTTCAAGGCCAGCCTGGTCTACAGAGCGAGTTCCGGGGCAGCCAGAGCTACACAGAGAAACCCTGTCTTGAAAAACCAAACCAACCAAAAACAAAAAGCAGCAGACCCAGGTCAGAGAACCACTGAAAAGAGCAGAGTAGGCTGTGCAGGATGTGCCATATAGTGCTGTTCATGACAGGACAGAGGCACTCTCAACATTTGGGAAAAGAGTGGCAAACCACAGCCATGGCTCACCTACTCTATTCCCCTCTATTGAGAAGTTGCATAGGCTACTACAGAGACAAGGCTGGAAAGGGAAAAAAAGAACAAAAGAAAGAAAGGAAACAAAAAGAAACAAAGCTGAGGCATACACAGAAAAAGCAAAGCAATGCAGTTTTTGTGTAAAATAAACAATGAGGTGTAAATCTGAAAGTGGCAGTGGTTACCTCTGTGAAAGAGTGTCTCTGTGACAACAATGGGTCTTTTAATGAAGGTAGGTGTGTTTATAAAGGGAAAGGGACACAGAGTAGGCACTTGCAGACTTGCAGTTATCTACAAGGTTTATTTTCCCTTCTATAATAAGTGTTAAAAACAGTATATAGTGAAAGGGAAAAAAAACCCAAAAAACCCTCAAAGGTAAAAACTAAACGCTGTCATCTATCCCATTCCCCTGGGAGAAGCTGTTCCCTTCTAGGGACCAAGTGCTCCAAGAAAGGATATAGTCATCTTCTCAACAAACTTGTCCTTTTCGTCTGTGGCAGCTGGGAAATTCTGAACATCGCGTTCTACATCAGCGATCTGTTTCTTCATCTGATCTAAGTTCTTCTGCAAGTTCTCAGCAGACACTATGGGAGGAGAGCAGCCGAGCTTAGCGCCCAGACTGAGACCTACTGGCTTAGGCTTAGGCACTCCCTGCTCCTCTCAACACGAGCTCCTCCAGCCCCCGCACACCACTCTCACTCACACGGTGCTTTTGATCCTTGCAGTAAGAACATGAGTAGTTGCTAACTGCACCTCCAACCTTCACAGACTGTACAATGCTAACAGAAGCAAACGTCATTTAATTTAAGAAGAACCCATGGGAACCCTGAGACCTTGGTCTCATTTATATCAAGTTAACAGGGCTGTGAAGGGAGGAGACATAGGTAGGAACACAGAAGCAGGATATTTAAATCTGATGTTGTTTTGGGTAGTTCCAGATAGTGAGGCCCACTGCTGAGGAAAGCTGTGAACCTACACTGTACATCTTTTCAGCGTGCTTGTGAGAGAATGCGTGTGGTATTCGAAAGAAGGGGAAGAGCATTTCCCCCGGTACACAGGAAGCGCTCTCCAGTCTCACAGGCCTCCCTGCACCTTAGGTACCTGAAGGCCTAACCTCTCCTTTAGTCTCGCTTACAACGGTTGGAACGGAAACTAACTTCAAGTCCATGAGGTGTCTTGTTTTGTTCCCCATGAAGAGACTTTCAGAGCTCAGAACCATCTTCTTTTTTAGAAAAACTTTCAAAATACATGTATTTATTTGTGTGTGTGTGTAGGTCAGAGGACAACTTATGAGAGTTGGTTCTCTCTTTCTACTCTGCTGGTCCCTGGGACTGAAGGGTAGGAAGCAGGCATCTTTACCCACTGAGCCATCTTGCTGGCCCAGAACTACCTTCCAGCTCTGCTGTACGCTGCCTTACCTCGGCTGGCTTTCTCTACGTGGGCAAGCTCGTCAGGAAACTTGAGGACATCAGGGTAGTCATTCTCACATAACTCAGCCAAGAAATGCAACAGAGTCATCTTCTGATCAGCAGACTTGGTGTCTCGAAGCTTGAGGGGGGACAGGAGAAACCATTAGTCTGGACTTGCCCTAAACCACCTTAGGCCAATACTGGACTCCCTCTGTCCTCCTGTTAGCCCTATGGCTCACCTTGCAGAGAAAGCTGATATTAAAGCCAAAAGCACCAGCGTTCCTGGAGCCAGCATTCATATAGTTCCCAACAAGCAGTGTGATCTCCAGGAGGCTGGAGAAGCTCTCGCTCTTACGTAGCTCCTCACACGCAGCAGTGACAGACACAATCTCAGGCTTGATATTCTCAACCTGCTCACTGAATTGTAGCTTAAAGAGGATGGCGTTGAGGCGAGGCCGAAGCCGAGGCACTGTGCCCATCTAGTGAGGAAGAACACAAATTCCATTGCGGAGCTAATGGACAGAGACGTCAAGAAAAGATAACAGGATGCGCCTCCTCGGGGAGATGAGAGCTCCAGAGCAAGGGGGTGGGGTGGGGAAGGCATAGAGAAATTGATTGACTAAAAGATTCAAAACAGGTAAGAGGCAAGAAGCAATCGACCAGGCTGGTCTCCAGAGGGAAGGGAACAGGGGGTTGGGAAAGAGCCGCCTGCTACAGGCCTTACTCACCACCACGCCAAACTGCTCTGACTCAGCCAGGCCATCGTACTCGTCCTTCAGTTCAGAAAGCATTTTTAACTGCTCTGGTTCTGGCATCTGTTTAATGAGGTTCTGGAAATCAGAGTAAATGCTGTGTATGTGGTGAAAGCCTGAGTGTAAAGCCTGTGTCTCTAAGTCCCACACTCTGCCCAATGATGATGAAGGAAGCATGGGGATGTGAGGTGGGGGGGGGGGGACTCCTGAGTCTTTTGAGGTAATCAGCAGGGACACAGCAGCTTCCTCAGCCTGCATTTTAAGTCAAAATTGCTTGAAGAAGCCTCTGCTCACCAAGCAAGGAGGTGAGGCTGGTAGACAGCTGAACACAGGAGCCAGCTCTGGCAGAACCTCCTCGCGCTTACCTGGATCATTGACTCAGTGAGAACAGCCTCATTCACCTCCAGAATGACGTTCTTAATCTCTTGATAGGGCATGCGGAAGGAACCCAAGAAGATTGCTGCCAGAGAACGAGATACAAAGACAGGTTCTTCTCACCGTCCTCCCTATTCCGAGTACCCAGAAAGGCCACCCCGCCTAAGGAGCTGAAATCCATCTGAGCCTGAGTGCAGTGCTGGAGCTTCTGCTGTCACCCATTGCCACACACAAGCCACACCACGTCACACAGCAACTCCACTGCTCAGCACATTCAACAAAATCATGACTCTGCTCACAGGAATCTTAGAACACTCACCTGACTCAGACCCCCTCTCCCACAAAGATGCCATTGCCTTGACCTGTTCACTTCCCCGCATCTCCCTCCTCCCCCACGCCCTGGAGTTGAGGACCAATCCCAGGGCCCTGTATTTGCTGGACAAGAACTCTACCACTGAGTTACATCTCCAACCAGACCTGCTCATTCTTTTTGTTTTGTTTTGTTTCCGGAACGTTTCTCTGTGTAGCCTTGGCTGTCCTGGACTCGCTTTGTAGACCAGGCTGGCCTGGAACTCATAGACCCACCTGCCTCTGCCTCCTGAGTGCTGGGATTAAAGGCATGCACCACCACCACCTGGCAGCCTGCTCATTCTTAAAATGGCCAAGTTCCCCTCCTAAGAAATAGACTCTGCCTTTCCAATTTCCCCGTGTCCTCCTATGATTCTTCAATATTATCAACAGTACTCTACTGGGGCTGGAGAGATGGCTCAGTGGTTAGGAGCACTGGCTGCTCTTGTAGAAGGCCTTGTTTAGTTCCCAGCATCCATGTGGCAGCTCAAAAGAAACTGTAACACCAGTTCCTGCAGGTCCAGCATCCTCTTCAGGCCTCCTCAGGCTCTACATGCATGCAGGCAACACATAAAATCAAATCTGCTATAAAAGCAGCTCGCTCTTACTCATCTCTTGCCCATCCACGCTGGCTTCTCTATCTGGCTCTATGTTCTTTAGACCAGGTTGGCCTCCAACCCAGAGATCTGCCTCCTGAGTGCTAAGATTAAAGATGTGTGTCACTATGACCAGCTCTTAAGGCGACCCTAACATTCTTCTCCTTCAGCATATGTAGTCAAGTCTATCTTAAAAACCTTTGACCCAATGTTCCCTTCTATTACCAACATCTGTTTCCTTTCCTTTACACCATTCTGTAAACACAGTAATCTATTTTTTTCACCGTTAGAACTTTCCTCTGTTTTATCCTCAAAAAGCCAATGAAAAGACAGCAACCAGCGAGCGCACTCTATAAAGGCCCTACCTGGCACCTGACTCAAGTCTCATGGCCACTCTGTTCTGGTGAACTTTCCTTGTTTAGCATATCAGTTCCCACCTTTCAGAATGACCCTGCAATAGACTTCCTATTGATACAGGAGAAGTGAACTTTGAAAGAGGTTTTCCAGGCACAGTGGTGCCCACCATAACCCCAGCACTCAGAGGCTCCAGCATGAGGACTGCCAGTTCAAGGAGAGCCAAGCCACACAGCAAAGTCACATCGCAATCCCTCCCTAGCACTCAGTAAAATAAGATACAGAAGCAAACTCTGAGACTCCTCTTAGCTCTACAACTAGGTACATTGCCAAAATCTTCACCGGCTTCCTTCACATAAAGCTGGGTAACTGTCAACCCTGCTGTGCTACTGAAGGACTCGCACTGCCTGGCACAGAGCAGGAATTCAACAAGACGAGTTTCACACAGAGGGACCTTAGACCAGAGAAATAAATTCTTACACGCTGGGATCACAAAATTACTCACAGAGATTCTGGGCTGTCTTTGAATCCAAGACTTTTAGTTCTTTTACTTTTTTCTTTTGCACAGATTTCTTTTCTTCTCCACCTTCTTGATCCTTCTTGGCTAGTGAGGGAAATTAGAAAAAGACAATTAAGGATAAGCCACTTTTGCACATTACTGAATTACAACTGTCCTGGCAGGATGGCTGTTACTTCCTCTCTTATTCTAGCTGTATCTCCACTGTATTCCTTCAGGACTAATCTCATTAGCCTCTTTTGTAACTAGATGCCCCCACAAAAATATCTCCTCTTCATTTCTTTAATAGTCAGTAATGCTTTCCTCCTTAAATAGAAACTACCTACAGAAAGCAGCCAACTCTCTGTGAAGAACCAAAGAGCGAATATTTTAGATATTGTAAACCATATAATCTGTTACAAATTTTGAAAATTATTTTATGTGTACCAGTGTTTTGCCTACATGTCTGTCTGTGCACCATGTGTGTGTACTGCCCCTGGAGGCTAGAAAAAGGAGCTGGAGTTACAGACAGCTGTGAGCTGCCATTTGGGAACTGGGAATCCAAGCCAGGTCCTCTGGAAGAGCAACCAGGGCTCCTAACTGATGACTCATCTCTCCAACCACCTACCTGGCTAAACTGTTCAATTGTACTATGAATATAGCTGTACACCAGTACACAAATGGTATAGCTGTGTTCCAATAAAACTTTATTCAAAGTTAGACGGTGGTGGCGCATGCCTTTAATCCCAGCACTCAGGAGTTTGAGGCCAGCCTGGTCTACAAAGTGAGTCCAGGACAGCCAAGGCCACACCGAGAAACCTGTCTTGAAAAAACAAAACAAAACAAAAAAACTTCATTCAAAAATTTCTGTGATACAGCTTACTGGCCCTATGCTTAAAGTCTCCTACAGTTACCTTTTTGTGTCTACTAAAAACCTTCATTATCTTTCAAAGTCCACTTTGAACATGACTCTCCTATAAAAATGTTTCTCATTTCTCCAACTCCTACGAGCTCTTTATCACTGCTGAATTTGAACAAAGAGGTATAATAAACTACTTTCCTCCTACATTCTTTACTATTCAAAGAATATACTCACCCGTTTCCACTAAGTCTTCCCTAATAAATGTATTCACGCTCTGTTTTAATAAACCAATTTTTACTCTATTTGTGATCTGTACCTTATTCAATAATTCTTCAATGTTTCCTGACATTTATATGTATCATGCTATTTTTTTAAAGCCCGTGTTCCTTTAAGTATGGAGAATTTTTTCATCTCATTTCAAAAATCTCATCTCGATTTTGATCTTCAAGGATATAGGCAAAATATTTAATTAACATTTCTTCAACAACTAACTACAGCAAAATTAATAAAAATGACCAGCACTAGTTCCTGAAGAGGGCTGAGCAGTGCACAGAAAAGGAAAAAAGGACCATACTGGGCAGACATAACTGCCAGGTGCTATCATATACTGTAGGACACAGAGACTGTACTGGGTTGACACAACTGTATAGTGTAAAGTGTTATCAGTTTTTAGCCATAAAGAAATACCTCTGAAAGCCAAGAAAAATAGCAAAATCAACTGCTTCTGAGTAGAGGAATGGGATACCTGGGCTGAAGAGGGGGAGAATACTTTCAAATATAACCCCCCTTTTAAAATTGTTTTTGAGACAAGATTTCACTAACTAGTAGCTCTGGCTAGCCCAGAGCTCTTACTCTGTAGATTAGACTGGCCTCAAACTTTGAACAATCCTCCTGCCTCTGTCTTCCAAGTAGTGTGATTACAGGCATTACTACAACATAAGTCATTTTATATCATCATCTGATAGACCACTATAGAATATTATATATGGTAGAAATAATAACACCAAAACAATGACCAAGTCATATGGCAAAAGGCACACAAAACTATTAAAAACCCACCCCGGGCTGGGTAACTAGGTCAGTAGTAGAGAGCAATAACCAGTGCTCAGGGAAAATGTCATTCATGCTTTGGCCTAGGAGTTCCAATTTAAGAAGTGACAGTGTTAACTACATGAAGATCCATTACTTCAACAGCAGCTTACTGAGAACTTAACCTGTGATGGGCAAAGGATGTAAAACATTAATAAAATAGAGACAAGAATGTGTCTTCATTCTAATAAAGAGAAACAGACCAAGCCTGCCAATAGATGAGACACGATGTTAGATGACAGCAAGGATTGTGAAGAGAAGACACTTGAGCAGGGAGAACCAGAGGTTTGGCAGGAGATTGATGAAAACCTTGGGTGAGTGGCTGGGGAATGGCTTACTAAAAAGATGACGCTCCCTACCACTGCCTGGAATGAGTCCATGGCAGCTAATCTTAGTTGTCAACTTGACTACTTCTGAAACCAACAAAAGCCTGGGAGGGGTTTTCTTTTCTTCTTCTTGGTGGTGGTGGTGGTGGTGGTGGTGGGGTATTGTTGTTTTTTGAGATAGCTCTGGTTTTCTTGGAACTCACTCTGTAGACCAGGCTGGCCTCCAACTCAGAGACTCAGAGATTCACTTGTCTCTGCTTCCCAAGTACTGGGATCAAAGGCATGTACCACCATGCCATGTAAAAAAAAGCAATCTTGTTTGTTTGTTTTTCAAGACAGGTTTCTCTGTGTAGCCTTGGCTGTCCTGGACTCTCTCTATAGACCAGGCTGGCCTCAGACTCACAGAGATCCACCTGCCTCTGCCTCCCAAGTGCTGGAATTAAAGGCACACATCCCCATGCGTGGCTTTTATTTCCAAGCTTTTATGTGTAGGGATCTCTGTAATTTGATATATGTGCTCTGTAAGTGCTACAGAGTCAACAAAATATAGTAGTATAAAGCTAAAATAGTGATGCTGTGGAAACATGTTAAGTGACTAAAGAAATGTAAGAAATTTCAGAAATACGTAAGATATATTTAGAGTTCTACAACAAACTCAGATCAATTAAAAAAGGTTGCTTGAATTCAGAGACTGGTTAATTTTTGCCTAAAGTACTAGATGGTGTGCTGGCTAGTTTTATGTTGACTTGACAGAAGCTAGAAGCTAGAGTCATTTGGGAAAAGGAAACCTCGGTCGAGAAATGACTCCACCAGCTTGGTCAAGCCTGTGGTGACTTTTCTTAACTGATGACTGGTGTGGGAAGCACAGCTCACTGTGGGCAGTGCCACTCTTGGGCTGCTGGTTCTGAGTGCTGTAAGAAAGCAGGCTAAGCAAGCCACGAGGAGCAAGCAGTGTTCCTTCATGGCTTCTGCTCCAGTTGCCGCTGCTAGGTTCCTGCCCTGGCTTCACCTCACTGATGGACTTAGAGGCTGGAAGGTAAAATTAGCCCTTTGCTCCCCAAGTTGTTTTTCGTCATGTTGCTTCTTCATATCAGTGAAAATTCTAACCAAGCAGATGATGAATAATTTAGGCTAGCATATCTACTCAGTTCTAGTGGTAAAATACAAAAGTAACCACCCACAATGACAACTTGAATAAGTAGATGGCTGTGATCCAATAACACTTCATTAATAAGACAGGCTGGCTGCATTTGCTGATCCTGACCTAATCCCACAGTGCTGGAACAATGGGTCTCCCACTTCAACAATTAAAGAAAAGGAGGCTGTGTATTTGAGATCAAGGCAGGTACATGGGAGAGCTCAAAGAGAAGGGTAGTGGTGTAATTATATTATAATCTCAAAAAATAGATTATTAAAAAATATTTCCAATAATAACAAGAAACTAAGATGCTAGGAGACAGCCTGAGGCTGGTGAGATGCTCTGCGGGTAAAGGCACTTGCCCCCTACATGGAACCCATAGAATGGAAGGAGAAAACCGAGTCTCACGAGCTGATCTCTAGTCTCCACATGTGCGCCATAGTACACACGTACTCCTCCACCACGCATAATCAAGTTTAAAACAAAAGATAGTCTAGCTTGGTCCCATGACATTAGAAATATGTCAATATAATGAAATGATAGAGCCAAAGGAAAATTATCTAAGAATGTCGGTATAATGCATGTTATAGTTGCTAAGTGGTGGTGAACTGTTTGGGGAAGTACACTAAATACTAGATAGAGTACTTCTTCAAGACAAATCTGATGGCTCTGTGAAGAAGGAGTGGCCTACTTTCTGCCCAAAGTAAGGGGTGCCCATGGCTTTCCCCATTAAACTAGGAATTCAAAAAGATTCATCTTGAGTGCAAATGTGCCTTGACTTCCCTTCATGATGGACTAACTGTAAACTGTGAAATGAAATAAACCCTTTCTCCTCGTGTTGGTTTTGGTCAGTGTTGTATTTTGGCAACAGAAAAGTAACTGGAGAAGAAACTGGTACCAGAAAGTGGGACTACTCTGATGGATCTGGCCATGTTGTTGTAAGGAGGACTGGCTGTGGAAGGATTTTAGAGCTAAGGGCTAGAAAATCCATTGAGTAATGAGAGAAGTGCAGATGATGGAGACCTGACTTGTGATGATTTGAGGGAAGTTTGGAAGTCCCTTCAGACCCTGTGGGGCCGTTCCCATCCCTATTTAATATTAAGGATTGTGGTTTCTGGTTAGCTGGGGCTGAAGAATCAACAATGATTAATTAAAAAAAAATAGCACCATTAAAGTAAAGCCTTTGCTTTAATGGAACAATTGGTGCTGGTCAGCCAGGGCTGGAAAATCATCTGTTACTAAGAAAAGACCAGAATCACTGAGGTGAAATCCAGGAAGTATTTCCTCAAGGTCAGCACGGAGACGCTGTGGCCAGAGGTGGCCCATGCTGCACTCAAACTAGCAGCTGAGCTTGGTGATGTGTAAGAGTCTCCTAAATGGTGCTGCTCATGGGATTCATTATAGCACTCAAAAAGTGGTGAAAATTACCATCTTTATTAGAAAACTGTAGGAAGTCAAATATACATGCAGTCTTGGCTATCCACTAGAAGGATAGCAAAAGCTAAGAGAAATCAAAAATAATAATTAAAATTTAAAATAATACTTAACAAGGAAGGAATGGAAAAGAGGACATGAAACAGGAAAATCAAACAGAAAATAAACAGTGATACGGAACAGACCAACTCCAAAGAATTAAATTCATTTCTAGAAAAAGATGAGTATTTGCCAAACATACTAGGTATGTACTTCTTACATGAGATACATGTTAAAGACAGAAATATATACTGAGGGTAAAACAGTGGCAGAAGATACGCCTATTGTAAGAAATACTAGCCAAAAAAAGCTGCAGCAGGTAGATTACTATCAGACGGAAATGTCTTCTCTAATAACTGTGAACAGATTCATCCTACAGGACAAGTCCATAAGAAAGACAGAATAAGTCTAAAATAATTCATTAAACAATTTAGTTTAAAATATAAAAAGGAACTTTTTACTGCTCTAAGAGGCGATAGGACCTCGGGAAAAAAAAAAAGAGTCTAAAAATGAGACAGACTAAAGTCTCATGCAATGGCCAGCTTTATTCAGAGCACAGGGAATTATTATACTCTGAGGGTTAAGAAGAATCATGTAAGTAAAGTCCTTATGAGTTCAGGCTGTATAAACCTCAAGGACAAGCCACATGGTTTTCCATAGAGGCATACAGTGACAGCAGCGAGCAGTAATGAATAATCTGAAGCAAACTAACACTTACCCACTACACCTAAGAGGAGCAGGAAAACACATTCCAAGAACAAGTCTGTGTTTTAAGAAATTGAGGTCCCAACTCTCTTGTCTTGTTTCCTTGGAGTTTTCTCAGACTCAGAATTCTCATAAGACTCCATTTTTGAACTGTGTTCCAACAGGAACAACCAGATGAATTAAAGATGGTAGAAGAATTAACATCCATTGTATAGTATCTATCAAATCAAGCAACCGTTTGAAAATGCTGGCACATGACTGCAATTTGAGCACTCCAAAGACTAAGGCAAAAAAAGACTATGAGACCAAGGTCAGCCTGGGTTTTAAAACAAACGGTCTTAGGTAGAGTTACTATTGCTCTGACAAACACAATGACCAAAAACAACATGGGGAGGAAAGGCTTTATTTTACTCACAGTTCCATATACAGTTCATCATTCATCATCAAAAGCAGTGAGGGCAGGAACTCACACAGGACAAGAACTGGGAGGCAGGAGCTGAGGCAGAGGCTATGGAGGGGTGCTGCTTACTTACTGGCTTGCTCCGCCTGCTTTCTTATAGAAGCCAAGACCATAAGCCTGATAAGCAAGACTGCAGAAGAAATTAGGGAAACAACACCCTTCACAATAGCCACAAATAATATAAAATATATTGGTGTAATTCTAACCAAGCAAGTGAAAGACATGTATCATAAGAACTTCAAGTCTTTGAAGAAAAAAATTGAAGATATCAGAAGATGGAAAGATCTCCAATGCTCACGGATCGGTAGGATTATCATAGCAAAAATGGCCATCTTACCAAAAATAATCTACAGACTCAATGTAATTCCCATCAAAATGCAAACACAGTTCTTTACAGACCTTGAAAGAACAATTCTCAGCTTCAGATGAAAAAACAAACAAACAAACAAACAAACAAACAAACAAACAAGCCAGTACAGCCAGAACAATCCTATACAATAAAAGAACTTCTGGAGGTATCACTAAACCTGATTTCAAGCTGTAATACAGAGAAAAAAAAAAAAAAAAACAATCACATAAAATTGCCGTAAGAACAGGCAAGTTGATCAATGGAATCAAATCGAAGACCCAGAAGTAAACCCACATTCCTACAGACACATGATTTTTTTGACAAAGAAACCAAAACTATACATGGAACAAATAAAGCATCTTTAACAAACAGTCCTGGCCTAACTGGATGTCTCCATGTAGAAAAATGCAAAGAGATCCATCCATTTCTATCACCATGCACAAAACTGAAATCCAAGTGGCTCAAAGACCTCAACATAAAACCAGAAACACTAACTCTAACAGAAGAGAAAATGGGGAGTAGCATTGAACACATTGGTACAAGGAGACAACTTCCTGAACAGAACACCAACAGCTCAAGCACTAAGATGAAAAATTAATATGAGACCTTATGAAACTGAAAACCATCTCTAAGGCAAAGGACACCATCAAAAGGACAAAATGGCAGCCCACAGAATGGGAAAAGATCTTCAATAACCTTTCACCCAACAGATGGCTGATATCCAAAATATATATAAACAACTCAAGAAACAGACAGCAACAAACCAAACAACCTAATTAAAATATGGAGTACAGAGCTAAACAGAATTCTCAGAGGAATCTTTAAATGGCTGAGAAGCACTTAAAGAATACATGTAATAGCCTGATCTACATGATGTAAAAATAATAAAAATACATTTTGTTTATATAGCATATAACACAAAATTCACCATGTACTAGGTGAGTATCAAGCCTGAACAAATTTCAAAGGATAGCAATCACAGCCAGTATGCTGCCTGACCACAGAAGGATTGAGCCAGAAACCAGTTAAAAGGCAACTAGAAAACCTCCAACTATTTGAAAACTGAACAAAAATGAAATAATTCTGGAGCCAGGCAGGATATCAAATCAGACACTAGCAAATATTTTAAATGGGATGAAATCAACACTTGCTATGGAACTATGAAACACATGGAAAACAAAAAACACAATGGTAGATGTTTCCAAATAAGTATGTTAAATAGAAAAGAGAGAACATGTAATTAGAATTAACTGTATTGATGGGCAGTGGTAGCGTTCACCTTTAATACCAGTACTTGCAAGGCAGAGGCAGGGGGAATCTTGAGTTTGAGGCTAGTCTGGTCTAAGGCTACACAGAAAAGCACCTGGCATGTATTGTGAGGACTCAGTTGGATTCCTAGAACCCATATAAAGCCAGACTTGGTTATCAATAGTCTGTAATCCCAGTTCTCCACAGCAATCTGGGAGATTGGGACAAGAGAATCCTTGGAAGTTTGCAGGCCAGCCAAACTGACATAAACAGTACTGAACAATAAGAGATCCTGGCTCCAACAAGGTAGAAGGTAAGAGCCAATGCCCAACACCCAAGCCTGTCCTATGAGATGCTATAACATTCAAACACGTGCTAGGTTAAACACACAGAAAGGCTAATCAAAGTGATGATAAAAGTATAGTTATAACAGGCAGTTTCTAACTAAAAGGAAGTTGCACATCCCCCATTTAGAAACCCTCTACCCCGAACCATAAAAATCTTGTCTTCCTCACATCTAATGCTGACCTCTCCAAACCTGCCTAAGGGGAACACAGCCCATGTATACAAATAAAAAAATTTTGCTTTAATTAATTTGCCTATGATGATTTGGGTTGGTGGTCTTTCTCCTCCCATCTTTGGGATTAACATTAGCCCTTAGTCAGAGAACACATAATGATGGAAAAGCCAAGGAAATGTTGCTCTCTGAAGACCCCAGACACAGCCCTGCCAACACCTTGACTTTGGGATTGAAAAATAATTATATTTCTTGGGGACTTTTAAAATATAAAAAAGTTTATATTATTTTAAGTCACTAAATTTGTAGTTATTTTTTTCTAGCCAGCAACAGGAAACAACTGTATTCTATATACATGGAAAATAAGCACTCATAAATAACCTATTGAAAAGAAACACAAATGGAAATCAGAAAACTTTCAGGACCAAATATTGACAGAACTGCTTCCTGCCATGAGCTGAATTTGTTCTCCTAAAATTAGCATAAGGAAGCTCTAAACCCAAACCCTCATCATGTGACTGCATTTGTGAATTTAAATTGGCTGTTCAGATGGTCTCTAATTCAACCTGTCTCATGCCCTCACACACATATACACAAATATCTGGACACACGGAAACATACCAGAAATGTGCACACAGAAGAAAAGAAAAATCAAATAAGAATATGGCCATCTGCAAACCAAGGAGGAAAGTCTCAGGGTCAATTAAATCTAAGATATTAACTTCTGCTATTTAAGGCAACTGATGCCTGCTTCTCTGCTATTGCAGCCCTGGCAAATAAGACATGCTATGCTATAACTGAATGGATACACCTAGAAAATAGTTTAAACAGAAATTTATGGTCTCAAATGCACACATGGGAGGAGGACCTTAAAGCTCAGGGTGAGGCACCTTAGGCTGGGAGGCAGCTCAGTCTTTATAGCATGAACTGCTCCTACAGAGGACCAGGGTTCTGGGGAAGCTTACAACCACCTGAAACTCAGTTCCAGGGATTCAACTCTCATCCACACTCACATAAATCAAAAAGAAATCTTGCACCAGCCAAGGACAATACAGGCGGTACACTTTAAACCCCTACCCAGATCTAGCCAATGGTCAGAACATTCTCCACAGTTGAGTGAAGAGTGGGATATGACTTTCTCACGTACTCTGGTGCCTCACATCTGACTATGTCCCCTGGAGGGGGGGACCTGGTGTCACTCAGAGGAAGGACAGCAGGTTACCAAGAAGAGACTTGATACTCTATGAGCATATACAGGGGGAGGTAATCCTCTTCAGGAACAGTCATAGCGGAGGGAAATAAGGGGAAAATGGGAGGGAGGGAAGAATGGGAGGATACAAGGGATGGGATAACCATTGAGATGTAACAAGAATTAATAAAAAAAAAATAAAAATTTAAAAAAATTTAAAAAAAAGAAATCTTAAAAAAAGAAATTAGAATGAGATTAGTAAAGTAAACCTAAGAAAAAAATTAAGTGTATGAATTCTATTGAAGTGATTAGCAAAGTCAAAAAGTACATTTCTTTTTTCTTTTCCAAATAAAAGACCAATAAAACCAACAATCTCTGGTGAAACTGATCAGTATTTAACAATGAGGGGTACTGCAGATAAACTAGGTACAAGTCACCATCATCTGAAATGAGTGGCTCGGTGGCAGAGCTTTTGCCTAGCACGTGCAAAGGGTTATTCCCCCAGTGCTGAAAACCCAGGACTGGACTAAGTATGCCTCAAGTACTGCAATAAATTCACTATATATATGATGTTGATCAAACAGACAACTTTCTAGAAAAGTGTAATTTAACAAAACTTACTGAAAAAAATTAGAATGAAGCTATAATCATGAAATAAAGATTAACTTTTTCTTAGTTGGGGCTACAGAGATAAAATTGCTGGTTGCTTTTCTAGACCTTGATTCCATTCGTAGCGTCCATTAAGCAGCTCACAACTCAGGGTAACTCCAGTTCCAGGGGATCGGCAATCCTGGGCACTGCACACACATTATGCAGGGACATACACACAAGCTAAAGACGCATACACACATCAAAGAATTCTTAATTGACCAGGTGACTTTACCAGCTAATTATACTTCAAATATTTAAATAAATAAATAATGAATGCCTCCAACTTCATACAAAAGTTCTACAAATTAAAAAGAAATGCAATTCATTTTACAAATCGAACAAAACCCTTAATACTCAAATATGGAAATATTAATAAAATACATTCCTAAACAAAGCACAGCAAACCCAGTTCAGCCACATAAAATGAAAAACATAATCAAGCATGCCCTAGTTTTATTTTAAGGATTTAAGACTCTTTAGGAATTCATTTGTATTTAGTTAATACATTTTACCACAGTCACAGATTAGGGAAGATAAGTATGACCCTCCTCACAATGTAAAAGGCATTTTACCAAATTCAACCCCTACTCAGCATACTCTAAGCAGACCTGGAAAGGAAAGGATGAATTCTCTAAGTGTGACTAAGGAATCTACCAAAACCTGAAGGCAAAAAGCACACTTCATAGTTGATAAGAACTTCCCTGAGATTGGAGGCGAAGGGAGTCACAAGCAGGTGCATCCAACAACACTGTCTGAGGGTTTAGCTAATACAGTAAAGAAAGAAGGGTAAAAGTCTAAGTACTGGAAAGAAAGAGACAATACTCTTTATCATCTAAAGATGGTTCTTAATGTTAAAAAACAAACTCAAAGAGTCTATGGACTGAATTATGAACAAACAGCAGCAGCAAGAAAGCAATTAAACTAGTATAGAAACATAAGGCATGTAAAAATGTATGAAAGTTGATTGAGTAGCAGGCAGAGATGCCGCCTCAGTGGAGATGTCCATGACAACATGAGGACCCGAGCTCAGTGTCTGTCTGTAAGCCCCAGCTCCCCATCAGAGGTGCGAGGTAGAGACACAACCCCACAGGCTTGCAGAGGTGCGAGGTAGAGACACATCCCCACAGGCTTGCAGGCCACCTAGCCTGAGGTAGGGAACAGTGGACAAGAGCCCTGTCGCAAGAAGAAGGTGAGGTCAGACATTTACGGTTGCTCGAAGGCCTGAATTCAGTCCCTAAGACTTCTTAAACTGCATTTACTGTAAACATGAAGACTGACAACCCCAAGCTCTTTACAGAACATCTGTTTATAAAGACATGATAAACCAAAGAACCAGAGAAGACATCTGGAATACACGTAACTGACAATGGCCTATTATTTAGAATATCTAAGAAATCCTTTTATTTGTAACCACAACTATTATACAATCCTATGTACACCGGTGACAGCTACTAACAACACAGAAGGGACAGTCAGACAGTATGTGCCTTCTGAACAGGAAGATTTACAGAATCCAGTATCCATTAAGGAGCTATCTTGGCAAAACCAATCAAATAGACAGCCTGAATCTGGGTAACTCCTCAGCTCCAGTTACCAGCTCTCAGCATGTGCAGGGACTAAAGCACATGCCATGGAAAGCAAGCACAGAACCCAGGACTGCACAGACAAGGGCCGAGCCTGAGAGTACAGGAAAGCCTGCAGGTGAGGGCGACAGCGGAAACCACAGCCAACAGAGGAGCACAACCCTGTCCTCTTCAGGGAAAGAGGTGGGACCAGACAACAAACAGAATGAAGTAAGCCAGACACAAAAAGAAAAGTAGAGTATTTATTTCTTAAGTAAGAACTTAAGAAAGAAAGAAAGAAAGAAAGAAAGGAAGGAAGGAAGAAAGAATGAAAGGAAAGACATTACCCGAAAATCAAAGGCCGTCTATTAGGACTGGGAAGGAGGGAGGAGAGAGGGGAGGGGTGAGGTTAGGTGAGCACTACAAATGCACAACACATGTATAGAAATGCCACAGGGAAATCCACTACTGCATATAACCAATACACACTAACAAGGGGGAAACAGGCGAATCAAGTGTTCATAAATATAAACTTAATCAGCGCATGTTTTTCCTGGAAGGTCTGTCATATTTCCAAGGCCTCCAAAAAGTACCTGAGGTGGTTTATAACAGTCTTCATTCACCGTACCGTAGTTCCTTAAGTTGTACCATCCCATGTAGCTCTTTGTCTTTTGTTATACTTAATAGCAAGAAATCAAAATTAAAAGAACCAAGGGCTCATCTGAAGGAAGGAGAAAGAAGGGTGGTAGCAACACAAGCAACACCTTAGCTTTCATTATTTAAAGTACTAGTGTACAACAGACAATGGCTGGCAGTGAGATTTAAAAAAAAATAAGGGTGAAGAGCTCTAGGTAAGAGATGGAGGCATGGCCAAAGGTTGTGGCTGGGTTATTTACAGAGAGGGATAGACTTGAGAACTATGGAGCAAATAATCTAGTCCAGCAGCCTTGGTGCAGACTGCACTGAACTGGAGATACAGTCTGCTTTTTCAAAGGGCTGCAGAGCTAGTGATTCTGAACATCATTAATAGATACTGTCAGAGTGAGGTATGTCCGAGTGAGGCAGGGGTGCTGTAGAAACAGGAGCCAAGCAAAGGGAACCTGCAATGTTACCAGTAAGGATAATGGGTTCCTTCATCTCAGTATTTACTACATAGATTTAAATTTCAGTTTTAAAAATTTATTGACCCATACACATGTGATTTGTACACTTCAACCAAAACACACTTCCCACCTCACCAAACATACCACATATTCAGCATAGGCAAAGTCTACAAGGGAGCACAGATAAAAACAGTTTTGATTTGTAGGATCATACCACATATAAAATTCTAAAACTGTTATCCACCAGATGCTGTGAGAAAAACATGGCTCTTGGCATCACATGTCATCCACAGCCTTGGAGAGTAGTCCTGCTTCAGCTATGACACTGACTTGACAACCAGCAGTAAAGTCACAGCAGAGAAGAACCCACAGGACACTCCCATATGCCTGTCACCTTCCTAGCACTGCAACAAAATGGAGCAGTGCCTTGGTACACAGTACTAACATAAAGCCTTCACAGGCCTGGGGATCCCAGCCTGTTTTACCTATGGTAAGGATGGACACCTCAATAATCACACCTCCCACTAAATGGTATCAGCTCAGCGAAGAGGGAGGAAAACCTTTTCTTCCTCCTCTTCCTCCTCCTTTCTTCTTCCTTCTCCTCCTCCTTCAACAGGGTCTCTCTGTGTAGCCTTGGCTGTCCTGGACTCACTTTATAGACCAGGCTGGTCTCAAACTCAGAGCAATCTGCCTGCCTCTACCTCTCTGAGTGTTGGGATTAAAGGCATATGCCACTACTCCCAGCTGACATGTCTGTCTCTGTCTCCCTCTCTTGAGCCATACATCCTGGAGTGTGTCAAGCAGCAGCTGAGAGAGTCCAACTCAAAAACAAGGTGTAAGGAGGGAACCTCCAGACACTCCACAGCAACATTCACATATATAACCACACATGACACACCTCCCCCCTCCTCTCTCTGCCAGTAAACCAGAACCTACAATCTCTGTACTGTGTTCTTCCCTAGAGCAAAGGAATGGGCTGTCGGCTACGGCTGTAGACATACTCATCTGCCTTTGAGTTAGTCTGAGACATCATGGGGGTGGGGTGCAATGCAGTCCAAAAGCTATGAAAAAAAAAAAAAAAGCCGTGACAAACACATAGGATCACTATGTATTCTCTGTAAAATAGCCCATCAAGTAGTGTTAACTCTTTAGGTCTTGTCAAGCAGATGTTTAAGTACAAGCAGCATCTGGGAGGAAAAGCTAAGGATATGACATCACCCATCCTAGGGACACAGTGAATAACAGTGGATATATATACACAGTCCCAAAGCTTCAAAGTCTGCTGGAATTCCTAAGAAAGACCATGGTTCATATCTCCACAAATACAGTCTGTGTTGAGAGCAGTCTGTAAACTTTTCTTAAGACTTTAGATGGTAACAGGCTATCCTGCCAGAAGAAAACAGAGTCTAGCCCTTTCTCTTCCTGCAGGCAGGGAAGGCTCACTCTGCGGTAGCCTGCATTTTCTCTAACAGATCTTTTTTTTTTTTTTTTTTTTTTTAATTTATTTATTCATTATTTATACAATGTTCGGCCTGCATGTACACTTTCAGGCCAGAAGAGGATATCAGATCACTTTATAGATGGTTGTGAGCCACCATATGGTTGCTGGGAATTGAACTCAGGACCTCTGGAAGAACAGTCAGTGCCCCTAACCTCTGAGCCATCTCTCCAGCCCTCTCTAACAGATCTTTGGGATGTCCTGCAGTTCAAAGGCTCTGCTTTATGAAAGGGCAAGCCTAGCTGTATACATTCTCAATCCCAACCTAAGACAGCCTCTGCCTTTCCTTTAGAAGACTATAAATTGTAAGATAAAAATTAAAAGATGGTGTATGAAATACTTGCATGAAAATATTCTCATAAAATCTAGTATCATATGCACTGAATATTCATTTTTAAAATGAAGCAACAAAAGCTGAATCCCACATCTACCAACCAACTATAATTTGTAGGCTTTGCTTTTGATTGCCTCTGATTCAAATAAATTGATAACTGAGAAATTTAAATGCCAGTTGATAATAAAGCAAATAATTTTTATGTGACATGATTAGTGCATATTTCTCTGACACATATTCTGAAGTACTTAAGGTTTAAATGACAAGCTCAGCTAGTGTTCACCAGTAATGAGTGACAAAGAGGAGCTTGATTCAGGTACATAAAACAAAACTGAGTTATCAAACTGGATAATGGATACAAAGGTATGAATTTTTTTCTTTCTTATATTTTAAAGATTTCACTTATTTTTAATTATGTGTGTAGGATTGTATATACGAATGCTGGTGCCTGTGGAGGCCAGAGGCTTATGTCCCTAGAGCTAAAATTATAGGCATTTGTGAGTCACCTGACAAGGATGCTGGGGAAAAATTTGGGTCCTCTGCAAGAACAGAAAATGCCAAGCTATCTTTCCAGCTCACATTTTTGGTTTCTGAAAATAATCAAGAATGTTTCATATGGCTCTTTTTATATACACATTCATTTAAAAATGTTTTAAAATAATGTTTCCTCAATTTGAAGATAACTGATTTTTTTCAGGTAACTATAAAAAAACCACATAAATGCAGACCTAAGAGTGTAGATGAAGAAAGGTTATGCTGCCTGCTCTCTCAGCAGCCAGCATCCTGTTATTGCTAGCTGGCATCCACTTTGCTCTTTGCTCAGCTGGCAGGGACTTGCAGCATCGATTGCTCAGGATGCAGGCAAGCAGCCTGCAGCAAGGTGTGTCCCTGGTGAGGCACTGCTGAGTAACAGATTCTGCCTATAGCTGTGCCTCAGCCTGTCTTTCTCCCTCCCCCAATCAGACTCCTCCTTGCCTAACCCTTTTTATTTTTCTGCGTCACCAACACAAAATGGAGTTAGCTGGGGGCAAAAACAATCTGTCTAAAATGGCTGAATGCAGTAGGGAGTGCCGGGCAGTGACAAGAAGAGAAAGGGCACCCCCTGCTGTCCAACAAAGGGACCCCTGTTTTTTGGTGGTGTGGTTTTCCCCCCCTTTCTTGATTACTTTGCATCAAAAATAATCCTAAGAGGACAGATCATGTCTGTTATAATCGTGGATATAGATGTTGAGTTCAAAATTTAAGGAGCAGAAATTGAGGCATGAAGGGTAGGGGGTAATATTTTTCTCAGTTTCTAAAGACAGAGTTAAGGCACAAAGTACGCAGACCTGAATCACAGCGACTGCTCAGTCACGTCTAGAAACAGCTTCTAAGAGATCAGAGGAAGGAAGGAAGTCCTCCTGTGCACACTATCCCACAACTTCAGCGGTGACCTAATGGCCCCTGAGTCCCACAGCTACAGCCATCACTTCCCCAGGAATTCCTGTTACTGGCTTCTCTCAAATGAAGACCACAAACAGGAAATGGAGGAGTGGGAGTCACCCGGTATCTGAGAAGCTAGACTCTTAGGAATTCCAGGTGGAAATGAGTAAGTGGGACCGAATAAGCAACACTGGGAAAACACCCTTGAGGAACAGACTGGCTGGAAAACCAGTTACATCCCTACAGCTGGAAGGTGCAGACTGTTACAAAGCAACTCCACCCAACAGGTAGTCTTCACTTGCTTACTCTACTTTGTCTGCCCAAGATAAGGCATTTGATTCTATTCTACAGGGAACACCCTCCCTTGAGTAAGACTTTATGACTAAAAGAGAACAAACGTGAAAGGAGAGAAGAGTTAAAACATCTTCAAATAAGTGGATCTCCATCACTAATGGTTTCCACTACTTACACATGCGGTCTCTCTGATGTCTAATGTGAGATAATGGTAGTAGATAAACACATTAGCACAGAAGCACCACAGGGCATTTTTAAAAATCCAGCATAAAGTTTGGAGTGTAAGATATTTGAGGCCCTGTAGCTGACTGCAAGCACTGGGGCAAAAAACAATAGAAGCAGAGGTGGAGAGCCAGACGCATGAGTCCACACCTCTAATCTCAGCACCGAGGAGACAGAGGCAGGAAGAAGGGTCACTAAAAGCTCAGGGTTACCATGGTCAATACAGTGAGACAGGGGAGGCAGACTTTGGCACCACTATAATCTCTTTTAAAGGATAAGATCTTTGTAAAAAAAAAAAACAAAAAACAAAAACCATTATGTCCCAGGCAAATTTGAGAAACTAGAGTATCTTATGATACCCCCGAGAAACAATAACACATTTCTGTTATAGTGACATAGACACCGAATCACTAAGTATACCCAGCAGACAACAGACCATCTATTAGACTCCACACAAACTGATTCTGAGAAGACAGTCCAGTCCTGTGTTAAGGAGATACTGTCTGTGTAGAGAATTTTTAGTTTATGTCCCATATAGTTAAATCTACATTAAAAATCAACTCAGCACTTCAAAGCTATTTATAAGTATGCACCACGGCAAGGGGAACAGCATGCCCACTGAACGGCAGTTTTCCATGCCCAAGGGATCACCAGATCACCACCACTGACCTCTTGACCAAAACATACACTCATTTGCTAAATCCCAGAGACAGGTCATTATAGCAGTGCAAGCTGTGAGGAAAACGCAGTAGAAACAGATGAACTCAAAGGACAAAAATAAAACCCGCCAGAGCACCTAGGAACCAGATGCTGAGAGCTGGGTCGAAGGGAGGGAAAGAGAATGCGAAGGAGCCGTGGTAGAGCAGTTAGGAGTCTCTGTGGTCACTCACAGACACTACAGAACTGAGCTTCTTACACAGCCTTTCCCATCACACCCAGACCAGTGACTCAGGGGGTGTGCAGAGCGCTCTGTTGGGTGTGAGTGGGTAGGGACTGGAAGGACAGGCACTTTCCCAAGCAAGGACTCTTCGTGTTAGTGAAAGGGCAGGATAATGCAAGGATAAGGTCCTCTGAGGCAAATGAAAAAGGCATCAAAAAACAAGGTATTAGATACAAAGAACGTTTTCTTTCTCAGAAGAATGTGAGTGGGAGGACCCCAAATAGAGTTAAGTCCCAGTCACATAATATCATTTGAAAACATTTCAGCATGCAGCTCTAAAAGACCACGGCTTTCAAAACACCCAGCCTACCATTATCACAGTAATTTTGTCTTAAATGCCAAGCACTTTATAGTTTATTTGAATCCAATTTGTAAGGACCACAGTACTGATTGACCTATTTCTAAATTCTGTTTTAAGCCATATATTGTCCTACATATTATTTTTTCCTTTGACATGTATGTGAAGAAACCAAGACACTGCTCACTGGTTAAGGGGGAAAAAAAAAAAAATTAAAGGACAATGAAACAGCAGCACAAACCGTCCCGAGAAGGCAGGCTGCTTTCCTGCTATCCTCTTTCAGCAACTGCTAGATTCTGAACCCACGAAATCACAGATCACAGTATATTCACTTCCTATTAGGTTTTAATAACCAAAGGTCATATTAACTCTGTGGTTAGGCATAAACTAAGCTAGCAGGCACAAGGCATTACAGAAATGGTGAGCTGCCCTATCTGACAGTAAACTGGAAGCTGTGCTTAAAACAGTAAGGAAGGCGAGCAGCCGCATTCTTTTTTAGGTGCTCCAGGGTAATTTTATCTCTGCCATTTCACCTACACACACCTAAATATGGAGCAAACTGCAGAGTCCTACACCACTCTGTAACAAAGGAAATCTAGAAATATTCTGTTTTATTAGGGCCTCGGGAGAAGGGAAGTAACCGGGTAGAAACAAAACAAAGAGACAGATGGAGTAAACACCCAGCCCCCAGCCAGAGTCTGTAGCAGCAGCTGCTGGTTTTCATCATATTACTGTTTTTTTTTTTCCTTCTTTGTTCCAGAGCACAGAGCCAGGAAAGGGTGGAGAAGGGGAGGGGCTGAGGGGCAGGACCGTCATCAGTTACTGAAAGTCATCTGATCTTCTCCTCCAATCCCCTGTCTCTGACCTCACAATCTGGAACTTGAGCCAAAATGGCTCAACTGCGCACACACCGTGGCCAAAATGAAAAATGCAAGCATTATATGAAAAAAGAAGCATTCTTTTTTGGAAGCAGTTTTTGTAGGTTTTTCTTGACAACAGGAATGTGTATGTACGTGTACACACAAACACACACACCCAATCTAACAGATCTAAAAGAGAACTCACTCACTGAGTCTTACAGAGTTGGAATTACAGTAGGATCAGGAGGGGCTCCATTCCACTCTGCAGAGAAAGATCCTGCATGTAAATGGGGTTCCTTGCTTCAGGGGATCTTGGAGAAAAAGACAGACTCTATATTGAAATACGATTTTTTTTTTCCCAAAGAGAAGCTAACTTAAGTAAGCAGAATCAGCTTGGACAACAATGAAGCAAATGTGGTTGCTTGCTTTACTGAACTCTGCTCTGTAGACAGTGACTGGACCACGGACTCTGGAAACTCCTTGTTCAAGCATCCTGAACAATCACCAACTTTCCTTCACATTCTTTTCTCCTTATTATAAAAACAATATTACCACATTATCATAAATAAATTTACAGGAAAAAAATCTAGTTAGAATGCTTTAGCAAAAACCTCGCATTCTTAATAGCACTCTGGCACTTGCCCTTTTGTTTCTAAATAATCCCTTTAAAAACAGCTGAAAAGTATCCATAATTTGTCCCCATGTCACCAACGCTATTCTCAATTAAGAAGAGTCTTAAGGTGCAACAGTTACAGGACACTAAGTTCTAGAGCAGCTTCTCTGAAGGACAAGTGTTCGCATGGGGAACTCTAATTGGGCCACAAAGAGAAAGGCATAAAAATAGAAGGGGCCTTGGGGAAAGGAGGGATTCAGCAGGAAGTTATGGATAAGTGAGAAAGATGCAGGAGAATGTAATTAGAGAC
The DNA here is from genome assembly GCF_903995435.1 of Acomys russatus. Taxonomy (NCBI): domain Eukaryota; kingdom Metazoa; phylum Chordata; class Mammalia; order Rodentia; family Muridae; genus Acomys; species Acomys russatus. The sequence goes on from NC_067156.1 coordinate 26,241,572, forward strand.
ATGAGCAATCAAATTGTAAAAGGGTAATGTTTCTAAGAAAGAAAATGTAAAACCTGAGATAAAAGCAAGCAAAGAATGTGATGCATAGGCCTTTCCCTGAGTGCCACCCTCCACCATGGAGCAGTGCCCTTGTGTCAGTGATACAGAGCCCTGACCCTGCCTCAGCATCTAAGAAGATGCACAAAAACCAAGAGGCGAACATGGGCTGGAGCAAGTGGGATAATGTCAGCAGCATTTCTAAAGAGCAAAGATTACTTCAGTCCTCTATTTTTGTTTTATTCTTGTACTTACAATAACACTTAGAATTTAAGTGACTAAGATTTTTTTAGATGAAGAATCTTGAAAATATAGCATCAAGGTATAGGAAGCATAGTCAATCAACACAGGAAGGACAAGAATTCATATTTGTATTTACCTGTAACTGCAGTTTTAAAACCACAAAATTAAAACATTAAAATAAATTAAAAAATAAAGCATGACCATTTCTAGAGGGTAGGAGTGAAATGGGGTAAGAGGCTGCTAGGAGTGAGCCTAGTTTACAGGGCCTCCAGCACTGAAACTCCTATGCTGCCCGTGCTACAGACATGCACACACACCAAAGCCCCAGAGTAAGCGTTCCTCAGTAGAAACACTTTCCTGGCAAACAAGATGCTTCAGACTCAAGAATTCTTGAAGAGCACAAGGTTAAAGATCCTTTAGATCTTTGGGCTCCAATAGGTAGCAAGAGTGCCCTGTATTACTCTCTTCTTTCACAGCCTAGTTCTGCTCTGCGATCATACTTCCTGGAGACCCCATTCTTTCTCAGGACATCTCTGCTCTCCGACTCCAGGTCTCCGCAGCCAAACTTGTTCAAGAGCTATGCCTTTAATGCCCCATCTCTCGTCATCTTAATTTCCTCCCGGTTCTACAACTCCTTTGCTGCACAAAGGTGATGAGACCCATCTCTCCAACCTACTCAGTTTCTAATTGCAAGTTTCTGGCTACTTCACTGGCCCCAGGGAACTTCACAACGTCCTTCTACAATGCTACTGAGATCTGAAAGGAAGGATGGCAAGAAAACAATCTTATAAAAACAAGCGTCTCTGAAATAATGCCTGTTGGCAGTCAGCAGAAAACTAAAAACTTTTTAATTTCCTACGACCCCCTGAAGGACCAGGGTAACACTTGTATAGCTATTCTGATACAGGTAATGAGATGCTACTAAAATAAAACAGAGAGCAGCTTCTAGACTGTGGCAGACCGAGGATGTAGAGCAGAAAGTGAAGTGAGTACCGGAGTAAGCACCAAGCCTAACGAGACAGACTGTGTGCTAGAATGCATGCTCTACCGCACTCCAGTGTTCTCTGGAGATAGAGCCAGGAGTTCTAACTTCAACATGCCCCTCCATTAAATCTTTAGGCACATTAGAGCCTGAGACTGAATGGTATCAATGGACACTTACATAGAGAGAATCATGGCAACAAATGGCAGAAGCTTAGGCTATACTGCACCTCACACCAGATGATCGAACTATTAACAAATACATTGAAACAGTTTTTTTTAAATCTATGATGCTAGATAATAACCTGGGTTTGGGCGGTAGATAAGTTGTGCTTATATCTAATAGGTACAACAAAGGTACATACCAAAGTTTAGATGGCCAGAAACATAGTGTAAAAATGGAATCATCTTGAGACAGTAAAGTTTTTAAAAATACAACATATAACCATTGAGTGAGGTCTAGTGTGTTTAAAGTAACTCTTCAGTAGAAACTGTGACAGAAGCCGTGTGGATGTTATAACACAGCATGTATGTGTATGGCTATATCATAACACTGATAATTTCATAAAAGCAAACATTGTTCAGCCCCAGGACTGCCAAAGAAACAACGATATTACTCTTTAAGAACCTAGATTCGCCAGGTGTGGTGGCGCACGCCTTTAATCTCAGCACTTGGGAGGCAGAGGCAGGTGGATCGCTGTGAGTTCAAGGCCAGCCTGGTCTAAAAAGCGAGTCCAGGACAGACAGCCAGGACTACAAGAGAAATCCTGTCTCGAAAAAAACAAAAACAGAAACAAGCAAACAAAAAAAGAACCTAGATTCTAACTGCACCGAGACAAGATCTTTCTGTATAAGGGTAAAATCTGACAGGCAGCATCTGATTGCTCTAATTTTACTGATCAGTACGCAAATAAACCTCCTGGCCAGCAGAGGGCGGCATCGTAGCAGTTTGTATCTTAAAGCAGCAGCAGGGCTGCTCTCTAACGTGACTGCATCACAACCAGGCGTAACAATGACACATCAAAAATAAGAGAGATCCATGTGCCATCTGGTGGCGAAAAGGAGAAGAGCACTGCTACTGACAGATTTCTCAGATCCCAGAAGTTTAGAAGGAATTAAAGTTAAATTATCTTTATCTGATGACACTTCCCTTAAATCTCCACCAGGAACTACATCAGCAGCCTTTAAGCAAAAGTTATAAACCTTCCCCCTAGTTTTAGCTCTTAATCTCACAAGTACTAACTGTAAGAAAGCAGTAGGTTCTCCTGTCTGACCCTTGGTACCATTTTAAAATAAAGAGGACAGGACTCTATTCAACCAAAAATAGCAACAAAAGACCATAGAAAGTTGTCAAAACAAGAACCAGAGATTATGGTTGACTGTGCCAAGGACAGCAGTGGCAAAGAAGATGGGAGGAGAAAAGTAACAGAACCAGAAGTTCACAACCAAAATGATACTGCCTAGCAGTGTCAAAGGCCAAGCAATATAATAGACTGAGTAGAGGAAACTAAAGAGCAGGAATAGACAGAGAGATAAATGTAAGACCACTTGGTAGCCAGGACACGGAGAAAGTGTGCCCTGGTAGGGTAGTGTGTACAGGACACGGAGAAAGTGTGCCCTGGTAGGGTAGTGTGTGCAGGACACGGAGAAAGTGTGCCCTGGTAGGGTAGTGTGTGCAGTATCTTCCAGCTACAGATCCAGTGCAGACAGGATGGAAATAAGAATCATGATGAAATGAGAGAGACCCTCAATGGAAGAAAAACACCAGAGGAATGATTATTGTAATGTGTAGCCATGGAGATTTGGTGAGGAGTGAAGTCATCTAGGAGGTCAAAGGCAGGCTAAAAGTTCCGTGTGCCTAGAGGATTGCTGAGATCACAATAATAAAGAAGAGAGTGCCTGGAGAGAGGTCCTTAGAGGGAAACACTAAACTAGCTGTGAGGCTCTGGTTCTGATCGTCATTGTTAATGGAGGGTGGGGAAGCAGAGAGGACCAACAATAATGGAAGGGCTGCGGTTATTTATGATGAACACACGAGAGGACAGGTGCAGGTCAAGATCAAGAACTGAGCAACTTACTTGTGTGACAGGAATCTTAGTAGAATCACGACCCCTTTTATAAGAACTGGGGAAAATCAGGGTGGCAAGATGGCTCAGCAGGTGGAATGCATGCCACCAAGCCTGATGACCTCAGCTTGATAAGGTACTTAGATGGCAGAAGAAGAAAACTGCCTTGTACTCTCCGCATGTGCACTGTAGCTTGCACACATCCATGGACCCACTAAATAATGTTTTAAAGAATGATAGTATGGAAAGCTAAACCAGAAGTAGCTGAAAAATAAAGAATGGTTAGAAGGCTGGGCGGTGGTGGCTTTAATCCAAGCACTGGGGAGTTAGAGGCAGGCAGATCTCTGTGAGGCCAGTCTGGTCTACAGAGTGAGTTCCAGGACAGCCAGGGCTAAAACTGAGAAACTCTGCCTCTGGAAAACAAAAAAAGAAAAAAAGAAAAAGAAAAGAAATGTCAGAAACTCAGTGTGTGAGAACTCAAGAGTAACTGTCAGTACAGGATAACAAAAGCAAGTGGGTGATATAAACTGGTACCAGATTCCAAATTGTTGCTTTCTAGTAAAGAGAAAAGCAGAAGAAGGGTTTGAAAGTGATGACAGAGAATAAAACGGACACCACCCCAATTTCTAGGTCCACTGGGGTGAGGATGACAGAAAACATGGCAGGCCAAAAGGGAGAGCAGTGCTGAGGGAAGCCAAGGTGCTAAAACACTATGTTGTACTGGGACTAGATCATGAATTCTAGTACAATGAAGTATTTTTTAGAACTTAGGTGGGAGGCAGGAAAAAAAAACACACATAATCTTACAGAGATTAGAATGTGGCACTTCCTGTGGTAACAACACCTCGGCACAGTATCGGATTCTATAGATCCTCAGATATGTCAAAGTATAAAAAGGGATACTTACAGGCTCATTTTTACACCACTGGTGAAAGAGGCAACACTAAATACATGCTGTGCATTATTACTGCATAAGCCAGCTCACTCAAGACTCATATAGCAAGTATACTAATGGCTTTAGATGACAAGAACTTCCCAAATGCTTTGAGCTAACAATCTCACCCTACTCAAAATCCACGACAAGCTAATAAGGAAAAGCTAGCACCCAACAGGTATGTGAACAGTACCTCTGGTTCTAAAACACATTGAGAAATGGACAGAATAGACATCTTTCTGCCAAGAGACTCACCTACCGGGAAGTAGGCTGAGCTCTTACAATTTTGTTTCTACACGTTTAAATAGCAGAGGCTAAGAAATTCCCTAACACCAGCTGGGCACAGTGTTGAACACCTGTAACCCCAGCACTCAGGACCCAGAGGCAGAAGTTCCCTGTGATTTTTCAGACCAGCCAGTGCTAAGACCTTGTCCCAAAAAATAGTTTACAAAAGCTTTGCAAACACTAATAAAGATACAGTTGGGTGAGTGCCACCTAGTGGGCAGAAGGGAGAGTCACAAGGAAATGACAACTACCCTCTGTTCTTGCTGGGGAAGGGGTTATTGTCCATCCCACCCATCCACCCCCAAAGGCTCCTCCTGAAGCCTAGAGCCAGAACAAAGCTAGGCAGGAGCAGCAGATAGGCCAGCCTACCTGCTATTGGCCACACACTGGCTTCTGTAGCAACAGCAAAAAGTTGTAGAATTAAGCTGGATTTGCATTAAACCTAATGAGAATACTTCTGAAAGGATTAAGGACAGGAGTCCTTTATTGATATCCTTGTGCAGTTTACACCGCTGAAAACAAAGTAAACCTTGCTGCTATACTGTAGAGTGCTGGCTCCTCCTTAATTCTCAGATTTTAAGAGCTCAAATCACTTCCCTGATAAAAATCTATAGTTTGAGAATCAAGGCAAGCACATTCAAGGGATAATAATAATAATAATAATAATAATAATAATAATAATAATAATAATAATAATAACAACAACAACAACAACAACAACAGAATTATTGTTGTTATTTATATGGATTTTGTTATTGTTACTATTATTTTTATTATTTCTATGGAAACCATGGACTAGAAGTCATACACCTGGATCTGGTAATATAACCCTAGGACTTTTTGGGTTTTTTTGTTTGTTTGTTTGGTTTGGAGACAAGATTTCTCTGTGTAGCCTTTGCTGTCCTGGACTCACTTTGTAGACCAGGCTGGCCTTGAACTCACAGAGATGGCCTGCTTCTGACTCGAGGGCTGGGATTACAGGCATGCTTCACCACGCCCAGTTAAACCATAGGAAAGCTCTCTAACTATGTAGCAAGGAAGGAACAAAATCTACTGTTTCCTCAGACTTCACTGTGGGCCAAATAGGGAGCTAGTTCATGAAGCTTCCACTTGAGCCACTTTCTCCCTTGTAGCCCTGGCCCTGCTGGCTGTTTCAGACTCTAGGGAGGAAAGGGGAAAACTAGTAAATCAGCCAACATCCAGCCTCTAATTTCTATCTTCTAAAGAAAAAGTCCCTTCCATTTATTTAATCTTTTTCTCTTTTCAACAGACCCAACTAAAAGGCTCTTTTGCATTCTTACCTTTAGAAGCTGCAGGATCCAAGGGCCAGGAGGAGAAAGCATCAAATATTGGAAAGAAATAGAACAGGAATTACATATGGCTCTTGGTTATTGTAGACAGTCTGTAGCTCAGCCACCCATCCTGTCAAAGGCACTTGTTGACTCCCTAACTAATTAAATACTCTGGTCTGAACATGACACTTTCTGAGAGAACCATAATCCATAACTATCAAAATGGGCTACCCTGAGCTTTTGGTAACACAGTCTTATATCTCTGTTAGTTATACTAATACAAAATGCTTACAAGCAACAATTCTCTTTCCTAACCTCATAATACAAGAACATTTTCTTTTCCTTGGGATGGATAAAAATCCATGTCTCTTCTTACCAGCATTCCCCTTCTACCCTCACTAAGGGAAGGGAAAGCACGAGAAACCCACCTGAGGGGAAGGGAAGCTCTCCCTGTCTGGAACTTAAAAAGGAGGTACTCACACTTGACCTGGGCAGAGAAGGCGTTAGTAAGTTTGGCAAAAAGTTCATTGTTCTCAAAGCGGTCTTCCTTCACCTTTGTCCAGAAGCAGTCCTGGGAAAGGTCCTCAGCCACAAACTGTATAAAGAGATGTGGGGTAAGATCTACTAGGTTGAATTCTGAGCTCCCTATGCTAGAAAAATGACTAAGAGATCCAACAAAAGTGACTCCAATTATCATCAATGTTGACTAGCCCTATAACTAACTTAGAATACAGACAGTAGCTGTGCCCCTCACGAGGGATCAGGAGATGTTTCTAGTCTGTTTATTGGTAATTAGTCAAGAATCAAGATAAGTTCTGGGGATCTTCCTCCTAATCCCAAATCTTCTAGTTTTAGAAGCCTTAAAGGTTTATTTCCAATGTTCCTTGTTCTATGTCTTTCCATCAATCTGGCTATGTTTAACTTAGTTTCTAGAAGCAAAAGCCTGACCCAACCATGCAGGTCACAACACACCTCGTGGGCTGTGCAAGCAATTTTCAGTCATTTTTGCCCTAGTAAAATGACAACTGTCAAACTACCATGGTGCTCATATTATCAGAGAAAAGGCAAAATGTATTAAGTGAAGTTAAGTTTAATTCAGATATATTCACACAGGGCCCGCAGAGCTTGTGGTAATATCTGAAACAGATGTTGTATAAACACAAACACAAGCAGCGATGGACTGATGTGAGCCTAACACTCGGTAGCCTACTCACGCACAAATACAAGGTAAGGAAAGCAGTTTAAGATCTACTACTGATGGAGAAAAACTTACCTTGGACCAGTTAGGCCTCCGGAGCTGCACCTCTGGCTTATAAACTTTTTTGGGGGTTAATCCAAATGGCAGAACTGGGGCTGCAGCAATCCCAAATCCAAAAGGAGGAGGTGGAGGTATGCCCATTCCAGGTGGAGGTGGAGGAATGCCAGGTCCTCCAGGAAAAGGAGGAGGCGGAGGAGGCAGTCCTGGTCCTCCAGGCAAGGGAGGGGGTGGAGGAACACCAATGCTTCCAGGCAAGGGAGGGGGTGGAGGAACACCAATACTCCCAGGCAAGGGAGGGGGTGGAGGAACACCAATGCTCCCAGGCAAGGGAGGGGGTGGTGGTATACTAGTACCCCCAGGTAAAGGAGGAGGTGGGGGGATGGCAGTACTGCCAGGCAAAGGAGGAGGTGGAGGGATAGCAGTACTGCCAGGCAATGGAGGGGGAAGGGGGATGCCAGCATCCATAGGTAAAGGAGGAGGTGGAGGGATGCTAGTACTTGCAGGCAGAGGGGGAGGAGGTGGGATGGTACCTCCAGGAAGAGCGGGTGGGGGTGGGGGAGGTGGAATAACAGTGCCAGAGTCACCAGGCAGAGGAGGGGCAGGGGGAACAGTAGCACTGCTAGAGACAGGAGCAGCAGCAACCACAGCAGAGAGAGAAGCCATTTCCTTCTTGGCATCTTCTAGCTCCTTTGATAGCTTAGCAACCTAAAGAAGCAATACAGAAGTAAGTACTTCTGAGCCCACTTCAAGGACTTCGGGGTCGGGAAAGGGCCTAAGAAGCCACTTAACCCAAGTTTCTGTTTAGCTATAGACGGACTGAGTGCTCAGAAGATCACATGAATCTTCTCAAAGTCATGAAACTAGAACTCAAGTCTTCACGTTCTTAGTTTTAGTGTGCTTTGATTTATCCGACTATGAAACGGAAGCATGTGCTATGCAGATAATCCCACAGCTGCACAAATGACCAAGTCAGTAGTACTGCAGGGGTCAGAGAAGTGTAAACTAAGCTGGACAGACTTAAGTAAGCGAACAGTTTAATGTTTACTCCTAAATGTATTAATTATTTCTAGATACTACCGTAAGTAACATTTATCATTCTTTACATTTCTCTGTTCTATATTTCCTAAATTTTTGTCTTACATACTATATATTCCCCCAAACAAACAACGCAGTAAATGACTGTTAGAAACACGCACCATCTGATAGGTGCTCTTCAGTAGCATCGTGGCAGCTGCACGCACGCTGCACACCATCCCTGCTCAGACATTACCTCTCCTGTCAACTTGGACACCTCTGTTTCCAGGTCATGTTTCTGTGTAGCAATCTGCAGCTTCTCAGAATCCAATGCATCCTTTTCTCCTTGAAGATCCTGAAGTTTCTGCTCAAAGTCATTTTCCATCTTTTTCATTTCTACTTGTAACTCATGCCGGGCTGTTAACTCTGAGTCCAACTAAAGAAGGAAGGAGGGGGAAAAAAATCAAGGCTCCCAGAAAGCTTTCTGTCATAACTTTAGCTGTCAACTTAACACAAACCTAGAGTCGCCTGGAAAGAGGGAACCTCAACTGAAGAACTGCTCAGATCAGACTGGCCTGTGGTCCTGTCTGTGTGGCATCTTCCTAACTGCTAACTGATACAGAAGGGTTCAGTCCACTGTGGGCTGTGCCATTCCTAGGCAGGTAGACCTGGGATGTGTAAAAAAGGTAGCTGATCAAGCCAATGGGAAAAGGCCAGGGAGCAGCATTCCTCTAGTTTCTGCTTCAAGCTCCAGCCTTGGCCTCCCTTGATGACAGACTATCAAGTATAAGATGAAATAAACCCTTTCCTCTCCAAATTGCTGTAAGTCCTGGTGTTGGTCACAGTTGACACAAAGCAAGCTAGGACACTCTTCATCCCAGTAAGGAGTATAAGGACTAGTCCTTATAATTTACTATTTTGTCCCAACACCTACTCTATAGCGCTTACTGACCCACCTCCCAGGTAATGCTTTGAAAAGAACAGAACAGCACAATCTCGACCTTAACATCAAAGTTAAAGGAGAATGAAAGATCATTTTCAGTCTTCCTACTTTCACAGTTAAACCAAGTCAACCAACCTACGATGTGAAGGACCTTTAAGCATGTCCTGGTTAGTTTTATGTCAACTTGACACAAGCCAGAGCCATCAGAGAGAAGGGAGCTTCAATTAAGAAAATGCCCCTGTAAAACTAGGCTACAGTGATTGATGAGGGTGGGCTCAGTCCATTGTGGACAGCACCACCTCGGTGGGCCAGTGTTTCTAGCATCTGTAAGAAAGCAGGCTGAGCAAACCATGGGTAGCAAGCCAGTAAAGCAGCATTCCTCCATTGTGTCTGCATCACAGACACAGCTCCTGCCTCCAGGTTCAGCCTTGCTTGAGCTCTGGTCCTGATTTCCTTCAATGGTGGACAACAGTGTGGAAGATGTGTAAGTATCATTTTTGTTGTAGTATTATAATATATCAATTAGATAAGGCTTATTAAATGTGTTTATATTCTGTCTGCCTGGGTTTTTTGTTGTTTTATTTGTGTACTGGCTAGTTTTATGTCAACATGACACAATCTAGAGTCGTCAGAGAGGAGGGAGCCTCAGTTGAGAAAATGCTTCCAGAAGATGCAGCTATAAGGCACTTTTTAAATTAGTGACCAACATATGAAGACCCAGAGCATTCTGGTTGGTGCTATTCCTGGTCTGGTGGTCCTGGGTTCTGTAAGAAAGCAGGCTGAGTAAGCCATGATGAGCAAACCAATTAAGCATCACCCTCCATGGCCTCTGCATCAGCTCCTGCCTCCAGAATCCTGCCCTGCATGAGTTCTTGTCCTCACTGCTTTTGATGATGAGCTGTCACACAAAAATGTGAATGAAGTAAACCCTTTCCTCCCCAAGAGGTTATGGTATTTCATCACAGCAATAGTAACCCTAACTAAGACAAACCAGGACAGCTGCAGTGCACAATTCCAGACACAACTGGAATCCTTAAGCACTACAGAGATAAGAGGAACTGAGACATATTCCAGTTCCTCCTGTCCTAGGAGTAAGACTTGATTGGTGCATGCTTACATAGGACATTGCTGTCTTTCCTGCTTTGTCTGGAGGCCCAAGAGCTGTGCAAGGTCACCTCCAGCTTCTCCTCCCACATCAGTACATTCTTCCCACTAACAAAAAGCTTTCCCCTGGGAACCTTTGGATTCTGAATGCTTCTGAAATAGACAATACTGTCTCACATATCAAAAAATTATCTTCAAAGAAAAAAGATATACTGTATTTTTCAGACTATAAGGTGCACCTAACCATAAGACGCACCCAGTTTTTAGAGCAGTAAAACAAGAAAACAGTAAGTACAGCAATCGGACCATAAGGTGCAACCTAACTTCCCCCCACTTTTGGGGGGGGAAATGCGTCTTATGGTCAGAAAAATACAGTATCCAGATTTACTTGTGTGCGTGTGTTGCATATACACTATCTGTGGATGGTACTGGAGTGTTAACCGAAGCTTTCACACAATGAGCAAGTGCTTAGCACCAATCCCCTCATACACACCTTTTTTTCCAGCTCTGTAGCTTTGGCCTCAGATTTTTCTACCTTTGTTTTATCAATCATTTGATCTGAAAAAATAAAAACAATTTGATCGGAAAACAACACAGTAAGTAAACCCTCAGCTCCTGAGGCCTGCGCCTCTGCTCCTAGGTCTCTTATGTGCTCAAGGGCAGTCACCTGTCCTCTTTGCTATTACTCTTCTTAATGTTCTGCACCAGACCAAGAAATGCATGTCAGTTAAGCACATTTTACAATTTCCTCTAAATTTTACTTATACAGTTGCTTCATATTTTGTGTGTATGTAGTCTATATGTATGTGTTGAGTACAGGCACGTGTATGTAACACATGTGGGAATCTGATAACAACTATCAAGAGTGGTTCTTTCTTGCCACCATATGGAATCTAGGGCACCATCCCAGGTCCTTGGGCCTGCATGCAGTCTCTACTTACTGCCAACTTGCTGGCCCTCAACTTAGGATTTCTAAGTGCAGAGTAAGGCAATCACATGAATGATGCTTTTGTGTGACTTTATGATTCTGAGACCAGCAGGATCAGAAAACAGCTAAAGTCCCTGCAAAACACAGTGTATAAGAAAGGTCAAAAATTTTAATTTGTGCAGAAATAAACTAAGGAGACTATATAATCCTAGCAAAGAAGGTATATTGAGAAAGAATAAAAATCAGGACTAGAATAAATTTTCTAAAAGATGAAAACAAAAGGCAGAAACATTGAGTGTTCTGAGGAGCTAGGTAGGAAAACACACACACTTACCAACCAATCCCTCAATATCAATCTGAAGGTGCCGGCACTTGAAGTCAGGATCAGTTCCACTCTTATGTAGAACTATCTGAGAAACACATTCTTCTATCAATTTATAGTATTGTGGCCTATAAAAGAAATAAAACAGACTTATCAAAGGGAATCAAAATATAGCTTCCAGAAGCATTGTGGATCAAGAAAAGTTAACAATAAAAAGAATTAAGAGTAAGTATTCAAAAAGAGCTTTGATGAAGCTAGCAGAAGCATCACTGCTGAGCTAGCCAACTCTTCTCTTCTAGATCAGCTGTCATTCTTTCTACTTCAGATACTCAAAAGCGATTACAGGTTGGGGCTATAGGTCAGTGGTAGAACATGTACTCAGCATGTAGAAAATGCTGAGTTCAACCCCTAGCACATAAATGTTTGCGCGCACGCGCGCGCGTGTGTGTACATGCACACATCTGGGCATTGTACATGTATAAAAGTACCCATGGAGGTCACAAGTGTCAGATGGAATTACAGGTAGTTTGTGAGGCTAATGTCAGTGCTGGGACTGTTGGGTCCTCCATAAGGGTAGTATGCATGCTTAGCTGCTGAGCCATCCCTCCATCCGCCAATAACCTTTCTTACCATTTGCCTCCCAATGCCCAGACTTGGTTCTAGGCTTATGAGCCTTCTGGTCATGCTACTGCGGATCTCTATTCTGGGCAAGCAGAAGGAATTGTAAGTCCCCATCTCTCCTTGTCGCCATCCTCACCCCATCTACCCACTCCCTTCTCAGGACATTTTACTTTATGCACACTTACCTCCTCTACAGAGGTGCCTGCCAACAGTTGCTATGTTGATCAAACAGCTGACAACCTCCTTTAGGTCTGTGACTAATAAACCTAATCCATAGTCTTTTTCATTTTCTTTTTACTTTTCTAGAACTATCTTTGTGAATTTAAGGATGCTGTTTTTCCACTTAGATGCAAAGTTTTCCACAGGCATACCAGCTTACCTAGCCTCATAATCATTCCGGACCAACAGGAGATGCTGCAGGATAGACAGGAAGTGTGGCTCTGCCTTTGAATCTTTCACTGTGTTTAAAAGAATCTGGAAAACTTCACCAAAGTCAGTAGAAAAAAAGACATGCTAAGGAAATCAAATAATCAGAAGCTGTTTGGCAGATGGCTTGCTCAACCAACAGAAGCTAAGGAAAAGTAGCAAGATGCCACTTCTACTCTGAGAGCTGCCTCTAAAACATCACTAGTTCCATTAACCAAGAGTGGAACTATCCACAGATAAAGGATTTCTAGTATGTGCCTGAAGATCTAAGACAGAAACTAAAAATAGAACCACCTCAAAGTCACTTGTGGCAAATAATCAAATACATAATAGTATTATTGCTAATCAGTCAAAAAGGGCTCAGGGTACCATCCTACATCTCAGTAAGTTATCATGCTCTATGAGGCATACAGAGACTTGGATGGATGCTTTAGGATGAGGTCAATCTGGTTGTAACATGTTACTTTACCACTTCACTGACTGCCAGGTTGATGGGTGCCTTTATGTTAAAAAGATCACCTTTACTGGCTTTCCTGGCCTATGCGCTGAAGCAAATAAACCCAACAAGAATATGAAGACAGTATATATATATATATATATATTTTTTTTTTTTTTTTTTTTTTTTTTTTTTTTAAATTTTTTTTTTTTTAAATGAGACAGGTTCTCACTATGTAGTCTTAGCTAACCTGTAAACCAGGCTGGCCTCAAATTGAAGAGATCCTCCTGTCTTTGCCTCCTGAGTTCCAGAAGACAAATTCAAGGTCTGTGCCACCACCACACCCAGTCTTCTGTCCTAGTCTAACTTATCACTCTCCATACTACTCCATACATTCAGCCTACAAGTAAATGCACCAACTGTCTTGAACTCAGTCATCAGTCATAAAAGGATATTCCATCTCCATGCGGATGTCATCCAGCCGTCCCTTCAGATCACAGAAGTCTTCATCCCCTTGCTCATCAAACACAGATAGCTGTATTCTCATGTCATCATTTTCAATTTCTCGAAGCTCCTGTCAATGACAGAAGCAGTTAGAGAACCCAAAATATTCTATGTGGCTAGAAATTCAAACCTTCAACTTAAGCCTGGTGTTTAAGGTGACAACCAGAATCGCCTTAGGGATGACTGGGCTGTAAGGGCAGGAAGAGCAGTCCAGCTGTTCTAGTGAAAGGCTGCATCTTACCTGCAACACCTGATGCAGCCCCAAGCGCATCAGTTCACTTCGGATGTGAACTCGGAAGTCAAGTTCCTCAGCTGGAGTGATGAGAGCGTTGATCAGCTGTAGACACCCTACCTGAAATAAGCACGTCAACAGTGAGCCTCAGGGGTAAGGATCACAGCCTGGAGCTCCAAAAAAGATGCAGAATAACTTAGGCATTAGGATCTAATGTTAGTATAGCACTTTCGCTTTCCTAAGGTACTAATCAATAGCTGGTTTATACCCCAATATCACAAGGAGAAAAGCAGCACTTTGTTTTTTTAGAGAGGGGAAAAAAAATCATTTCCCTTCAGAGAAAAAAACCTAAAATATAAAATATATAGTAGAGAACTACTCTATATATTTTATTAAAAATGTTTTTAAAAATGGATTAGTATGCGTGTGCGTGTGTGCGAGAGAGCATGCCAGTGCTCAAAGAGCCAGAGGTGTCAAATACCCCTGGAGCTAGAGTTACAGGCAGTTGTGAACTGTGTGACTGGGGCGCTGGGAATTAAGCCTGGTCTCCTGGAGGAGGAGGCTATGCGCTTAGCTGGTGAGCCAACTCTCCAGCCCCCATACGGTCTATTAAAAGGCCAAAGCACACCAGACCTGGTGGTATAGACCACCAGGAGGCACGAAGATCACCAAGGCTAGCTTAGGCAATTACCACATGTGTAATTCCAGGACTTGGGAAGCCGAGACAGGAGGATCAGACATGTCTAGCCTGAACTATAATGAGTCTGAGGCCAGTCCAGACCACAAGACAAAATAAAAATATTCCAAAATAAAAAATTTTAAAGGGCTCCCCAGTTCCTTGTCCAGCAGTAGTTCAGTAATAGGGGACGACTCAGCCTAAGCAAAGCCCTAGGTTCACAGAAACATGAAGCATAAGTGAGCTCTGTCCTTCCATTTTGAATTCTACTCTCTTCCACTGGTTTAAGGGAGATTACATACTTTGAGTGCAATGGAGTTCCCACTTTTTAGTCCATCCAGCAGTGGCTGGAAGCGTTCAACCTCATCCATTTCTGCTCTCTCTGTCATTGCTGCCAAAACTCGCTCATTCCTGCCCAAGAGAAAAGAAATAAGAATTGCCCAGGTGCACTGGCACAGACATGGACAGACCTGACAGAGAATAAACCAATTAGGAGACAAGATATTATCAATGCTTCAGGTTTCTCTAATTATTCTCTTAACACCCAAAATACCAGGATCTGATTAAAAGCAATGGACTGTCTTTTAAGAAAATAACTTCCTAAAACCCACTCCTAGACCCGTACTCATGAATACAAAATTAAAATCTCTGAATGAAATATAAATTACTCTGACTTTTCAAGGACCAATTTCTAATGCACATTTCATGTGGTCCACTCCTAGAAATCTATTAAACATAAATGCATAAATGTAATAGAAAATATGTGTGGAGATGTGTACTGTGGCATCATTGGTAATGGTAAAAATTGTTATCACCTACAGCAAGGTCAGAATCTGCTTCAGTACACCTATGGTGTAGGAATAGAAGAAATACTAATTAAATAATATAGGAGGCAGAATTGATTTGTAGTATTTTATATATATGCATATACTGAACATATAAAATGTTACATGGCCACTAAAAATAATAAGGTAAATACCAATAAAGAATGATGTACAAAATCTCTTAAATAAAAATAACCAAAAGGAAGCTGTGTGTGTGGCACACACGTGCAATCCCAGGACTCAGGAGGCTGACACAAGAGGATCAGACATGTCTAGTCTGGACGATAAAATGAGTCTGAGGCCAGTCCAGACTACAAAACAATTCTGCCTTTAAAAACCCACAATGGAAGTGGGAGTTAACAACATCAACAACAACAGTATTTTACTTTTGTTAAAACAACACTTACAAGAAAACAAAAGCCTGTTCTATACATGTAATGGTTTATGGGCATAAACTATCATTTCTCAGCTATAAGATTGCAAGTTTTCTAAGAACCAAGGAAATAGAATGTTCATGCTTAGAGAAGAGTCTGTGAAGTCCAGCCAAGCCATTAGCAATGGTTCTTTTCAACGCAGGATTTAGGGAAAGGATGAACTGCTAAAATTTTATGTCACATACATTGATATCACTGGATTATTAAGATAATAATAATGAGCTGAGCATCGTTATCTTAATGATGGTGGTGCACACCTTTAATCCTGGCACTCAGGAGGCAGAGGCAAGTGGAGCTCTGTGAATTCAAGGCCAGCCTGGTCTCCAGAGTTCCAGGACAGCCAGAGCTACACAGAGAAACCCTGTCTATAAATAATAAATAAATAGCTGTTTCTAGAATTAAATACACATATGACAGTTAAAAAAGAAACCTTTGTTGTGGGTAAAACAATACTAATGGAAATGTAGCAGATAAGTTATACTGGCTGGGTTTTATGTCAACTTGACCCAGGTTAGAGTCATGTGAGAGGAGTAACTTCAATTGAGAAAATGCTTCCGTAAGATGAGCTGCTAGGCATTTTCTTAATTAGTGGTCCTTATGGGAGGGCCCAGCCCATTGTGGATGGTCCCAGAGCTGGTGGTGCGAGGTTCTATAAGAAAGTAAGCTGAGCAAGCCCAAGAGAAGCAATCCAGTAACAGCTCCCCTCCATGGCCTAGACATCAGCTGTCTCCAGGTTCCTGCACCGTTTGAGTCCCTGCCCTCATTGCTTTGATGATGAACTATTTTATGGAACTGTGAGTGAGCTAACTCTTTCCTCTCCAAGTTGCTTTTTGCCATGGTGTTTCATCATAGCAATAGTAACTCTAAGATATAAGTCTACTATACGTTTTTTAATTTTAAATTCATTACTTTATGCATTTAGTTTTTGCCTGTGTGTATGTCTGTTAGTACTATGTGTATAGATGGTATTCAGATATGAGAAAAGGGCACTGGATTCCCTGGACCTGACATAGCAGACTGTTGTGAGCCAACATGCTGGTGCTGGGAGTCGAACCTGGGTCCTCTAGAACAATAACCAGTATTCTTAACCTCTGAGCCATCTCTCTGTGCCCCTTATTAGACTTCAATGGACACATCAGTTACCATAATTTAGGAAGCTTAAAATTGTTTTAATTCATATGTATTTTGTGTGAACATGTGCATAAATTAGAGGACAACTTGTGGGAATCGGGTTTCCCCTTTGTTATGTTGGTCCCTGGGATTGAACTCAGATCAGGCTTAGCAGCAGGTGCCTTTACCCTCTAAGCCATTTTACTAGCATTTTCTTTTCTTATTACAGGATTGTGTGTATGTGTGTGTGTGTGTGTTCACATGTGTCATGGTGTGTTTACAGAGGTCAGAATCACCGTGGTCCATTCTCTCCTACTATGTGAGTCTCAAAAGACCAAACTCAAGTAGTCAAGGCTTTGAGGTAAGTGCCTTTACTCAGGGTCATACTGTCAGTTACCATGGTTTTATCTTTTCTTTCTCTTTTTGTTTTGTTTTGTTTCTCGAGACAGGGTTTCTCTGTGAAACCCTGGCTGTCCTGGACTTGCTTTATAAACCAAGCTGGCCTCAAACTCAGAGATCCACTTGCCTTTGCCTCCGCGAGTGCTGGGATTACAGGAGTGTCGATCTTTTCTTAATACAGGTTGACTATCCTTGTTCAAAATGCTTTAAGTCATGTTTTATAATTCATTAAAAAGAAAATCTTGGAATATTTGCATTTACAAAGTGAACTAACTTGAGGATGATATTCAAACCTAAAGATGAAATTCATATATGTTTCAAATATCTTGAAGGTAATTTTATACAGTATTCTTAATAATACTGTGTAAATAACCAAGTGTCATGGTATAGAATTTTCTACTTGGAGTTTCATGATGGTATCAAAAAGGTTTCTGGCCAGGCGTTAGTGGCACACACCTTTAATCCCAGCACTCCCAGCACTCAGGAGGCAGAGGCAGGTGGATTGCTGTGAGTTCGAGGCCAGCAGCCTGGTCTACAAAGCAAGTCCAGGACAGCCAAGGCTACACAGAGAAACCTTATCTCAAAAAACAAAACAAAACAAAAAGTTTCTGTTTGGAGCATTTTGGATTTCCAGACACTCTACCTGTTAAGATTCTAGCATTCACTACTGAGAAGGACACCTAAACAACTCAATTTTCCTCTATGCTACAAGAGACAGTAAAGTGAGAATGCAGAAATAGCTGCAGCCACATACATGTCCTCTGGTTGTGGCAGGATACAAAGAGCAGACAGCAGCTTAGCTGCATCAATCATCATATTGGGAACAGCAGGATCCATGGCTCTGACCAGCAGTAGGATTCCCTCTTCTGTGTCCAACATGGTTTTGATTCCAAACTGGTAAGACAAGAGCAAAGGAGACAGGCCTAATAATAACACATATAAACAAGGACATGTTTAGGACTTTTATTAGTAGAACGTTATCTCCTCAAATACATGTAAGAGTGTTAACCCCCTAGAATCCTAGAATATAGCCTCTTGGGATATAGGCACTGCAGATAAGATTAACTAAATGACAACGAAGGCACACTAGAGTAAGGTAGGATCTTAAACCAGTATGCCTGGTCCTTATATAAGGGAGAAATCTACATCCCAGACACACACATACAGAGAACATCAGAAGCAGAAATGAGAATGGTGCATCTATAAACCAGTGTCAACAAGCTACCAGAAAGCAAGAGAGGGGTCTGGAATGTACTGTCCCACCAAGCCTTGGAAACAGCCAGTTCTGCTGACATGGGATCTGGGACTTCCATCCTTCCCAACCGAGACAGTCGACTTCTGCTGCTTAAGCTTCTGTTGTTAAGTTTACTTACTTTGTGAACTCTAAACTAGCAGAGGAGTAGAGAATACATTCCCAATATTAGCTAAACAGATATGATTACAAAGTAAAAATTTTAAGACACAAAACAGAATTTCACATCTTCATAGATTAAAAATCTTGGCTTTTTATTGTTCTCCCCATCTTAAGGAGTAGGTTAATTATAGCAAAATTAAATAGGAAAGAAATTAGATATCAGAGCTTGAGAGGTGGCTCAGAGGTTAAGAGCACTGGCTGTCCTTCCAAAGGTTCAATTCTTAGCAACCACATGGAGGCTCACAACCATTTATAATGAGATATGATGCCCTCTTTTGGCCTGCAGGCATACAAGGAGGCAGAACACTATATAAATAATAAATAAAGCAAATCTTAAAAAAAAAAAAAAAAAAAGATTTCTACTCAAACAGTAACTGTAGGCTCCCTATAGCTTACTGGGTCTAAAGGCAAATTCGGAGTGGTGGTGCACACCTTTAACCCCAGTCCTCAGGAGGCACAGGGATCTCTGTGAGTCTGAAAGTAGCCTGGTCTACATGGTGAGTTCTAATACAGCCAGTACTGTATAGTGAGACCTTGTCTTTAAAAGTAAAAATTCTAAAGCAGAATGAACACTCTGAAGTGACAGCTAGTGGCCGACACCTGTAATCCCAGAACTTGGGAGGTGGAGGAAGGAGGAACAGGAGTTCAAACAAGCTTAAGAGAAACTTGGACTTTTTAAGATTGGGACAGATTTACCCCAAACAGTTATTACAGGTCAAATAATAAAATAAGTAAAAAAGACGTAAAGTAAACAAACTCTTAGCTTTCATTCTGAGACAAAAGTTAGAAATAGGGGAAAGAATTACATAGAAGCTCGTACAATTAAAGTGTGGAAAGACAAGCCAAAGCCTTGAACCCCAGTTTCTTCTCCTTCTGGGGGACTGCCAACAAAGGAGAAATAACGACGATCTAGAAGGGGGCTGGAGTCAAAATGGGAAAACCTCACCTTGTTGTTCATGAAAGCTTTCAAACAGCGGATAATCTCATGCTGGTTCCGGCTGTCGTAGTTTCTGCACACAGAAAGCAGGATCAGCAAAGTCCCTTTATTTTATAACGCATCCTCTTTCCATGATTGTTCAGTCTTGCAAAGGACACTAGGAATGCCTTCAACTAGCAGCTAGGTAGAATCTAACAGGCAGTTATGAATGCTGCCCACACATTCACAGATGACAACATTATACTGTGATGTTAAACAGTTGTTCAGCCCTATAGTACAAAGCACTTGACTCAGAAAGATTAACAAAAATGATCAGCTGGCTAATACTCTTGCAAGCTGAGAATATCGTATTAAATTAAAAACCTGACAATTTGGGGCTAGGGTATAGCTCAATAGTACAATACTTGTATAGCAAATGCAAGGCCCTGAGTTTGAACCCCAACACTATTAAAAAGTATGTTAAGTGTGCAAACAAAACCCTGTCCCTGAACTTCCCCCAAGCAGCTAGGTACTAAATTCTGTCGCGCTGCCATCCCAGCTGTGACTCCTTGCCTACTACCTGAAAGCTTCACATCTAAGCAAGCACACCTAGAGCCAATGCCTGCACTGTCCACCTCAGGAAAGACTCCAGAAGTACTGGGCACTCTGGGTGGCACCATAGCAGACTAAAGTGGTATATGGCATTCACCGAATTTATCTCAATCCTGAAGATTGCTGTAAACTAAACCAAAACAAATAAAGCACATGGCCAAGAAAGACCTCCCAGCGTGGTGTGGCCCAGGCCGGATCACAGTGCAGCTGCAGATGCTATCAGGCCATCTTTCTAGGCAGAAAGAGAACTGAAGACTAATAATCTTCACTGACATGTATCTTCCTCCTTCTACCATGTCATCCTCTTACCTCCTCTACAATAAACTTCATTTTAATCCAAGAGCATATCCCCCTAGTCCATAATGCTGAATTTAACTACTGTTATTTCCCTTAATGCAAATATCCATGCCAACCCCCCTCTGGCCCTCAACCTAGAAAATATAAAGACCCAGAAATCCTTACCCAGAAGTCTCTTCTTTCTCATCATGGAGGCGTTTGAGGATGTCCAATAAGGAGGCTAGGCCCTCAGCACCAAATGTCTGCACCCAACTGTAGGAAACAGATCAAAGACAACGTCCTCTCAACTTAAGTCAATAAAGGCTATTTGGCAACACTATCCCACAAACCCCTTGCTCCCACCCAGACCGTTCTCATACTTCCCCATCTCCTTTGACGCTCACCACCAGTGAACCACAGCTTTGGGTTTCTGGTACTGTTTCCTCAGAATTCTCACCTGACGGGGTTATTGTTGAGAGAGACTCGAAGGGACTCAAGGCAGCTAAGCAGGTGCATATCCCGCAAGCCTGACCTCAGCTCCTGAATGTACATCATGGCAGACCTAGAGCTCTCTTTCTGGTTCATGCCCTGGAAATATATAGAAAGGTCAGTGAACACTGGGCCCAGTCGTAAGCTGTGGGCTCATATTCATCAGCACAGTTTAAAAAATACCAGGGCAGAAACCCATTATACAAACTACCAAACTATATGACTCTCATAAACAGTTCAAAAACCTAAGTATAAGTCAGGAAAGAGTGCAGAAAGGGGGCAACTCACAGAGGAGTAAAGTCAAGAGCAGGGTTATATAAATGACGAAGCAGAACTGACAAGAGACAGAACAGTTTATAAAGTCAACAAGATAAGCAGGTCTAGGGTAAGGATACAGACATCCTCCTGAAAGCACCTGCCCTAGAACTTACAGCTTGGGAAGTGTGCAAATACTGGGACACCATCTCCCTCTTGATGATAATGTCCTTCTCTCTCAAAGGCTGCTGCTTCTCCTCATTCAGGTTCATATCCACCTAGAAGAGGGAGGGCGTGAAGAGGCAGAGAAAAAATAAAATAAAATTACCTTATTAAGTGCTTTTGTTTTGTTTTGAGACAGGGTCTCACTATGTAGCTCAGAGTATCCTAGGACTCACTATGTAGACCAGGCCTACCTTGAACTCACAGAGATCCCTCTGCCTCTTATAAGCTTTTAGTGTTCAATATTTATTATACTTAACAATGAGTTGAACACAGTAAATCATTAGTGAACAAATATGTTTTCTTTATCCATAGAGGCTTAAGTTATGATAACTAATAAAAATTCCTCAAGGGTAAGATTTATTTAATCTCAGTACAGATCACCACAGCCACCATCCTTGGTATGATGACTATATGCTGAATACCCACACTCAACCACTATGCCTCTAGACCACTGGACACCTTAACACATACATACAAACATAATATATACATACATGTGTGTATATATATACACATATATGTATATGTGTATATATGTGTGTGCATACATATATATATTTCTGACAGCTCCCTAATACAGCTGAACTTTTTTTTTTTTAATTACTAAAAGGAAACCACACATAATGTTTTCTGCATTGAAGGGAGACCATCATCACTTCAGCACTGGAGAACTATTGCCATTAAAAAAAAAAAAATCAACACTAACAAAATCTGCCCAAACTCTAAGGCCTAATCATGTACCGTGGTTATTGCAACGTGTCCACTCAAAGGGTCCCTTTCCTCACTAGAGACAGCAAAGTGAGTCACAACCATGTATACCTCACAACAAAACTGACTTCAGATAAAATCCTCAAAAACTTTCAATTTAGTAAGCTGACTTCAGCATTCTCGTTCCAAATCCCCCACTAAACAAAGACCTCAGGCAGATAACATCCTTGTATTCCTCAGCTGATTCTTTACACCAAGCTCACTGTAAATGCGTCTCCACTCATCTTCCCTGACTTAGCCTCAAGTGGTCACCACACTACCACAGGGCTTGGTCCACTCACACTACATTTTTGTGGCTAGAATCCTGCCAGGCAGACACCCACTAACAAAGTAGTCAGAAGTCAGATATTCCCAAGTTTAACTCACAGATTCCTGTGGACTGGTATTTGCATATGTGGTCATTACTTCATGGGGTTGATATTAAAACATTTCCTACTAAGCCTAGAATTCTCTTCCCTCCACCCGCCAAGACAGGGTTTCTCTGTGTAGCCTTGGCTGTCTTGGACTGGCTTTATAGACCAGGCTGGCCTCCAACTCAAGAGATCACCTGCCTCTGCCTGCCTGAGTGCTGGGATTACAGGTCTGCACCACCACGCCCAGTTGTAAGCCTAGAATTCTTTATAGTAAACATCAATTTACGAGGCCATGCATTGAAAACCAACCACTACAGCGACATCACTTGGAAGGCGGCTTACCAGCATCTGCTCAAAGAGGACGAGGACTTGCTCGTCCGTGATGTCATGCAATGACTGCACAGTGGGGTCATCTCCATACGATGCAGAGGAGTTTCTGTGAGCAGAATTAGGCTTTTCCTTCTCCTTCTTAATTCTCATGCTGGTAAGTCTCTCCAGCTAAGAGAAAGAAAAAGTGTTAGCAGCGATCCACAGCTTAACAACATGATCTACAACCTAACAAGCCAAACACCACATAGCCAACCCTTTGCCCTCTTGCATCTGCTTAGTACTTTTAGTTTATACAGCCAAGGTTTTATGATATAAGAAGAAGAAATGACTTTTCGTCAGATCTAACATAGCCTATTGACTTTATTTTCATCTATAATAATGTACAAGAGACAAAAATGCTGCACTATGGTTTCAAACCTCTCTAGGCTGGTGTGGGGGTGTGCACCTCTAATCTCAGCATTCAGAAGACAGAGTCAGGTGGATCTCTGCAAGTCCCGAGGCCAGCCTGGTCTTCACAAGAGAGACTCTGTCTCCAAAACCAAAAAACAAACAAAAATATAAAACCTCTCTAAGAAGAAAACTGTTGTAAGTTTCCCCAGCAATCTCTAAGTCTTCTTAGCAGTATAGAGCCAAAAGTATCTCATGTACAAATTTATCTTGATAATAAATGTGGCCACGGTCCATGAGGATCTTTCCCTTCAAGTATCTACAACCATAGAGTATAAGAAAAATAAGCAATCTGGGACAAAGAAGTAAATGTCTTAAAATCATGAACTATTCCTTTCTCTTCTTTTTGTTCCATGCCACATGAGATATGAAAATAGCCATAGTTTAAAAGATAACCATTCAAATCTCTTGGCATGACATCCACTCAGCAAAGAATGCATTGTACGTTAGAGGTACATAAGCTATTTCCCTGCTAAACAAATACTAATAGACCATCTTCAAATCTTAAGTATAAGTGCTCACGTTAAAAAGAGCCACTGAGGGCTGGAGAGACGGCTCACAGGTTAAGAGCACTGACTGTTCTTCCAGAAGTCCTGAGTTCAATTCCCAGCACCATCTATAATGTGATCTAATGCTCTCTTCTGGCCTGCAGGCATACATGCAGACAGAGCACTGTATACATAACAAGTAAATAAATCTTAAAAAGAAAGAAAGAAAGAAAGAAAGAAAGAAAGAAAGAAAGAAAGAAAGAAAGCCACTGAAACCGGATGTGGTGGCACACGCCTCTAATCCCAGCACTCAGGAGGCAGAGGCAGGCGGATCTCTGTGAGTTGAAGGCCAGCCTGGACTACAAAGCGAGTCCAGGCCAGCTAGGTCTATTACTCAGAGAAATCTTGTCTCAAAAAACAAAAAAGAAACAACAACAAAAAAGAGCCACTGAGCAGCGCAGCATTGGTGGTATAGCGGTGAACAGAGCTGCCTTCTAAAAAAAGCCACTAGTCAGGTATGGCGGCACACATCTGTAATGCCAGCATTCCAGAGGCTAATGCTGAAAGCTCAGGCAGCCAGGACCACACATCAAGTTCAAGGCTAACCCGGGTTTGCATAGTAAGGGACCCTGTCTGAGGGAGGTGCAGGCAGCAATAAAGCTTCCGCTCCATCAGCTCAACCCACTGAAAACAGCAGTAACTATGGGAAAATGAAAAGCACTCTGGGGCTTCATATGATCTAAGTGGACTCTAGAATGCAGGATGAGCTCTAGTTAAAAACTGTCCAACCATGGAAGTAACGAGACATCAAAGAAAGCATGCAATGGGTTAAACAAAGTTAGAAAAGACCCTGGAGTATTCTGACACTAGAACCCATGCTCCCATTACAAGTTAAACAAAGTCAAAGTTACAGATGAATGTTAAGAGTAAGCCAGAGCATGCACATGCCACACAATCTTTCCTTACCTCATCTGCCATGAGCCGCTTCAAAGTCTAGGAAACAGAGAAAAAAGGAAAGAGAAGAAAAAGAAAAGAGATCAGTGAAATACCAAAGAACCTCCCAGACGCCAGAATGGCGGAAGGGAGAAAGGAAGCGAAAATAAATGGAAAGGCCCTAAGACACCACCACACACTAAAAGATTTCTGCCAAGGTGTGGCTTAGCACAGTCTCTGGTAAGGAGCAGGGGAAGTTTTAAGAAGAGCAACATAAGATTTAGGGGATGGGGGGAGGGCAGAGCTGAACAGACTCTAAAACCCAAGACCAACTAACTTATGAAAAGTGCTCAACTTCATTAGTAAACAAGGAAACACAAAATAAAACCACACTGAAGCCTGGCCGAGTGGTGAAAGCCTGTAATCCTAGCTACTTTATAGGTAAGGCAGGGGTGCTATAAGTTCAAGATCTTTGTGGGCTGCAGAGTCAATCCAAGGCAGACCAAAAAACATAGTGATATTCTGTCTCAGGATTTTAAAAGGAAGATACGCATGGGGCTAAATGCTCAGTGATGGAGTCCGTGGCTAGTATGCAAAAGACTCTGGGTTTAATTCCGAGCATCACAAATATAGATAGATAAAAATCACAATAAAGTATCAGCTCATAGCGACAGAAACACAGCGTGTGTGTGAGAATCTGGATCTTATCTTTTGTATCTATCTAGTTGTAGAGGAACAATGGTTTGCTTATACTTTGCTGGGGTTAGCACAAACCACTGGGCAAACTTAGGAAAACAATTGAGATCATCTAGTAAAATTAAGTGTATATACATTATAATTCAGCACAGCAATTTGTAAGCATCTGCCCTGCTGAAGTGTGCAGTTAAGTAACAAAAGCATGCACAGACATACTGTCATACCTGAAAGAGAAAATCCAAATAGCCAGTGAGGGCACATCAGTCCAATGGAAAATAGCTCTTCAGAGAAAGTGGATACACTTTCAACTACTCACAAGTACACAGAATCGTTAGTTCATTGACACTATGTTAAGAACACTTAAAACCACATTAGTTGGGATGTAAGACTGTAAAGAGCATGATTATCTCAGATGACCAACAGTGATGACTTGTGACTACTATAGGTTATGATCAGGAAAGAAGACAAAAAGGTTTCTAGTATGTTGAAGATTTTCTATTTCTTGATATGGACAGTGATTATATAGGTCTAAGTTTGTAATTACTTGATGTTTTCTATTTTCTTCCACATGTAAACACACACACACAGAGAGAGAGAGAGAGAGAGAGAGAGAGACAGAGAGAGACAGAGAGAGAGAGACAGAGAGAGAGAGAGACAGAGAGAGAGAGAGAGAGAGAGAGAGAGAGAGAGAGAGAGAGAGAGAGAGACAGAGACCTTAATGTCTGAATGCTTTAAGTCTAGGAAGGTGGGAAGTTTTCTTCACCCTATGCAACTTCAACCATAACTTTTTTTGTTTTTATTACTATCCATGAAAAGATAGGGTAAATGCCTCTTGACTAAATTACTCAACTTACGAAAAAAACAGTTCTGTCTCGCCACAAAGCTACTTACCTAGCCCCCTGATGACAGGAAGGTCCACATTCACTATGCTCATAGTCCTCGGATCACAATTCAGTCAGGTCCAATGTAAGTTAAGAATATTTACTTTGTCCTCCCTGGCCCAGAGGAGGCCACATTTCCACTGACTAGCAATACCCGCTTGTCTGAGAACATGGCAACCTTGGCAGCATCTATGGAACGTCATGTGTACCGTTTACCGGGGGTACAGACAGGAGGATGACAAATCACTACTCAAGAAGACTGCCAGACATTTCCTTATTTCGTATCCTTAAGTCACCTGTACACGTGCGCTTACACAGAAAGGATCCCTGTCTGATGGGCTGGGCAGCAGCAATAAGCCACAGCTTCATCAGAGCAGCACACTGAAAATAACAGCAACGGTACGCAAGCTGTGGGACTTAAATGATCTAAGTGGCATCTAGAAAAAAGCCACAAAGGAAATACACCGTCCCTGTAGCCTAAGTAGTCATACCTAAGGTTCATCATATCCCAACCTTGGCACCAAATTCAAATGTTCTCTTAAAAAGCAAGAAACAGCCAAAGAACTCTGGGATGAAAATGGTATGGCTAAAAGAACCTGCGTCTAGTCAGTGGGTGGTGGCTGAACTGTCCACAGCAGTGGGCTAAGTTAAAGGAAGAGAGACTGGCACATTGCTCTTTTGTTTACTGACTCTGGGTTCACCTCTCTTCCACCCATTTCCACTACCCCAGCTTACTATACTGCAATGGCCTCTTAAACTATCAGGTGCCTCGGTTCTGTCTCCTTTACACCATATCCATTCTCCAAATTATATTCAAGAGCACTCTTTCTAAAGCTGGGTGTGGTCGAGCACACCTGTAGTCACAGCACGTGAGAAATGAAAAAGTCATCCTCAGCTATATATTAAGTGCAGTCAATCTGAGCTATATGAGATTGTCTCCAAAACAAACAATTTGTTGCGTTCAACTTAAAACCCAAACTCCTTACCATGGTATAAGATCATGCTGCCATTCCCCCTCAAGGCTTGCCAGTGACAAACCCTCTACACTCAAATGCTTAGTTTTTGGCATACAGGCCTAGCTGCAGGCCCAGAGAGATCACACTGCCTCCCACCCAGACCTCCACTAGACTGCTGCCTCCCTCAGCCTACACTGTACTTCCAGGCTAACGCTAGCAGGCTGGCAGCATGACTGCTCCTCTTAGACTGGTGCCTTTCCTGGTGTTCCCGAAATGACAGGTACCTGTCTGACTCACAGCACTGAGAGTGGGTTACAGTGTTCTTCTGATTGCCTGCTCTACCTTCCAGACTAGAACGTTCCTTGAGTGGAGAGCCAGGGACCTAAAAAGCCGACAACCTTGGAAAGCCCTCACATCTCTTCTACCTCCTCATTCTTTCAGGGAGGAAGCCAACACCCACACAGGTACAGTGAGTCACCAGCCACACGATTAGAACGCAAGTCTTCAGATCCAAAGGCCTCAACGTCTGCGTCCCCCAAGTTCTTCTGCCTTATTCTCAGTTCATTACCAGAAATTCTGCCACAGAAATGTACACAAACATTCCAAAGAAAGAAAATGTCCATTTCCCTTGCTTTCCTGGAGCATCATTAGAAATATATCTGAGCCGGGCATAGTGGCACACACCTGTGATCCCAGCACTCTGGGAGCAGAGGCAGGCAGACTGCTCTGAGTTCGAGGCTAGCCTGGTCTACTAAGCAAGTCCAAGACACTGGGGGCCTAAAACGTGCTCATTTGGTGGAGCACTTGCCAAGCATGCAAGAGGGTAGTGCTGCACATCCATAATGGAAGAGCCGGAAGCATAAGAATCAGGAGTTCAGTAACACCCTTGGCTACAGGGAGACAGAGGCAGTGAGACCTTGCTTCAGAAAACGTAGACTTACACAAACAAAGAAACAAAATAATCTGTGTTTTAGTATTCAACTTGGAGTAAGGACCAAAAAAAGGGATTCATATGGAACAGCTGCAGTTCCCAAAAGAGTCCAACAGAGGGCAGCAACACCCAACAAAGTAAATCAGCAGACCAAAATCTATTTCTGAATTCAATAAAATAATCAAACAGCAAGCTCAGCTATTGAAATGGAAACCTGTTACTACAGAATCCTGAGAACATGGCTTACTCAACTCAGAGCTCCATGTTTCCTCTTACAGATTCTATTCAGTGTTTGAAATGGCTTTATTAAATTTTTTTCAATTAGTTTAAAACTTTTTATATATTATGTGCATATATGAATGCCTGCGTGTATATATGTGCATCACCTGGGTGCCTGGTGCCTGAGGAGGAGAGAGGAGATATTAGGTCCATGTGGGTACTGAGAACTGAACTATGGCCCCTTCCAAGTGCTTTTATTCACTGAGCAATCTCTCCAGTCCCTTTAGTGTTTTATGGAGTCTGTGGTGTAGATAAAGACATTCCTAGACCACAAGAAGTTTAAAATTGAAAACAACGCAAAGAAAAAAAGAAGGAAAGACAAGACAGGACAGACAAATGCTACTTAAGCTGCACTTCTGCCTGGTGCCTCAACGTCCCTCCCATCTTTTAAGAATCTCTTTATCATTTACCCAGCTCTAAACACTCAGTCTTCTCTGTCTTCTGCAAATTTTTACTGTTCCCTGCCTGAGTACATCACACTTTCTGTCTTTCCAATGGAGTCTACTACATACTACCACTCAAATCAGTAAGATAACAAAGCAGATCTGATTCACAAATAGATGAATAACTTGTAGGTAAAAGATGACAAGCTTGCTGGGTGATGGTGGCACATGCCTTTAATCCCAGTGCTTAGGATCAGAAGCAGGTGGATCTCTAAATTCAAGGCCAACCTGGTCTACAGAGTGATGGCCAGGGCTAGAGAAAAACTGTCTCAGAAAACAAAACGGGGGGGGGGGGGACAGAGAGACACAAGGGGGGGGGTTAAACTGAGCCAAAATACCCAATTCCTCTGGTTCTCAAAGGTCTCCTAACCTACAGAAAAAATATCTTCCAGAAATAAGCAAATAATGGAAAGAAAGTGCCTACAAGATCCTAGAGAACAAGAGAAAAACAAAACCTGAAGAAAATGCAAATGGGGCATGTTAAATCTAAAGTGGCACCCCAAAATGGCAGGGCTGATGACACTGTCCTAAACAGAGGGCTAAGTAATAGAAGAATGTTATTGGATAAACAAGCCTAAAAGGCAGGGATTGGGTAGGGTGGGGTTTACCAGAAAAGGAGATCTTCATAAGGCCAGTTTCTGCTTACCAGGAACCACCCTTAATCTTGTCCTAAAGGTCAACTACCTCAGGCTAAAGCATCTAGTTCCCTATCAGTTCAAAGACTACATAAACACCCTGCTGACTGTCATACAAAATCTGCTTCTAACCTGGCCTGGTGGCACATGCCTGTAATCCTACCACTTGGGAGGCAGGGGCAGGTGGATGGTTGTGAGTTGTAGGCCAGCCTGGTCTACAAAGAGAATCCAGGACAGCCAAGGCTACACAGAGAGACCCTGTCTTGGGGGGGGGGGGTAAATCTGCTCCTTTTCCTTTATTTTGTTCTTCCCTCTGCCCAGCCCCCAGGATAGGTTTATTTGATCCCCAATAAACCTTTCTAGTTCAGTGGTTTCACTGGGCATAGAAGATTAGTTGTACCAGCAGGCACAGAAAGCAGTCTCAAATGAAAAACAAATGGTCAGGTGCTGGAGAGATGGCTCAGAGGTTAAGAGCACTGCCTGCTCTTCTAAAGATCATGAGTTCAATTCCCAGCAATCATATGATGGCTCACAACCTATAATGAGATCTGGTGCCCTCTTCTGTTGTGCAGGCATTATATACAGGCAGAACACTGTGGATTGGAAGCACAGTGTAGCAGTCAGCACATATCCCCTGCAAAATAAGAGCCCTAGCAAACTGGCCTTTTCACACAAGGCAGAAAGCTAGAAGAACCTTCTCTAAAATAGGGGTCCTAAAGCTACTGACCTAGTCTAAGATCTCCCAGAGCACTAGGAGCCACTAGGTATGTGTAATGTCAAATATGGCTAGCTCCTACAAATGAACAATTATAGTTCTAACAAAATCTAAACCCAGAAATAAGCATTTTACTGTTACTATATTTAGAATAACTGAAACTCTATACCTACCTTTTCATTTGTTTATGGAGTTTAAATACACATTAAATATCTCCTGAGAAAATTTAGCAACTGGCCCAGAAATACAGAACTTCAACTTGATAAAGAATATCTACTAAAAAAGAAACAACACGAAACCCTACAGTTAGCATAATTCATGTTGACAGAATAGAATCTGCAGCTAAGATCAGGAAAAGGGTAAGGAAGCTCCCCAGAGGGGTCCTTTCCACTATCCTAAGGGACTAAAACAGGATCCAGGGGATCCAATGTGCTCTTCTGGCCTTCACAGGCACCAGGTATATATGCACATGCAGGTAAAGCATTCATACACCTAAAATAAAATAATCTAAAAATTAAAAAGGGCAGCAATGAACAAATGCAATACAAAATTTCAAACATAAAACCATTACCCTAGGTATAAATCTAACAAAGTATGGACAAGATCTAAAACTATAAAATCAAAGAAACAGACAAAGGAATGTTCCATATTCATGAGCAGGAAGGCTTAATTATGTTAGGATTAAGTTTCTCCACATTTGATCTACAGATTAAAAACCCTAATCAAAATCAAGTTATTTTGTGATTAACAGCAAATTGATTCTAAAGAACAGAAAGAACCAACTCTTGAGGGTTCACCTCTGACCTCTGTGTGCACATACACAGGTGCATTCATTAGTTTATAAAAGAAAAGGGGGAAGCCGGGCATGGTGGCACATGCCTTTAATCCTAGCACTTGGGAGGCAGTCGGGAGGGTCTCTGTGAGTTCAAGGCCAGCATGGTGTACAAAATGAGTATGAGGTCAGTCAAGGCTACACAGAGAAACCCTGTCTCAAAAAACAAAAAAAACAAACAAACAAAAAAAAAAAAAAAAAAAAAAGAAAGGAGGAAGAAATGATGAATGAAGCAAAGAACTACACTGTATTCTGCTATAGACTGAACTGAAGTCCCCAGTGGACTTCAAGCCCCAGCTGGCAGTTCATTTTGGAAGGCTGTACAACCTTGGAAGTTGGGATGTTTCAGCAAGGGAAGGTCACGGGGGAAAGGGTACTTGGAGGTCCACTATCCCTGACAGCTTGTTCTCCCCCTACTTTATGGTAAGCCATGTAGTGAAGAGCTCTCATCTGTTCCATGTTCCTACTTCCATGATGCTCTGTCCAAGCGTAAGGTGCCAAGCGACCATGAACTGACCCTTCCTGAGCCACAACAGAGTCAAGCTGGTATGACGGCAAATGCCTATAATTTCAGAACAAGGCAGAGTTCTTTCTCCTCCTTTCAGTGGTTTATTTTTGTTTGTTTGTTTTTTCTTTTTTAGGAGGAGGGAAAGGAAATATTTTGGCTAAAGGATGCTGAGGACAACAATGAAATGTTGTGCTCCACTGCACTGAGCAGACAGACTCCCTAATAATGGAGAGTATCAGCGTCTGTATACTTAGGTGTACAGTAATGTCAGCATCTTTTAAAGTGTAAACATTTGTGTTACCAAAGGATGGCTAATAGGCTTTACTACTCTTTTGTCCTAAGAGCAGAATGAGCAAACTTTAGAACTCAAGTCATTTATAGTCTTGAACTGAGAAACAATCACTCTTTATTGGCTCCTCTTGCTTCCTGGCACTCAATACTGACAGTGACAGACAAAAGTACATAAGCAAACACACCTGATATTTGCTGTTTCAATATTACAGTTTACGTGTAAACATTTGTTAAGTTATATTAAAGACTGTTTTTTTTTTAAACTAAAAGAATGTTCTAGAAGTTGAATATCACACTGTATACTTATAATCCCAGTACTCAAGAGGCTAAGGCAAGGTAATGAAATCGAGGACAGCAAGACCCTGTGTCAAAAAACAAGCAACTCTAATCCAGAAGTGGTAATATCAAATGATATGTTTTCATCTTGATGCTTTTTCTTTTTTAAAATGTGTGTGATGCTTGCCAGCATCTATGTCTGGCCACATGCATCCTGGTGCCTGTGGAGGGCAGAAGAGGCCATCAGAGCTGGAGCTCAGTCGGTTGTGAGCCGCCATATGGGTGCTGGTAACTGAAGCCAAGTCCTCTGGAAGAGCAATTAGTGATTTTAACAACTGACCCATGTCTCCAACCCTCACTGATTTTTTTTTTAATCAGTTCATCTTTTAATCTTTAGAACTTACATTTTCAATATTTTGTCTAAAATTATAACGTTATGCAGCTAATACAAATACATGTTATGTAACAAAAGTTTTAATAATGCTCCCATGAAATATTTTGTTTGTTTTTCTGAGACAGGTTCTCACTTTGTAGCCTTGGCTGGCTTGGAATTCACTATGTAGACCATGTTGAGATCTGCCTGACTCCGCCTCCCAGGTACTAGAATTTAAAGCATGGGTCACTATGCCCAGTGTGTGAACATATCTGTATACTACTGTGGGTATTTCACATTTTTTATGTAGAGAGGAGTAAAAGTTAATTTATGCCCGTACTGAAAAACTCTTTTAAAAATATTTACTTATGGCTCAGGGGTGAACAGTGTGTACTGCTCTTGCACACACCCAATTCTGTAAAACTATAAAACTACTTGGAATTTCTAGAAATCCTGGTTTAAATTCAGTTAAAATGATAAGATAGTTGCAATGCAGTTCAGAGACTGATATTTTAAATAATACACTTAAAATTAAAACTATTAAATATGACAGTACCCAATTTGTTATAATTTTAATTATTCTGGGCTCCAGAGTCTTGCTTGTAACTTGCCCCTACATTAACTACAGGAGTGGAGAGATGGTTCAGATGTTAAGAGAATTTGCGGCTCTTCCATAGGTCCTGAGTTCTGCTCCCAGCAACCATGTGGCAGTGCACGGAGACCTGTAGCTTCAGTTTCAAGGGATCCAGACCTTTCTTCTGCCCTCCAAGGGCACTTTACACTCACATACACACTAATAAAATACTTTAAAAAACTGAAACATATAACTACTCATGTACTCTAAAAATCTCTTTAAACAAACTCATGCTGATTTTCAATAGGGTTACTACTGGATACCTATCTCTCAAGGAAAATTATCTTTTTAAAGTATTGCTCTGAGAAGACAATTAGACTAGAAGAAAATATGCATGGAAGACACACCTAATAAAGGACTATTATGTAAGATACACCAACAACTCAAAATTCAACGTTAAGGGCTGGAGACGAGGTTAAGAGCACTGTCTGCTCTTCCAGAGGACATGAGTTCAATTCCCAGCAACCACATGGTGGCTCACAACCATCTGCAATGAGATCTGGTGCCCTCTTCTGACAGGCAGGCACACATGGGAGCAGAGTACTGTGTACATAATAAGTAAATAAAATATTAAAAAAACAAACAAACAAACAAAAAAGACTTTTGAGAAGCCTATGTCATTAGGGAAACCCAAATTCCAAAATACAATTATAAACCTATGCCAATGGCCAAGAAGCAGAACACTAGTAAACCCCGATGCTGTGACGCTGCAGAAAGCATGGCAGCTTATGAAGCTACACACTCCTATCACACTATCCAGAAACAAAGCTCCCTGCTGTGTGATAGCTGTTTGTTTTAAAAAGTCTCAATATTACACAAGCCAGGTTAGCTTCAAACTCATAATAACCCTGCTTCTGCTTTCTGAGTACAAGGATTATAGGTACATACTACCACATCTGGCTTTCCTTGATATTTACTTGCCCCAGGGTTGAAAACTTATGTCTACACAAAAACATGCACACAGATATTCATAACAGCTGCACAAAATAATTGCTAAGACTTGGAAATAAACACGATTTTTTAAATGATTAATTTTATGTATATATATTTGTGTTTGTATGTGTAATTGCTCCAGAGGCAAGAAGATGGTATCAAATCCTTTGGAACTGGAATTACAGGCGGTAGTGAGCTGCCTGATGAGGGTGCTGAAAGCTGAACAGAAGATCTCTTTAGTAGGTAAAGGGATACACTCTGACACATAAAAGACATTGGAGGGGCTGGAGAGATGGCTCCGTGGTTAAGAGCACTGGCTATTCTTCCAGGTGAGCTGGGTTCAATTCCAAGCACTCACATGGCAGTTCACAACTGTCTGTAACTCCAGTTCCAAGGGATCCAACACCACCACACAGACATACATACAGGCAAAACACAGATGCACATAAAATAAATAAATCTTTTAAAAAAAATTAAAAGACAGTGGAGGCTGAGAAGACAGTTCAGCTGGTCCTGACAACCAGAGTTTGACTGTTAATACATATGTTAAAAACAAAGCAAGCAAGGTGTGATAGTTGACTTTTATAAACCCCAAGCTAGGGAGGCAGGGGCAGAAAGACAACCCCTGGGACTCCTAGTTGGTGAGAGACCCTTTCTCAAAAAAATAAAAATAAAAATAAAGGATGGATGGAGCCCAGGGAACGACACCAAGGTTGTCCTATGGTATGTGGACATAGCTGTATACTTGTATACACATGTCAGAGGATGTGTGCACACCATAATGTGTGGTCCAGACAAGCCAAGTCTTAGCCAGGGTTATACATATATTGTCAGTTTCAAAAGCCAGAACAGAAATGACAATCTTTAAGAGTCTGATGCAATCCTCACCACTCCACTGTACTCTGTTTGTTTCGTTTTTATGATTCAGGGCCTCACTTTGTAGGTCAGTCAGATCTTGAACTTCCAGCCTTGGTGCTTTTTCAGCCTCTCCCGTGCTGGGATTACCAGCGAATGTCACCACATACGGCTTCACTGCTGTTACAGTGGGTCACCTCTCTGTGCCTGGCACACAGCAACTATTCTTGGAGCTTCTCTGGCCTCCCTGCTACTCGAGAACTCCTGTTTATTGCATCTCAGTCTTTCACTTAGTTTGTTCCTTCATTTGATGGAGCATATCCTATAATGGCCTCTTGGAATATATGGGGATAAACTTTCTTTTAAACTTAAATGTGTATCAATGTCTACTTTAAAGGCATATTTGACTATCAGGTGTGTTTGGGCTTGGACTTGTAGGTTGAACATTGCTTTTCTTCAGGTCTTAAAGGCCATTAATGACAGGAAATGTGGGGCTGCCGTGCACAACCCATTCCCATGCTTCTGTTGAGTTCAGTAGGATTTTCTTACGGATATTTTGCAGTTTAACAAAGTTGGGTCCTTGTACAATCTATTTTTATCCTTGCTTTCAACGCTGGAAAATTTATTTTATTTCCTTGGTAACTTGTTCTTCTGTTTGTTGCTTTTCTCTTATTTGAACACTGGGTTTCCCCTTGCTCTTTCTTTTTTATCTCTATATTCCTGCTATCCTTAAGGGGAATTTTCCCAATTATTCTAGCTTTTATTCAGCTTTATTTTCAACTCCCAAAAATTCTGAGCTTTTTTAATTTGTTTGTTTGGTTGGTTGGTTAGTTGGTTTTTTGAGACAGGGTTTCTCTGTGTAGCCTTGCTGTCCTGGACTTGCTTTGTGGACCAGGCTGGCCTCAAACTCACAAAAATCTGCCTTCCTCTGCCTCCCTGAGTGTATGCCACCATTTTCTCTAGTAAATATTAATGATCTTTGTTTTTAAATCTTCCCCTCTGTATAGAAGTTACTTCCACTTTCTCATGTCAGGAACTTTACTCAGATGTCTGATAACGGTATGTTATCAGCTCATGGGAAACAAGGGTCTAAACATAATATAATAGAAACTCTGGAAGCAGCCAGGCAGCAGTGGCAGCAGCGGCGGTGCACACCTTTAATCCTAGCATTCAGGAAGGCAGAGAGAGAGAGAGAGGCAGAGGCAGGCAGACCATTGTGAATTCAGGGCCAGCCTGATCTATACAGCAAGTTTCAAGACAGCCAGAGCTACACAGGAAAACCCTGTCTCAAAACTAACAAACAAACAAAACAAAGAAACAAGAAACCTTGAACACATGAGTTGTAGGGTATCTTATCATCATCATCATTTCTGTATGATGTGTGTATAGGCATGCATGCCAATGTGCATGTGATGATCAGAGGACAACTTTGTAGAGTCAGTTCTCTACTTTTGCATGAGTTCCGGGAGGTGGGGGGGATCACTCAGGGTGCCAGTCTTGACTAGCAGGCACCTTTACCTACTGAGCCATTTCATCTGCCCGTGTTGTGTTTTTGAGGACACTACCATCTAATCTCTATAGAACTTTCCCATATGTCCCTGTCCCAGAACCTGAATTGCTTCTCTCCTTACTAACATTCTGCACTCAAGTGATACATTTGTTATAATTAATAAACCTTCACTGAGATAACATAATTGTTCAAAGACCATAATTTACTCTAGTTCACTCTTGGTATTTTATGGTCTATGTGTAAATATGCTCATCACCATCATTGGCTGCTATGGAAATTCTGTCTACTATACCTTTTCCTACCCTTCCTCCTGAAGCCACAGGGCTTCATGCCTTCATAGGTTCCCTTTTTCTAAAATGTCATTTATTTTGTAGCTTTTTCATATTGGCTTCTCTCAGTACACATTTAGCCTTCATATCTTGATCATTCGTTTCATTTCAACACTGAATGACATACCATTGCCATGTATATGTGTGTTTCTGCCCTTCTGTTTTTTGCTTCACTATCTAAGCTGTCAAAAACACACGAGGCCAGCGTGGTGGCACACACCTTTAACCCCAGCACTCAAGAAGCAGTGAGTGGCAGGCAGATCTCTTTAGAGTTCAAGGCCAGCCTGGTCTACAGAGTGAGCCCAGGACAGCCAGGGCTCTGTTACACAGAGAAACCCTCTCCCAAAAATCCAAACACCAACCAAACAAAAAAACAAGAAGAAAACACTCACATCATCCCTCAAGTTTTTTTCTGCTGATTTATTCAGGAAAGCTGATGCTGGTCATGATGAGCTTAAGCACACAAAATCTACAAAAGCATACGTCCTAGCTATATTCCCTGTTTGATATCTAAGGAGGTGGTTTTTATTGCAAGCATTGCAAGATGCTCGCCTATTTTGCAGGCCCACTCTTGAACTGCTGGTCCCCTGCTGTCCTTTCTCAGGTCTTTAGATTCTGACAATCTAAAATTGAGTTATGACTTTTAAGATACTATGCAGTGCATCTCCTGTGGTCGTCCACTGACTGAGGTAATAGTGCCTTTTCTGCAGTCTAGATTTTTGCTTGTTACACAATTTTCATACTTCATTTATATGCAAACAATTACTAGTAAGTCAATGCTTTTTTAAAAATTTATTTAATTTTAAATGCATTGGTGTGAGGGTGTCAGACTCCCTATAACTGGAGTTACAGACAGTTGTGAGCTGCCATGTGGGTGCTGGGAATTGAACCTGGATCCTCTAGAAAAGCAGCCAGGGCTCTTAACCACTGAGCCATCTCTCCAGTCCCTACAACACTTAGTCTATACAATTCTTGCCAGAATTGAATGAGTAGATAAATATCTACAGGTCATTAGCTGGTTAGGGAAAAAACTTAAGAGACTGTACTTACTAAACACGGCTTTATCGTCTCTGGGAAAACCTGTTTCATCTAGCCTCACTAATATCAACATGCACCAACAGCGACAGCATCAGAGCAATAAGCATCAGCCAACCTAGAAATGAAAGCCTGCCCCCTTCTTCCTCCTCTTCCAGACTTTAGTAATTCAGTTCCTGATTAGTCACCACATCTTAATGTACAATGTGGTAAGATAAATCTTTTGGCTACCATCTACAAGAAACCAGAAACTTCCTTGGGGCCAGAGAGATGGCTCAGAGGTTAAAAGTGCTTACTGTTCTTCCAGTGTACCTGGGACCAGTTCCCAGGACCCATATCAAGGTATTCATAACCTCCTGTAGCCCCAGATGAAGGTCAAATGCCTCTGATCTCTGTGGACACCTGCACACACATGGTGCACAGACCCACACAGGCACATACACATAAAAACACATGTTTTAAAAAATAAATCAGAAACTAGACATGTACTGCTTATAAAAAAAAAAAAAACAGATCAGAAACTGTCAAAGGACCCACATAAGCCCTGTAAAGCCCCATAAGGACCAACTAATTAAACTAAATGACTTAAAGAATCATATACATATCTTGATAGCTATTTACATAATAAATAAATTAGTGTTGATACTTCTTTTATATACCTGCATTTGTTATTGTGGTGGCTTTATGTATGAATTCTTTAGTTTTTAAGATTTTATTTTCAATTACATATGGGTATGTGTATGTGTATGTGTGTGCATTTGCACATGAGTACAGGGTCCACAGAGGCCTGAAGCTACAGGTGATTATAAGTCCTGTAACATGGGTACTGGGAACCAAATGGGTCCTCTGCAAAAGCAGTAAGGACAATTAACTGCTGGGCCATCTCTCCAGCCCCAATATTTTGAAACTCAATTTGTCAGTAACATAGATAGGAGTTCTTTTGTATGCCTAATAACACAACTATGCCTAATGTAAACTCAAAGATGTAAGAAACTTCATCCAAAATTATCTGCTACATGATTCTCTGAATTCTGAAATTTTAATTTGAAGCAGAAGAGGCACAAAATACTAAAAATAATTAAGGGCCATCTTTTGATACAGACTTTATATGGCCAAGAAAAGGGTAGTTGTATAGTGTTTTTAGCAATACTCTAATAAGAGATTATGACTAAATATTACTCTGAACACAAAGTATATTACACAGGAAAAGTGACTCAGTTCCTAGAACTGTGCCCCTCTAGCTAATCATGGACAGTTACTGCATGAGCCACATGGCCAGCAAAGGGGAAATATAAGCCCACAAGTGCAAACCCA
This sequence comes from Acomys russatus, assembly GCF_903995435.1. Classification (NCBI taxonomy): domain Eukaryota; kingdom Metazoa; phylum Chordata; class Mammalia; order Rodentia; family Muridae; genus Acomys; species Acomys russatus. The sequence goes on from NC_067156.1 coordinate 26,280,572, forward strand.
CACTTCAGTATTTTCTAAAGATTTAGTTCAGGCTAACACAGCCACCTATAACTTTTATGCTTGAGCTCATGGCTAAGTGACTACCACAACTGCACAGATGACCGTCACTGTGATGAACTTGGACAGACCGGAGAACTCAATTTCTCTCATAGCTACAATTACGGTCAGAATGCAATTCACTGACTACCTAGTATACACAACACCTTTTTGTTGCTGTTGCTCTTGGTGACAGGATCTTTCAGGAACTCAGTATGTAAACCAGTGTACTGGCTAGTTTATATGTTAACTTGGCACAATCTAGAATCATTGTGGGAGAAGAAACTTCAACTGGGAAACCTCCCAGCACTCAGGAGGCCGTTGGATCTCCAAGTTCGAGAACCCACCCTCACTGTCTATGCCATGTTTAAAGTGGTCTACAGAGTGAGTTCCAAGACAGCTAGAGCCACACAGAGAAACCCTGTCTTGAAAAACAAACAAAAAGAGAAGAAATGAAAAGAAAAACAAGAACAAAAAGAAAAAGAACAAAAAGCTGGCTGGGGGGAAAAAAAACAAAAAAACAAGCTGAGCAAGTCGTGGAGAGCAAGCCAGTAAAAGCAGCACTCCTCCATGGCCTCTGCTCAAGTTCTTACCTCCAGGCTCCTGCCCTGACTTCCCTGGATGCTGCTGAACTGTAATCTGTAAAATGAAACGAAACCTTTCCTCCTCAACTTGCTTCTGGTCGTAGTGTTTAGAAACACCTAACATCAATAGAAACCCTAACACAACCCTAAGGCTACCAGGCTGGCCTAAAAACATCAGAGATCTGCCTGCCTCTGCCTCTGCTTCTGGAGTGCTGGGATTAAAGGCATGCAGCACTTTCTTTTCCTGACTATCTGCCTTTAGGCTAATTCAAAATAAGGAGCATGCAAGCGTGGTAGACTTCTAAGATGTGACCCCAGATCCCTAGTCTGTGCATAGCTGTGAAACAGGACTGTAACTGTAACAGGCTGTCCTGTGATTATGTCACTGACAAGAGAAAGGTACAAGCTGACTTCTAAGAAAGATTACCAAGTAGGCCTGACCCAGTCACACCAGTGCTTTACATCTAGAAGTCAAGACAGTTTCAGCATGTCATTCTTGGCCAAAGCACAAGAATTACAGATAGCCTCTGGGTGCTGAGTGAAGTCCTAAACTGGACGACAGGAAAGAAACAGAGCCCCACACTGTGAGGGACTGGATTCTTCAACAACAACAACAAAAACCCTAATGATTCTCAAAGCAGACTTTCAGCAGAGCTTCTAGCAAAAACAGCTCAGCTGACATCTAGATTTCAGCCCCTGTCACACACTGAGAACCCACCCACAGTGTCCATGCCATGTTTTAAGTTGGGTGATAATTTGTTGCACAGCAATACGAAATTCATACATTATTTCAACAGCTGAAATCCAGAATTATCTAGATCTAGTTCTAAAGGAAAAACGCCTTGAGTTCTGATTTTTATTTCTAACATACTGTAAGTCATATAAAATATGCTTCAGTTTTAGTAAAAACCAAACAGTGGCCAGCTGTGGCGGGCCTACCTATAATTCCAGAGCTCAAGAGGCAGAAACAGGAAGACTGTGACTTGGAGGCCGATCTGGCTTTATAGCTACTTCAAGGCCATCCTGGGCTATGTAGGAAAATCCACCCAGCGTAGTGGTGCATGTCTTTAATCCCAGCACTTGGGAAGCAGAGGCAGGCAGATCGCTGTGAGTTCAAGGCCAGCCTGGTCTACAAAGTAAGTCCAGGACAGCCAAGACTACACAGAGAAACCTTGTCTCGAAAAACCAAAAAAATAAAAATAAAAAATTAAAAAAAGACTGCATAGACACCTCTCAGGATCACTGATTCCGTAAGTACAACGGACAGTGAAAGATGACTCTGTACAGCGATTTCTGTCTTACTACAGGAAGGCTTCTAGTAAAATAAACACCTGATGACTAATTAGGCAACACTGTACTTCAGTAACAGGCTGTGAGAAAACAAATGTATTCTTTGCCTATAAACTTACACTTAGCCATCATCTAAGCTGGGTTCTTCATGCTTTATATGTCAGCTCCTTCTTAACAGATACTATTTGCAACTCCTTCTGAGCTCTTAAGTGCTGCTGGGGCAAAAGTGTGTTTACTCAGGTGATGTATCCTGACCTTTACGATCAACACCACTGTAGACTTTGAAGCACCACCATAAGCATGGCACACTCACTAGTGTTATTCAAATAGAGCAACTGATAAAAAGCTTGGAGTTCTACATAGAAAAGTAGGATTAAGCACCAGCTAAGCCTACAAGAGTTATGCCTTTCCCTACAAATGAGACCAGAGACTATGCTTAGTGCTTCAGCCCACAAGACATATTTATGAATTGTCCTTGGGGAAAATAATCAAGTATGGAACAGGCAAGATGTCACTTAGGAGTGTTTCCATCTTCTTTGAAAAGCAGTAAGTTCTCCAGCCAGATGTGGTGGCGCAAGCCTTTAATCCCAGCACTTGGGAGGCAGAGGCAGGTGGATCGCCGTGAGTTCGAGGCCAGCCTGGTCTACAAAGTGAGTCTAGGACAGCCAAGGCTACACAGAGAAACCTTGTCTCGAAAAACCAAAAAAAAAAAAAAAAAAAAAAAAAAAAAAGCAGTAAGTTCTCAATAATGACAAAGGCTACTACGTACAGGCAAATGGGAAGTAAGTGTCACCAACAACTTCCTTTCAAATGCAGTACATCTCCCAGGAAAGGCATGCAGAACAGACAGATCTATGGGGTCTGCCTCTGAGTCACTCTGTATTCTATCACAGGGTGCACATTAAGTCCCTTAGAATGGTGAGGCTACAGGGGTTTACAACTCAGACTTGAACCCAATTACCAAAGAATCGTAATCTAGCTTTGCCACAAAATTTACATTTCCACCAAAGGACAGTAAGGAAGGGTAGAGTGTGTGATTGCTATCTGAAATCTACTACAGTTTTAGTATTCCTATTTTTAGGACTATGTCATCTCATTAGGATCAAAAATAATATGTAAAATGATAAAAAATCAAAATGTCTTGTAAAAATTAATGCACAATGACAGAACCACACAGTGGCTGGACTTCCTTCATCATTTCCCTCTTGAATTATAAGGAACTTTCCCTTCCATTTTCCATCAACAGCCAAGGAGGATAGCAAACGAATTGTCATCTCATCTCCACTTACAAAAAAACCAAATTCTGACATCACATTTTATTGGTACCTATACACTAAATAGGAATGGTGCAGAGTTCCAACACTCACCTCAAAAAAGAGGAGGATAGCCCAGAGAAAAGGAAATCCAAATAGGAGGCCAAATCAACAACAAGTTTTGGAATTGAAAATTAAGGACTCCAAAGCTCTGAGGCAATGGTGAAGCCAGGCAGGGGATACACTTCTAGTCCTAGTGCTTGGGAGGCTGAGGAAGGAAGGAAGATTCAGAGTTCAGAGCCTCTCAAACTGGAACATTATCTAAGTATTAGAATTTGTTTGCTAACAAATCCAAATACTTCTTCCTCTAGCGGCCAAGAAGACAAGAGTAACTTCTTGCCCCAGGTCAGCTTTTTTTTTTTTCCAAGACAGGGTTTCTCTGTATGGATGGCTGTTCTGGAGTTGCTCTGTAGACCAGGCTGGTCTTGAACTCAAAGACATCTGCCTGCCTCTGCCTCCCAAGTGTTGAGATTAAAGGCGTGCACCACCACTGCCCAGCCAGGTCAGCTCATCTTAAAGCACTGGTATGGCTACATGTTTCACTGATAATTGATAGCCTGGAAACAAGAAGAAAAGGCCACTCTGGGGTTGGAGAGTTGGCTCAGTGGTTTGGAGCACTGATTGTTCTTCTGGAGGACCCGGGTTCAATTCCCAGAACCCACATGGCAGCTCACAACTGTCTGTAACTCCAAAATCTGACACCCACAGACATACATGGAAGCAAAGCATCAATGTAAATAAAATAAAAATAAATAAATTATTAAAAGAAAGAGAAAGAAAGAAAGAAAGAAAAAGAAAAGGCCACTCTGGTTCCACTATTCCAGCACAGAGAAGCAGGTAGAAGCCAGGCGGGGACAGTTCATTCCTCTTACAGTGTCAGCACCTTACACTCTAAGACGCTCGTGGGTCTGGAAAACAAGCTGCCAATAGACAAAAGTGTTCAAAGCTGGGAAATAAAGCATCTGACAGACATGCCTATCTTTTCTGCTGAGGGAGTGGGTGAAAGCCATGAATGAATGTTCTGTCATTTGCAGACAGCTGTATACAAAGTCTCCTCCTTTTTAAACACCTTAAGGTTCTGATACAACCTGAACCCAACCCTGTCTCAAAAAACAAAAACAAAACAAAAAACCAAAGCTGGGCATGGTGGCACACACCTTTAATCCCAGCACTTGGAAGAGCCTAGTGGATCTCTGTGAGTTGGAGGCCAGCCTGGTCTACAAGGTGAGTCCAGGACAGTCAAGGCTACACAGAGAACACTGTTTTGGGGAAAAAAACTTGAACACATGCCGGGCGTGGTGGCGCACGCCTTTAATCCCAGCACTCAGGAGGCAGAGGCAGGCGGATCGCTGTGAGTTCGAGGCCAGCCTGGTCTACAAAGTGAGCCCAGGATGGCCAAGGCTACACAGAGAAACCTTGTCTCGAAAAACCAAAAATAAATAAATAAATAAAAAATAAATAAATAAATAAAAACTTGAACACATATACAGAAAACACATGTTAATAGAAACACATAATATTAGCAGATTTTTTTTTCCCCAAAGTTTCAATATATTTCTCAAGCTTCAAATACTATACTTGTTCTTCCTCATCTTCTTATTGGGCCTGAGGTCAGGGAAGAATGTCATTGCTCCTTTAAAAAAGGGGTGTTGACCATTCATTTAGAAAGAGTCAGTGACTCAGGAATGCTGTTTCTCAATCACCTAGCAACTCTGTCCTCCTCCTTAGTGAGTGAGCAGCAGGACATCTTCTCCTCGGGGTAGACACATATGACACACCCAAGGCCCAACAGACAGGAAGTTTCTACAGCTGCTATCACTTCTACATACAGGCACCAAGCATGAAAACTTGTTTTTAATCCTAACCCCATTCCTTTTCATTCAAACTAAGTTACACATCATCACTGAATACTATCATCTACTGATAATAGAGTAAATAACCCCAAAATTACATTGCTACTCAAAATGCAAAGAAACTGCAGCAAACATTTTCTAGGCTTTTATAAACCGAACAGATTTTAAGAGAAATCTTGGAGAGTAGGGAGCACAGTGGTGATTTAGATCCTCATGAGTGTTCACCAGAAACATAAGCCAAAGTCAGCCATTCTGACCCTTCTAGAAACCAAACTCTGTTGAACTATGTCATGACACAACCACATACACAATTTCATGCCAGAGCACTTAGGCCCAACAACTTCCAAATAGCAAGTATTTCTTTGTTTCTACTTTAAATAACTTCAACTTCTAATAAACAAAGGGCAGTAGTGGTGCACCCCTTTAATCCCAGCACTTGGGAGGCAGAGGCAGGCAGCCTGTAAGCTCGAGGCCAGCCTGGTTTACAAAGCAAGCTCCAGGACAGCCAGAGTTATACAGAGAAACCTTGTCTCAAAAAACAAACAAACACCCAACAACAACAAAATCCAATGGGATTGTTTTACTCCATGTTTATATCTACCTACATTTCTTTAGAAAAAGCTACATATTGCTTTTATAATAAAAATACATTTCCATTTCAAATAAAAAATTTAAAGCTTTAAGAAATGGAAATGTTTATAGTAGTTTAAAAGAAGACATAAAATCGTAATTGTAATTCTATAAAAAATATTGTGGGGGCTGGAGAGATGGCTCAATGGGGGGGCTGGAGAGATGGCTCAATGGTTAAGAGCAGTGTCTGCTCTTCCAGAGGACCAGAGTTCAAGTCCCAGCAACCACATGGTGGCTCACAACCATCTGTAAAGTTATCTGATGCCCTCAGGCAGAACACTGTATACATAATAATAAATAAATAAATCTTTAAAAAAATATTGTGCATAGATAGTGCTAGAATATCCATATATTCTATGAAATAAAAACAAAACAGCAGAAACCCTGGTTTCTTGGATATTGATGTTTTGGAAATGTATGAAAAGTTTTTAAAAACTCATTAGCACAGCATTTAAAACAAATCATCCAACTCCCATATTCTAAATGTTCAATACTGTCTCTTGTATACCTTAGTAAATAGGCAAAGAACACTTGCAGAATTTAAGAGTAATAACACAAAGTGAGAGCATACTGAAGAGCTAGATTTTAAAACCTAGCTCATCCAATTAAGGCCAACAAAACAGCTCTAAGCTTCCATGTCCTCCTCATTTAAAGGAAAACTGGGTCAAATCATTTCTAAGGTCTCTTTGGGCCTCTGAAAGACTGTAACTGGTTACTGCCGCCCTCTCTAAGGGGTACCCAATGCCTGCTGCTTGCCTGATAATACATATCCTACGGTGGTTTCTCACCACTTCTTCTTGTGGTTTCAATCACAGGAAACAGACGTCACCCACAGGCTACATGTAGCAAGCTGTAGCAGAGGCTAAGAGCTGCCAACCAGGACCAACCCCCATCCCCTTAAAAATACAAGGATCAAGAAATCATTAGAGAACCCTGCAAGTGAGGAGCCTTGATATACATCTCACACAAAAACAAAACTAAAAATCTCTCTCTGTAAGTCCAGCAAGATGGAATAGTTTTCCAACAGTCGAAAGCTATCTGCTTCTATGGCCAAATTAACGGAACTAAAGAAATTCTACAGCTGGAGTGTGTGTGAAGAAACAATGGTATGGGGCTGGAGAGAAGGCTCAAAGGTTAAGAGCACTTATTGCTCTTGCAGACGACTTGGGTCAGTTCCCTGTACCCACCACAGCAGCTCACAACTATCCTTAATTCCAGTTCTAAGAGATCCAATGCCATCTTCTGACTTTCATGGGTACCAGGTACTCAGGTGCTGCTGCACATATATACATGCAGACAAAACAGTCAGACACATAAAATAAATATTTTTAAAAATTAAAAAGAAAGAATAGTACAGCCTGACCATTAATTATCATTTAGACATATCCTGCAGTACTTTTCTCCTTTCTTTAATGATCTGTGTAAACCTTTCTATGGCCATGAAACACCATGGGAACTCGTACTTACTCACTTTAGATGAGCACTGGGTCAAATACTCCTCTCACTCACAGCAGTGAAAGTCAGCAGCCTTGCACTTTGTAAAATAACTCAAGAGACTTCTAATCATACATAATGTTCCTTCATTATACACAAGTCTGAACTGTAAGACAGGATCTCCAGAGGCAGTAATCATTTTTTTCCTTTGTAGCTCTTTGTAGGCTCTTCTGGTCGGGGTAGCTAAGTCAGTGGTTCTCTAGTTCACAGTTACCTTGATGACAGATAACTAATGTTTTCAGAACGCTCAATCTCTTATATTAGATCATGAGAGTGGGGAATCTGGATGCAAGATTCTACCACTGAAATAAAGTGCAGAAAAGACTGTAGATGACATGAACTAAGAACCACTAGTGCTTTTAGGAACCTTTCAAGCTGGATGGATGGAAGGGAAGACTAGAATCAGACAAATATTTTTGTATTCAAGGAAGAGTGAAGAACACTTCCATAGCCATGCAACCAAAGATAACAGCTCAGGGTCAGGAATAACATTCAAAAAAAGTAACTGGGCCCAAACCCAGGCTCAGACTGTTCTCACAAAGGTATTATCTGACTGTGCCCACAATTTCCTCATACAACCTTAAGATCCAGCTGAAAAGCCACATTTTAAAGAACCAGACAGTCTCTGAAAAGACAAGTACATTATAAGTGGTAAAAAGACTTTAGACTACCTAAATACCATCAAAGGTAGAAAAATATTATTTGCTGGGAGCTGGACAGATGTCTCAGCAGTTTTGCTCTTCCAGAGGACCAGGGTTCAATTCTCACCACCCATATGTGGGCAAAATACCCATACCAATAAAAGTAATGACTTCTTGGATCTTAACACAAAATCTGAGTTCTTAGATATCCTGATTACATAAGGTCACCACTATACATTATATGGCTACAAACTGCTATCAATGTGTATCATTTGCTATAAGATACTAATTTTGTCTTTTTTCCTAGATGCTTTTATAGGAAGGGAACCTAAAATCTCTGCCAAGTGAAGTGGCTTTAGTTCTCCTAGTGATCTGCCCCCAACCAATCTCTGTGACTCCTGTAACAGTGTAATTTTCCTTCACTTCCAGCACACACACACACACCTAAGCCTCTGTTTGCACTTCTCCCCACCTCAGAAGATTCCTTCCCTCTCCATTAATCAGATTTCTTCCCTGAGCCAGCTACAGCCCTCAGCTTCTATAAATCCAGCGTTACCCATTGCTGCACTGGATTATTTACTGAATCTAAGACACGGGCACACTGGCACATGGGCACATGGGCCTTAGGAATGATTCATAATAACCCTCAGGTTTTGTAAGAAAAGGCCAAGCAAACTGATGTGACTTGTCCAAAATTCACATGACTAATTAGTGATAAGGTCACAACCAAGCAACAATCTGGAAGAAGCAGGCCATCTAGTTCTAGACTGGATACTGGGCAAATCACTGGTTTACGATAACCTTCCTTTATTTAAAAAAGGGAGGACTAGTTAAACTTTGTATCATTTTAAGATATTTTTCACATGCAACACTCAAGATTATGAAACTTAGCTCCTATCTAAGTACAATAACACTGCTATTTAATTTTCCCAATTCTTCAAATTTGGACATCAGTTTTTAACTTATGCTAGGCTCAAAGTGTAGCTCAATGATAAGAGTATTTGCCCACCATATACAAAGCCATAAAGCCCAGCAGCATGCCCATGCACACAAATCTTATGTTCATAGCCCTGGACAGAATTTTTTTCTTCCAAGAGATAGGTGTGTGGGGGTGTGTGGGGGTGTACATATATATACACACATATATACACACATACACATATATACACATACACACACATATATATGGCTGAGATTATAATCTCTTAAAAACCAAGGCTGAAATCTGATATAATAACCACACGACTTTATGATTAGCTTTCGGATCCAAGGTAGACATATTTGGACACAGGAAAACAAGAGAAATTCTATTCTCTACTTGTTACCACCAATCATACAGAAAATTATAGTTTCATGTGCTTGGATCTCTGTGGCAATGTCGTAATTATTAACTACAGGCAAATAACTGCCAGGTCTAAAGAGCAAAGCCAGTAGTTCTCAGATTCAGAAGAGACCCCGGAGTTAGCAGTCAATTCAAATCCTTAAGTGTCAAGATTGTAAGTGTTTATGAATGCCAAACATCAAATTTAATCATAAAAAGGCTAATTACAAAGACGGTCGTGGGTCTTCGGTTCACTTCTCCCAGTTTTTCAACACTACTTGCTGCTCTCAGCAACTTAACTGAAACTCCCGACACATGATGCTGTAAAAGCTGGTCTACTTACAGAGGAGATCAGGTTACTCTAAAAAATGTTTAACACAGCTGAATAACACCTGAGACGGGAAAGATGGGGTTTGCATGCTCAGCCACAGGTACTTTTTCATGTCTAAGGTAGTTGTAATTATGATTCTTCCAACTGCTTCAAAGTCTAAATTACTAAATGCACAAAGCATTTAGGCATTTAGCCAGTGCACTTTGTACTTTATCTAAACCCTGAACTACTTTCCCACTAATGGGATCTGGGAGAATCCAGTTTTAATAGACTACAGATGACCAAAAGACTCTAAGGAATACAACCAAAATTTTCTAGGAATTCTCTAGAAGTGAATACTCTTACAAGGGAGATGTGAAAGACTGACTGCATGTGAACTGACATTACAAAGTAATGGATCAATCAGCTAGATCTAGATTTGAATTCTAGCTCTGCCACTTTATACTTCTATGTCAAGCAGGTTGGTTGCCTGATCTCAATGGATTCTAACCCAATCACCTATAAAATAAAAGTAATAATAATAATGTATATTTTATGAAGGTCAGTGTTGAAACTAATGAGTAACTGAATCCAAAACTTTTTAGTACATTGGTAGGCACACAGGAAGCGGAATTCATTCAAACTGTTGTTATTGCCAAGGTTATAATTACTCTTTATCCTGGAATGAATCTATTGTAGCCTCATGTAAAAATTCTAAACATTCACTAATATTTATACATTGGAAGACTGGCATAGAACCTGTAGCACACTGAGAAGAGAAAAACAAAAGTTGGCACTAGCTGTGTGTGTTGCAGGGAGGGGGCAGGGTTACAGGATAAATGGAATCTCAAAGGTTTCAAAACTGACCCATTCTGTCTACAGGGAAAATTCCAAAACAAATATGTAGAACAAAAATACTGAAAAGAGAAAATATAAGTGAGTTTTTAGCAAAGCTGTTGAAATAACACAAAGACCAAAAGTGGGGAGAAAGGGACTTCTTCAAAAATAAGTCTCCCTCCTTTTTTTCTTTCAAAATATACTGTTAAGAAATTTAAATACTTAAGCAACAAGAATAAAATACATACAAAACACATATATTCAAAGACTCGTACTAAAGCTAAAACAAAGACAAAAACTTAACGTACAAAACCTTAAATAGACTCCCCCAGGAAGACACACAATGCACAGGTAAGAATGTCAGGGCTGGAGGCTGGAGAGATGGCTCAGAATTTAAGAGCACGGTCTGCTCTTCCAGAGGTCTTGAGTTCAATTCCCAGCAACCACGTGATAGCTCACAACAACCTGTAATGAGATCTGGTACCCTCTTCTGGCATGCAGGTGTACATGCAGGCAGAACACTGCATAAAACAAACAAATTTTAAAAAAAATAAATAAAAGTGGCAGGGCCTCACCAGTCAGTCACACCGAGGAAGCTCCACAAACACACTGCAACACCAACACTTGAGGATGGTTAGATCAGGAGCTGACAAGGTCTCCAACTCTGCTATGGATTGGTCTGCAGCACTGGGATCAGAGGTCTCCAAATACTAAGAGCTAGCGAGCTAGCTATACCTCTTTTAATTCAGCTATATTATGATTATATTCCTCTGTATTCCCTGTCTATTCTGTCCTCTTTTTCCCCCAAAACAGGGTTTCTCTGGGTAGCTCTGGCTGTCCTGTACATGCTTTGTAGACCAGGCTGGATTCGAACTCACAGAGATCCGCCTGCATCTGCCTCCCCAGTCCTCTTCTTGAAAAAAGATAAAAAGCAAATGACACTCCCTAATTGTTACAGGGCCAAGCAATACAGAACCAACTCCTTTTCACTCCTGCACCTTGCCCCCCCCTTTTCTTTTCTTTTTTTTCGGTTTTTTGTGACAGGGTTTCTCTGTGTAGCCTTGGCTGTCCTAGACCCACTTTGTAGACCAGGCTGGCCTCAAACTCAAAGCAATACGCTTGCCTCTGCCTCCGGAATACTGGGATTAAAGGTGTGCGCCACCACGCCCAGCTCACCTTTCCCCCTTATATGACGCCCTTTCCTATGTTAGTATTCAATAATGAAAACGTAGAAACCAAATTTTCTGCTTCCCTTCTGTTTATTCATCTATCTTCTACCATTCAGCCCTGGATGTTTGCAGTATACAGCTGCAGAAGTGACCAAAACACTGAATGTTTAAACTTGATGAAATTTCAAACTTTTTTAGCACTAAAGATTTTTATATTCTTTTAATGTGTGTGTGTATGTATGTATGTGTGTGTGTGTGTGTGTGTGTGTGTGTGTGTACACTTATACACGGTTGCCCATGTGGAAGTGTCGTTCTTTCCTTCCACCATTGGGTGTTAGGGATCAAATGTATCTTCAAACTTAGTAGCAAATGCCTTTACCTACTGAACTATCTCACTAGTCTCCAGTTCTGAAGTTTTGTTTTGTTTTTCCAAGACAGGGTTTCTCTGTGTAGCCTTGGCTGTCATGGACTCGCTTTGTAGACCAGGCTGGCCTCAAACTCACAGCAATCCACCTGCCTCTGCCTCCCAAGTGCTGGGATTAAAGGCGTGTGCCTAAGTGTTTCCTCTACTCCCTGCCCTGCTCCCAGAAAAAGTTTCTTTGTAGCCCTAGCTCTCCTGGAACTCACTCCATAGACCAGGCTAGCCTCAGAGATCCACCTGCCTAGGATTAAAGGTGTGTGCCACCATGCCCAGCTCAGAAATTTTAGTTGTAATAGTTTCTAGCTGCCTGATTGCCCAAACCCCTGGCTATGCTCAAACCAGCCACCAGAAGAACATGAGGAAGAGGAAAATAACAGACAACAAGCAGTGGCTGCAAGCAAAGTGTCATCTCACAGTGACAGGCAAACACCTTAGCTGCTTTATGAAGATGCTTGTTTCTCTATTACTGAGAGACAAATGATTGCAAGCAGAAGGCTCAATGCAAAAAAGAAAAATCCTTAATATAAAATTAGTTCCAAAATGAGAATGGTTTCTGTAACTATGTTGGCAACAAACACAAAGTAGAAGGAACCACTTTCATATACAAACTGCTTGTTTCTCCATCATGTCTCATATTTGTTAATAAACATGATTTTGTTCTTCTGAATTACATGTGGCATATAACTTTATATTTTGGGTCTCTATTACATTCCACTGAAGATATAATTCTCCCCTAGAATAACTTGGCAATCAATTTATAAACTACAGTGCAGACCAATAAGGAGAACAAAAGGTTCTTCTATCACACAGAACATACAAAAGGCCTGTTTTGGTCCATGTGCTTATCCAAACTACACTGTTCCTCACTGATGCTACTACTCTTTCAGGTTTCCTAACAAACAATTTATAATCCATAACATTTTCAGCTCTTGATAGCTGGAGAAATAGGTCTGTGCTTAACAGCACTTGTTGCTCTTGCAGAAGACCTAGGTTCCGTTTCTAGTATCCACATGATAGCTCAAAACCATCTGTAACTCTAGTTCCAGGGACCCAATGCCATCTTCAGACCTCCTTAAGCACCAAGCACATATGGCGCAAATACACACACACACAGGCAAAACACTCATATGCATAAAATAAAAATAAGTACATCTTTTTAAAAAACCTTTTATTTTTTTTTTAAGTTCTGGAACATTTACCAACTCTCCTTGCTTTTTGAGCTTATGTTCCTCATTGAATCAGGAAGCACTGTTCTTAGAATGTATTGTGTGAGAAGGCATGTAATCTACTAAACACAGCTGTGCTCTGCAGCCTCCTAACACCCTGGTTGTACTGACTCTCTTTACATATATTTCAGAAATGAGTGTGTTTGACACCCACATTCATCACTGCTGCAAAGTCAGACACACTGTTCACTCGGAATTTTTATTTTCCTTCCTCTGGAGGGATTCTGAAAGGAACTAGAATAATGCTGGAGCAGGGAAATGCTCGTGACCCAGAAGACAGACTCATCAAGAACCAAAGGGGGAAACCAAGTGGCCTGGCTTCAGTCACGCACGCACATCAACACTTCAGCCATGCCTTTAAAAAAGGACGCCTGTCCACTTTTTAAACTAGGATTACACTTGCTCTCCACACAAGCTGCCTCAGAGGGTGAAGGGCAGATCTCAGGTAATGTATGAGCTCTGTTTTCTCATCGGCCCCTCTGTACTTAGAGAATCTGCAGATGGAAGAAAGGTATGAACTACAAGTCCTTCAAATGCAAACAACCTGCTCGGCAGCAGCTAGGGGACTGCAACCACTCAAATGCAAACCTTCAAGCACACTTGGTCCAAGCCAGAGGGTTGACACAGCACACTCAGAATGGGCGTTCTGGCGGATGCTGCACTTCAGAGAAGGTGGAGGAGGCGAAACAGCTTTGAGCTTGTATTTAGCCAGTAGTTGAAGAAAACTGAGCCCTGGGTAACAAAAGCACCCCAGCAATCTCACCCCCTCCACCCACTCAAACACACTTACATACACCGAGACAAAGAGACTCGGATTGCAGTGCTCCTTGTCTCTCATTTTCATAGTTCTCATAAAAAGAGCAGTGAGAAAGAATATTCTCCTGCCTTAAGGTAGACTGTATTTGGCAACGAGGAAGTGAAGCAGCCGGCTCTCCTGGAAACCTTCCAATCCGTACCTACTTGCAATACCTAGTTCTTAAAATTCAGTTAGGTGAGGGGTTAAAACCAGAACCTCCCTAAAAGAGAACTTGGCTCAGCCCCACCCTCTGTATAGCAAATAACAACTCTGGGCCAAATCCACTCAGCTGCACAAGACTGTGGCTTGCCGAGACACAGGTGAAAAGAAGTTGAGTTTCCTGGGATTCCTGGCATTACAACACCACACACTTGAGCAGATTCCATCAATTTATGAAACACGGTGTTAGAACAAACAAAATGCACACCATAAAACAACAGCACCAAGTCACAGAGGCCACTACAAATCAGCAAGTATAGCTAGTTTGGACAGAGAAGGTCAAATAGTATCCATGGTGACAAAATCAAAACAAGAAGATACGGAAATAGAAACTCAGGCCCTAAAAGTTACATTGTGGAAGGAAAGTTTTGGAAGGAAAGCTCTCAAACTAGGGGGGAGTGGGGGGGGGGGAACAGTGTCAATTCTTATTACCCTTAAAGAGTCAATCTAGGGATACACAGCCCTGGTCACTGGGAATCTTATTTCTATAAAGATATTGGCAAATCAAACAGTTACTGATACCCTGTATGTCACTGGAAAGGACAAACCAGGAGCACCTGGTCTTGCTAGAAATAGGAAGAGATGAGTCACTTTTTAAATTCAGCTTAGGATGCTCTCAACCCTCCAGGTCACTACACATTTTCTTCCCATTTCCATCACTTTATCATTTTACCTTCCCAAACTTGTGGCTTTGGATCAGAAGATTTTGGGGTGAGGTAGGGTGGGGTGGCAGTGGTGGTGGTGGGGTGGTTGGTGGTGGTGGAGGGAGAGTTACAAGGCATTTAATTGGTCAAAGAGATAACTTCTTTACCTGGAAGAGCAAACTAAGTATCTAGTTAACACCTGGCAAATAGTTAAGCAGAAACTCCCTGACTGTTTGGTATCTTTCAAAGCTTTTACACTAAGAGGCAAGTAGCTCCCTGGAGAGATAAGAAAGAGGATTTAGGAAAGGCAACAGGTAGTAAAATACCGTATTACAGGAACATCGACAATCCCTCTGACCGGGATTAAAAGTAATCGCACCCCAGGAAAGACATGCTTTTTTACAGGTAGTAGGAAAAGGGATGTCAGGAGCCTTGAGGCACAGAAGATGGTAAAAGATGAGTTGAAGAAATGGTCATTCTTATTTTTTAAGTGCATAAAAAGCAACTAAACTACTCATAAACTTATTGGACTTGAAATCTAACTTGGTCCTCAAGACGGAAGATTAATCACCATCCCGGGTCATGAAGGGCATCGAGAGAAGTTCCAACTCTCTGAAGTGATAAGCAACAGGGCAAAAAGAAACAGGTCTTGTGGATAGAGAAGCCAATTACCGCCCATACCCCAGTGACCACATGACCTGGGCAGGAACCCACACCCGTAATCACAAGGACAAACGTCCAAAGGAGGAAGAAGAAAGACTCAAGTCAGGTAACATTCCTGAGGGGAAGCATTACCAGGTGACACCGGGCTGAGGGCCCTGAAGGGGACAGGGCGGGAGGAAAGTTAGCAGGTGAAGGGATTACAAGTGAGGAAGGAAATGGCCTTTTAAAAGAAAGAGAATAACTCAAACGGGATATGGGTGAGAAGAGAAAATGGACTCAGAACAGCTTACAGGGGGCCAAAAAAATAAGGAAAAGAAAAAATTACAAAGACGTGTGCGGGGTACTAGAGGCAGAAGAAAGGAAGTGGGGCTGAGAGCCCGGGGGCCACGGGGGCGGGAGCGCAGAGCCTGCGGACTGAACAGCTAGGGAAGCTCCAAGGTGGCCGAGGCGAGGGCCAGGTGGGACTCTCCGGCTGCCCGAGGTCCGGGAAGTGGAGACTGTGGGACCGCGAAGCCCAAAACCCAGCGAAACCAGGAAGGGAGGCGCGGGGGCGGCTCCCCAGCAGCGGGCAGACGCCCCCAGGACAGCGAGGGTCGCCCGAGTGCAGAGGGCGGCCGCCCCTCCGGGCAGAGCAGCGGGGTGGGAGGGGACACTCACAAATTTCTTAGGTTTGCCGCCGTCGCCGCCGGTCGCGGGCAGCTCATCCGGGCTCCGACCCTTCTTCTTGTCCCGGGTCCCGCGGCCGGGCCCCAGGCCCCCGCCGGACGGCTCCATGTCCTGATTAGCGCTGGCCAGTGACTCCCTTGTCTACTCAGCTCGAGCCCGGCTGCCCCGAACCAGCAACCACCGCCACCGCCTCCGCCGCCGCCGCCCAGCAGCCTTCTTAGCCGGCCGCCGCGCCCCGCCTCATTAACATGCTGGGCTGCGCGCGCCTCATGAATATACAACGGTGACGCCTCGCTCCCGCCCGCCTGCCCCACTTCCGCCCGGACACGCAGCCCCTACCAATGGGGGAAGGGAAGGGGGTGGAGGGACACCGCGGAAGCGCGCTACCTGCCTGGCGGGCCTAACCATTCGAGCCCACGTGGGGGGGGGGGGGAAGAGACAGAGTGGGCGGTGCTGCTCTGCTAAGCCGCAGCGGGGAGTACCGCCCCCTGGCGGTTAGAACAGAGGAGGCCTTTAGGCTCCCACGCAGAACCCACGTGGCTGTAAAGCTGGACCACCTCACACCCCAGCCAGAATCTCATTGTCTGAATCAACATTCTTACCGCAGAGACACTATTATCTTGCTTGAAAATTTAAGGCTAGGTTTTGTGGGATAATACAGTTTTTATGTACATGATGTCCACACAGTAAGCACATAAAAAATTATATATATATATATATATATATATATATATATAAAACCTGATATAGAAAATTATGTGCCAAGAACCAATTTCAAGCCATCACCAATCTAGACCAGCTATGGAGTTACATCACCCAGCTCTGAGTCCTAGATTACCTTTCTAGTTGTCTCTTAACATGTACAAACCAATTATTGCCAACAGCCTAAGCAGCAATTAATAGTTACTACATATTGGGCACAAACTATAGGCCAGGCTATATTAAACATGACATATCTTTCCTCACCGGTATCACCATTAAGAAGTTTGGACTCTGGGAGTTAAAGTGACTTGTAACACGATTGATAGACATTTACACAGATTAATTATGTCTAACCAAGATTCCCCTTGGGCATAAAACATGCATGCCTGCATGCATGGTCTTTACATCTTCTCGCTCAGCAACTCCATCCATTTTCCTGGCTACATTTTCCATCCATTTTCCTGGGGCCTTCGAGAGATGGGCTGAATAACCCTGAGGACTGAAGGAAGGGATTTCCAAAGTGTGTATTCCTGAGAACAGGGGCAGTAACTTTTTGGAACCTCCAGTGGGCAGATGTAATCCAAGGACTCTACGAACTCTGTTGTCTCCTAAATGGGGCCTTGAGCTTGGGTTTCCAACCTTCCAACTACCGGATGAGAAGTTGCACAGGGCTGCTCAGCTCTCACTGCAGGCTATCCAGAAGAATCCCAATGCATGAGTGATCCATCCCTCCTTTCTTGTAGCACTGTACACACCCACATTCACCATGCCCCTGGCTGTGAACTCCAGACAGGGGTCTGTGTTCGTGGTCCACAAAGATCCAGCCCATCTCCTCAGTCAGTTCGTGAGCAGTTCCTTTTCTTCTTTTTTGCTTGTTTTCTCTGTGTAACCGCTCTGGCTGACCTGGAACTCGCTCTGGAGACCAGGCTGGCCTCAAACTCAGAGATCTGCCTGCCTCTGCCTCCATGTGCTGTGATTAAAGGAGTGTGCCACACCACCCGGCTGTGAGCAGTTTCTTACATGCAGCGCAGCTGCACACTTGTGTTTTATCTCAGGACATCTTCACCAGCTACCATTCTCATCTCAAACACCCACCCTCTCATACCTGAAGCCATCTTTACACGTCTGAGGCCAGTAATCTGCCCAGGTTAATCTAACTCATCAATGGAAATGTCCTACCAACTCCCCATTTAAATAAAATAATCCATGGAGAATCCACACACAGGGCCCAACATAAAGTACTGAACAAATGTTAACAATTTTATTATACACATCATCACCTCTATTTCCTTTTTCCATCATACATAGGTAGCTAGCAAGAATTAAAATTCCCAGAAAGGTACAAAAAATACCAATTGGTTTATTAGATTAAAAACAGTGGTAAAATGGACATAAAGCCAGTTAGAGCGGGATGTCTTCACGCCCTCTGAGACTTGCATCTGCAGTTAAGGTTACAGAGAGCCAGACCCTCCTGCCCCTCACCATTCACACGGCATGAAGGCAAGAACTGCAGAAGGGGAACCAAGGAGGAAGTCAGAGGAGACCTTAGCACTGTCAAAACCTTCATTCCTAAAAGTCTGAGTTGGAAGGATGGAAGGAACACATAAGGGGCCAGAGGGCCTGGGGACAACCTCTAGGGCTCATTACCCATAATGTTCCAGAAACTTTGTCTCTGTCTCATCCCTAACAGGGACCATCATCAGGCTATACCAGTTTGAGGAAAAGGGGTAGATGATTCTAGAAACTTGTGTGGTTTCCAAACCCATCACCAGCCTTGTGGGTACCCAGGTCAGGACTGGGGAGCCATACTCTCCTTCCCACCCAAGAGGTAAAGAGGGACACAGTGTCCATGCTGCTCTTAAATCTCCACATCGCTTTCCTTGTCATTATCATGGTCTCCATCGTAGAATTCATTGGGTGCCTCTGGCCTGTAACACAAGGGACAAGAAATTAGGAACCCACTCTTCAAGTCCCAGTCTCCTCCCAGAGCCCCCCTCGGAGGTAATGCTTCTGGGGTCTCCTCCAAAGCCAGTTCCTCTCCTCTTGCTGGCAAGGACTTACAGCAATCCATGTACCCAATCAGTGGACACTTCCGTGTGCCAGGCACTGCTCTAGGCCAAAGCACAACAGAGAAGCAGCCAGACAAGGCTTCCATACAACCTCTCAGCGTTTACCTCATGAGACCAGCAATAAAAAGCAAACGAATGAATTCATTAATTTCAAATGATGGAGTGTTCTACATGACTGAGTCTGGTGTGCACAAAAGGATGACATTTCATTTACAAAACGGGAGACCATTCTGAGATCGAAAAACCTGAATTCTATGAAGAAGCTGGCAGGCAAAGATCTCAGGAAGATCCTGCCTGGCCACAAAAAAAACCCAAGTAGAGAAATCACAAGGTCCAAGGAAACAGAGCCAAAATGACAAGGAGGCTAGGACTGCCAGGGATCATGTGAGCTGAAAAAAGCAGTTTCAGAAGGACTTGTGTGCTGGATATTCTCAAGCGGTGGCTTCTAAGTTTGGAAAGAAAAGGTGTGTGTGAGCTAGACTGACACAGGGAAAGCTACAACTGGAAGACAGACACAAGGAGAAGTAGGAGTGTAAGACAGACACAAGGAGAGGTGAGAGTGTAAGACAGACACGAGGAGAGGTGGGAGTGTAAGACAGACACGAGGAGAGGTAGGAGTGTAAGACAGACACGAGGAGAGGTGAGAGTGTAAGACAGACACGAGGAGAGGTGGGAGTGTAAGACAGACACGAGGAGAGGTGAGAGTGTAAGACAGACACGAGGAGAGGTGGGAGTGTAAGACAGACACGAGGAGAAGTGAGAGTGTAAGACAGACACGAGGAGAGGTGGGAGTGTAAGACAGACACGAGGAGAGGTGGGAGTGTAAGACAGACACGAAGAGAGGTGAGAGTGTAAGACAGACACGAGGAGAAGTGGGAGTGTAAGACAGACGCAAGGAGAGGTGGGAGTGTAAGACAGACACGAGGAGAGGTGGGAGTGTAAGACAGACACGAGGAGAGGTGAGAGTGTAAGACAGACACGAGGAGAGGTGGGAGTATAAGACAGACACGAGGAGAGGTGAGAGTGTAAGACAGACACGAGGAGAGGTGGGAGTGTAAGACAGACACGAGGAGAAGTGAGAGTGTAAGACAGACACGAGGAGAGGTGGGAGTGTAAGACAGACACGAGGAGAGGTGGGAGTGTAAGACAGACACGAGGAGAGGTGGGAGTGTAAGACAGACACGAGGAGAGGTGGGAGTGTAAGACAGACACGAGGAGAGGTGAGAGTGTAAGACAGACACGAGGAGAAGTGGGAGTGTAAGACAGACGCAAGGAGAGGTGGGAGTGTAAGACAGACACGAGGAGAGGTGGGAGTGTAAGACAGACACGAGGAGAGGTGAGAGTGTAAGACAGACGAGGAGAGGTGGGAGTGTAAGACAGACACGAGGAGAGGTGAGAGTGTAAGACAGACGAGGAGAGGTGGGAGTGTAAGACAGGCACGAGGAGAGGTGAGAGTGTAAAACAGACGCAAGGAGAGGTGAGAGTGTAAGACAGACACGAGGAGAGGTGGGAGTGTAAGACAGACGCAAGGAGAGGTGAGAGTGTAAGACAGACACAAGGAGAGGTGGGAGTGTAAGACAGACACGAGGAGAGGTGAGAGTGTAAGACAGGCACAAGGAGAAGTGGGAGTGTAAGACAGACGCAAGGAGAGGTGGGAGTGTAAGACAGACACGAGGAGAAGTGGGAGTGTAAGACAGACGCAAGGAGAGGTGGGAGTGTAAGACAGACACGAGGAGAGGTGAGAGTGTAAGACAGACACAAGGAGAGGTGGGAGTGTAAGACAGACGCAAGGAGAGGTGAGAGTGTAAGACAGACACGAGGAGAAGTGGGAGTGTAAGACAGACGCAAGGAGAGGTGGGAGTGTAAGACAGGCAGGAGGAGAGGTGGGAGTGTAAGACAGGCACGAGGAGAGGTGGGAGTGTAACACAGACACGAGGAGAGGTGGGAGTGTAAGACAGACACGAGGAGAGGTGGGAGTGTAAGACAGACACGAGGAGAGGTGGGAGTGTAAGACAGACACGAGGAGAGGTGGGAGTGTAAGGCAGGCACGAGGAGAGGTGGGAGTGTAAGACAGACACAAGGAGAGGTGGGAGTGTAACACAGACACGAGGAGACGTGGGAGTGTAAGACAGACACGAGGAGAGGTGTGAGTGTAAGACAGACACGAGGAGAGGTGGGAGTGTAAGACAGGCACGAGGAGAGGTGTGAGTGTAAGGCAGACACGAGGAGACGTGGGAGTGTAAGACAGACACGAGGAGAAGTGGGAGTGTAAGACAGGCACGAGGAGAGGTGGGAGTGTAAGACAGACACGAGGAGAGGTGGGAGTGTAAGACAGACACGAGGAGAGGTGGGAGTGTAAGACAGACACGAGGAGAGGTGAGAGTGTAAGACAGACACGAGGAGAGGTGGGAGTGTAAGACAGACACGAGGAGAGGTGGGAGTGTAAGACAGACACGAGGAGAGATGGGAGTGTAAGACAGACACGAGGAGAGGTGGGAGTGTAAGACAGACACGAGGAGAGGTGGGAGTGTAAGACAGACACGAGGAGAGGTGGGAGTGTAAGACAGACACGAGGAGAGGTGGGAGTGTAAGACAGACACAAGGAGAGGTGGGAGTGTAAGACAGACACGAGGAGAGGTGGGAGTGTAAGACAGACACGAGGAGAGGTGGGAGTGTAAGGCAGGCATGAGGAGAGGTGGGAGTGTAAGACAGACACGAGGAGAGGTGGGAGTGTAAGACAGACACGAGGAAAGGTGTGAGTGTAAGACAGATACAAGGTGTTGAGTGTAAGACAGACATGAGGAGAGGTGGGAGTGTAAGACAGACACAAGGAGAGGTACGAGCCACAGTCTGACATGCTGGTAAAGCTATCATGAGGAGGGAAGTGATAGCAACACAGGGCTCAGTAAGTCCCTGATACTGGTTTTCTTCTCTGAAAAAGAGCATTGAGACAGTCACTAAAGAGATGCAAAGGAACTAAGGCAGAGCAGGCCTTGCCTATTCAGTAAGCCCACCTCTATCACCTCTAAGAGCCCAGGTGAACGGTGAGGAGTCAGCTACGGAGGACTGAGTCTCAGCCCTGATACTAACTGTAGAGCCCATGGAAAGTTGCTAAATCTCTCTGAGCCTTGGATTCCTTCTCTATGCATCTGAGGATAAGAGGCGCCCCTTAGGGCTGTCTCATGCAACAGAATAGCATGATAGTATATATTTTGTAATATGAGGTACTTAGTGGAGCCCAGTGCTTTGCAAAGGTGGTAAATCACTGTGGCTACTCTGCAAGGCATATGTTAGCTGGAGCTACAGCAGCAGGTGGCCTGAGAGTGAGGTAAGGCTTAGAAACAGGAAGAAGCCGATGGCTGTCCACAATGCAGAGAACGATAAAGAGACTGGAACCAAGAGTGAGCACATAACTCTAGAGGAAAAGAGAGAACTTAAGACCGGGCATTGCCAAACCAACTAAGACAACAGCAATCCATTTCTAGAAGTCAGATTTAGAGACCCAGAGACAGGCACCAAGGAAAAGATGATTAGACAGAGCCTGAGCCAGATGGACGAGAGGGGGCTGGAGAAGTCCTGAGCACAAAAGCAGTCAAGACCAAGCTCAGAGGACAGAAATGGAGGCCAGAACTTTACGGCCCAGAAGTAGGTCCTGGAGGAACCGAGAAGGTGTCCACATCTGCCACAGAGGCACAGCACACATCAATTTGGGTGATCTTTCAAGCCTGTAAGGAGATCTATTCACCATTAAGCCCATTTCTTTCTTTTTTTAACCCTTCTGAGTTATGTTGTCCTCTTCATTTTCTAGAAATTTCGACAAAGATTAACAAACAACAAAAAGATCTATACTAATCTTTTCCTCCCTACTTCATTCTACCTACAAATATTTCACACACACACACACACACACACACACACTCAATACAATTATCCTATATGGAAAAGTAAGCTGAACAAATAAGTCTAGAAACCTATAAAACAGAATGTGGGCAGTGATCTATCTGGTTCAGTGCTCAGAAGGACTGAGTGAAATGCTGGCAAGGAGCTGGAGAAATAGCTCAGCATACACCCAGGTTCTCTCCTCAGCACCCACATGGCAGCTCACAACCACCCTTAACTCCAGTTTCAGGGGCTCTGATACCCTCTTCTGACCTTTGCAGGCACCAGGTACACAGTGCTGCACATAAATACATGCAAGTGAAATACCATACACATAGAATAAATGAATCTAAAATCAAATAAAAGGTTTTTTTATGTAAGTAAACCACTAAAGCCTTTTTGGAAGGCAACTTGGCAGCAAATATAAAAAGGTCTATTACATATGGCATTTGACCTAATGGCAACAATTCTGAAAATCTGACCCACTCAAACAAGCATGCAGAGATGTATACATAAGAGAATTAAATGCCACATTTTTTACTATTTAATAGCCACAAAAAAGGGGGTGGAGTAGGGTAGAGATTAATGTACAGACCCTTCAGTGGTAATTGATTACATTATGCTATTGCCACACAATAAATTTATACAACTAAGAAAACACCGATCTATACATACTGACATGGAAAAATAGATCTTTTAAATAGAAAAAACTGGCAAATATTAAGTCAGAGCAACACACAGAGAATGTTCTTACTCATATTAACAAAAAATTTACAAACAAACTGGGTAGGCAGGTATATGCCTATACTCCCAGCATTTAGAAAGCCGAGGCAGGAGGATTATTAAGAGCTCAAGGCCAGTTTAGGCTACAATAGTGAAACCCAATCTCAAAAAAAACAAGAAAGAGCAAGGCGTGGTGGTGTGTTTTTTTAATCCCAGCACTGGAGAAGCAGAGGTAAGAGGATCTCTTATATTAAGGCTAGCCTGGTCCATACAGAGAAACCAAGTCCCAAAACAACAACAACAAACAAACAAAAAACTGCATAAATAAAATTCTAGATATAGTGATCTATACCAAAAACACATAAATCAAACCATTAATAATAATTTACCCTGTGAATGATTCTGGAACTGTGTAAAACAACATATTTTGATGCAGCTTATAATATTTTCAATAAATATGTTGTTTTTGGTATTAAGAGTGTTAAAAAGGTTAAGGTTAGGGTTAAATATATATATACATAAATTAAATAAATAAAGTGTTAAAAAGAGTAGAACTCTGGCAACCTGAAGGGGATAAGTCAGGGAGAACTAGCGTCTTCCCCTTCACTTTTCCACTCAGAAGCCTCCTCGGAAAACCTGAGGAACCACCTGCTCTCAAGCCCCTGCCCAGACCTGCTATAGTTTTCCTCAGGACCTCTCTCTTCTGCGTCAGCCTCGTCAGTCCTGTCATACGTCAGGAGGTCTGCGGGTACATCATGAATCTGGACACTGGGCGCATGGTTCAGCATCTTCAAGTTTTCAAAGATTGTCTGGCGGATCTGGTCCAAATACTAGTTGAGAGGCAAAAAAAAAAAAAAAAAGTCAGCAGTGCCTGGGTGATTCCCAGAGCACACACACCCTTCTATCTTCTATCTGTCTTCCACTCAGACCATCCTGGCCTTTTTTTTTTTTTTTTTTTTTTTGGTTTTTCGAGACAGGATTTCTCTGTATACTAACCCTGGCTATCCTGGATTAGCTTTGTAGACCAGGCTGGCCTCAAACTCACAAAGATCCACCTACCTCTGCCTCCTCAGTGCTAGAATTAAAGACATACGCCACCACTGCCCAGCTGACTGGCTTCAGTATTTCAAGTTCAGATCCCCTCCGCCAACTGTCTCTGCTTTATCCTGGGCTACCCCAAGATGATTAGAGCAGAGTGAGAGCTCAGAACTTCCTTCTCTTGCTTTCCTCCACCTCCTACATCGCAGACCTCTCCCAAGCCCTCTCCTCACTGCTGTGTCCAGCTTCTCCAAGCCACTAACCTGGCGTGAGTTCTGATTCTCAATGCGAGTGCTGACGTCTGGATGGAGCGTGAAGTCTGGGGCAAAGTACTCGAAGTATTCTTAGAGACGAGGCGGGATTGGGAATGGACGAAAAGTGTGACTGAGATACAGAAAGGTGAGTCCCATAACTTTCCCATCTCCCTCCCCATCGTGGTCCCCATATGTAAGAGTATTTGCTCTGCTCTGAACACCAGAGTTTAGTCTGCAGAGCTCCCAGGTTGTACAATGTCCCATCTGCCTTCACACAGGGTCACTCTGGGGACTGGTGAGAATGGTTTCCCTCGTGGGGGCATCATGAGGTGGACCTTACCACTGTAGGGAAGTTCCTCACTAATGGCCTCTTCTACCAGCAGAGATGTTTCGTATGTCCTGAAAGCAGCAAGCCGGGGGTAGGGGTGAGGGGGTGCGGGGCGGGGGGATGTTTGAGCTGAAAGGACCACCCCTCCAATTCCAGGGGGTCCATAGTGAACAAAGGAGAACAGACTCACCAGCACCGGGCAACATTTCGGACGGTGTAGCCGCCGCCACCCAGCACCAGGAGAGGGATATTGAAACTCTTCACATACTCGACACATTCCCTGTGAAAAGCAACCAGAGGGCTGAGCGAATCCAAGCTCTGTCATTCTGTGTAGTAGAATTCCAAGCTGCATTCTTTGTGTGTGATTGCTTATGTAGATATATGTGAGACTTCATAGGTGTGCCAGTGCATGTGTGTGTTTAGAGGGATGGGCTTGTGTGTGTTTGTGTACAGCGTCCAGAAGGCATCCTCAAGTGTTGGCTTAAAGGTACTATCCACCTGTTTTTTGACCTGGAACCTGCCAAGTAGACTAAGCTGGCTGGTCACCAAGCCCTATGAATCTGTCTCTACTTCATCAGGGCTAGGATTATAGATCCTAAGTATGTATCACTGGGCCTAGAGTTCTGACATGGGTTCTGGGATCAAACTCAGTTCTTCAGCACTTCCACTGTCTGTTCCCACCAGACGCCCTTCTGTCTCTGAGCTGTATGCTCAAGATTAGGACACTTCAGGGCAGTGTTTCTGGTTGCAACCATTGGAAAACACGTATTTCTAATGGTCTTACGGGTTGAGACACCACTCAGTAGCAAAATGACAAGTATAAAGTAGCAACGAAAATAAGTTTATGGCTGGGGGTTCCTAAGACCATCGAAAATGTGTTTTCTGATGACTATGCCCCTGAGTTGAGAACCACTGCTCTAAGGGCTGGCACATCGACTCAGTATAGTATGTTTACTGTTCTTCTGACGGCCAGACAATTCCCAGTCCCTACTCTGGGCAGCTCACAATCACCTGTAATCCTAGCTCCAGGGAATCCAACACACACACACACACACACAACTAAAGCTTTAAAAATATTAGTATACTTTAATATTTTATGTTTCAATAAAAACTTAAAGCATGCCCTCTGTGTTGCTTAATATTCCCCATGGCTCCTTACTGCTTTTCCAGTACTCTCATCAGTTTTTAGCCAGACTGTTCTAATCTTCAGGGTACACCTTCAACCCCCTATTTCTCTCCATCAGCACCTGCCCTGTCCAAATAACAGTAAATGGCTTCCTAACTGGTTTCTCACTATCCGTCCTGTCCCCCAACTCCCACACAAACCTTTCTTAGTCAGAACAGTAACTTTCAAACTCACTGGACCATGTCACTTCCCTGTTTAAGACCCTTCAACAGTTTTCTATCATCCGTGGAATGTCAGGATCTAGTAGCTCTATACAATCTCAGCCTGGCCAGCGTTCTGCACCTCACTATGCTCGGCCTCGCTGGCTTCGTTTCCTCCTGTCAAGGCAGTAGCTCCTTTGCTTGGAGGGGCTTCCACTGGCCCTTCTCACTGCTTGGGGCAGCATTCTCGCTGCTCCTTTTATAGCTTGCTCCTTCTTAGTCTCCAGTTCACCCGTTTCACCATCTCAGGAAACCCTTCCCAAAGCATGCTGTCTATAAATTCCCAAGCCTGACGTGGTGGCATAAGCTTGTAATCACAGAATTTGGGAGGCTAAGGCAGGAAGGTCACAAGCTCAAAGCCAGCCATACAGTGAGACCTTAAAAAAAAAAAAGTATAATTAAAAAGAAGATTCCCTGTTGCTACCCTGTCTTTTTATTTTTCCTTCATTAGATTTTTGTTTTGTTTTGTCTGTCTGTCTGTATGTATGTATATTCATCTAGGTAAAGATTTACACATGTGTACATACAATAACTAATAACAATCACAATGATAATAAAAAAGAAAACAGAACTTTAAAAGACACAGTGGCACACACCTGTAATCCCAGCACTCAGGAGGCTGAGGCAGGTGGATCTCTGTGACTTTGAGGCTAGCCTGGTCTACAGAGTGAGTCCAGGACAGCCAAGGCTATTACATAGAAAAACCCTGTCTTGAAACAACAACAACAACAACAAGGAACTCACCCATGTCCTCGTATGCTGAGATTGAAACAGCCTAATCGATCGCAGCCCAGGGAATCAGCTCCACACTGCAGAAAGGAAAACCCCAAATGACTACAGTAATGCGGATGATCAGAACATCAGTGTCCTCTACTGTCCTTCCCTCACCAAGTTAGGGAACTTATTCTTTCCGGTCTCTTTCCTGTAGCTCAGGCAAGGCCTCTTAGGGAGGTGCTAAGGGCATTACCTGGAGCACAATGCACGTCGGCTGGTAGAAGTCCACCACCTGGCTGATGACTGGCTGGAAAAGGTGCTTGTAACCTGGGAGAGGGCCAAAGGTGGGCAACCTGGCACCCCAAGGGGATGGGGAGACAGGGAACAAAAGGAAAAGGGGGGTTGAGAGAGCATGTAGCCCAGGAAAGGGGCAGCCCACAGAACCAGCCACTGGTTCTGAACATCTGGAGGGTGTCACAATTGCCGAGTGACAGAAAAACACTAACAACCTTCCTCCCAGAAAAATAAACAAACAAAAGGTACATCCACATAATATATCGCATTCAAATTCCAGGGGTTCATGGTCCCTCTGAAGGCCACTCATCCTTTAGGACACCTGGCCCAACAATAGACAATACCGGGCAGAAGAGGTTAATTGAAAGAGGAAAGAGGGGTAGAGTGAACAGGGAGAAGCCCTCAGAACTTACTCTGGTCATCAATACCATCCCGTAAGGGCACATTGAGACAATAGTAGCGGCCACTCTCTGCTCCAACTTCATACATGTCACCTACAGAAAAGTGAGTGCAGCCGTCACGCCCCAGAAGTCCCCACAGCACAGCTGTCCCCTGCCCTCTACTACACGCTCTCTAGGGCTCCAGCAACTTGCATTCATTCAATGCAGATTCATGGCTATGTAACTCAGGCTGGCTAGGAACTTGCTTTGTTACCCAGGCTAGCTTTCAACTCTCAATCCCTCTGCCTCTGCCTCCTGGTTATTGAGACTACAGGCATGTGCCTCCTCTCTGCCTGGTTCAAAAGTTTTTATTTAGCCAAGCATAGTGGTGCACGCCTTTAATCCCAGCACCCAAGAGGCAGAGGCCAGCCAGAGAAACCCTGTCTCAAACAACAAAACAAAACAACCAAACAAACAAATCAGCTAGTTTTGGGGGGAAGTTTTTGGGTTTTTTTTTTTTCTTTTTTTTAAAGAGTTACTCTTATTAGAGCTGGGTGCAGTAGCCCATGGCTGTAATCCCAGCACTTAGAGGGCCGAGGCAAGTAGATCTCTGTGAGTTCGAGGCCACCCTGGTCTACAGAGTCCAGAACAGCCAAGGATACAAAGAAAAACCCTGTCTTAAAAAGAGCCGGGCGTGGTGGCGCACGCCTTTAATCCCAGCACTCGGGAGGCAGAGGTAGGCGGATCGCTGTGAGTTCGAGGCCAGCCTGGTCTACAAAGTGAGTCCAGGATGGCCAAGGCTACATAGAGAAACCCTGTCTCGGAAAAAAAAAAAAAAAAAAAGAAAGAAAAACCAAAAAAAAAGAGTGGTGACACACACCTTTAATCCCAGCACTTGGGAGGCAGAGGCAGGAAGATTGCTGTGAGTTCGAAGCCAGCCTGGTCTACAAAGTTAGTCCAGGAGAGCCAAGGCTACACAGAGAAACCTTGTCTCGAAAAAACAAAAAAGAAAGAAAAGAAAAACAAAACAAAAGATTTACTTTTATTTTCCATTTTTGAGTGTTTTGTTTGCATGTATGTATGTGTACCACATGCATGCCTGGTAACCATGGAGATGAGAAGAGGGCATCAGATTCCTGGAACTGGAAGTTATAGACAATTGTGAGCTGCCATATGGGCGCAGGGGACAGAACTCAGGTCCTCTGAAAAGGCAGTAAGTGCTCTTATCAGCTGAGACACCTCACCAGTCCCTGACTATCTAACAACCCCCGCCTACCTCCCCTTCCTCCCCCCCCCACTCCCCCGGCCTTTTTTTGAGACAGAGTCTAGTTATATATCATCCCATAGTGGCCTCTAACTTAAGGCACCTCTCCCACCTTAGCCTCCTGAGCCTACCTACTGGGAAAATAGGCATATGCCATCACACCCACTTCAACAATTATTTCTGAGGAACGACTGTGTGCTAAGATATGTACTAGGCACAGGGGATACAGCAATGAATAGACCTAATGAAATCCTACCAAACTCATGCTGGTGGAGGCACACATCCATGATAATGGAAGAGAGTGTGGCGGTTTGAATAAGAATGGCCCCCACAGGCTCAGATATTTGAATGCTTAGTCATCAGGGAGTGGCACTATTAGAGTGGGTGTGGCCTTGTTGGAAGAAGTGTCACTGGGGGTAGGCTTTGAGGTTTCCTGTGTTTCTGACCCACCCCCAACTATGGAACAGGATGTAGCTCTGAGCTACTGCTCCAGAGCCTGCCTGCCTGCTGCCATGCTCCCACCATGGCGATAATGGGCTAAACCTCAGAACCTGTAAGCCAGACCCCACTTAAATGTTTTCTTTCACAAGAGCTGCCTCGGCCTTGGTGTCTCCTCAACAGCAGTAGACAAAGAACGAACAAAAATCTACAATAAATGCGACTAGCAGTGAGCAATCTGAGAAAGAGTCAGGGTGAGGTACCTGTTTATTTAATTTAATGGCGTGATCGGAAAGGCTGCTCTGAGGAGAGGACATAGTACTTAGAAACAGAAGGCTAAGGAATCAGTCAGGGCAGAGCAGAAAGACAGCCTGGTGCAGTGGCACACACCCCATAACCCCATAATTAATGATGCTGATTATAGAAGATTCTGTTCAAGGATAGCCTGGGCTACAGAGCAAGACCCTGTCTCAAAACAACACACACACACACACACACACACACACAAAGAACTGTGGAGTACAAAAAACCCACAGTTATCCTATTCCCTACCTGTCCCAGGAAAGAAGTAATTTCCATATTTGTGGAAGGACACAGTCATGACCCGATCGGTGAGGTAGAAGGCTTCCTGAACCCCATCGCCATGGTGGATGTCAATATCAATGTACAGAACCCGAGGGTGGTACCTGGTGTGAGAGCAAAGCCAGCGTCTGGGGAAGAGGCGAATCTCCCAAACCACCCCTCCTCAATACAAGCTCTGGAATTATTTAGAGTATGCGTCTGGCCAAGTCACTTGAAACCTCATGCCACCATTTTCCTCGAGGCAGTGGGGGCGGCATCCTGAAGGCTAGACACTGGGAAGAAAAGGGATGTGCAGAGAGGGCTGAAATGTGAGCAGGCAGCAGGGAACAGGACTGAAGCGAAGCCAGCAGGGAAGGAGGTCAGGGCTGGGCCAGGGACCTTCATCCCAGTCTCCAAAGTCTGCCCATCTCCTCCTGGGACACTTACTTGAGCAGCTCCAGAATTCCAATTACAATGTCATTGACATAGCAGAAGCCAGAGGCCTGTGGAAAGACGCTGCTATAAACAGAGGAACCATCCTTCTACGCAGCTACCCCAGCACTGTCCCTCAAAAGCCCACCTCACCCAGGGTAGCCACAGTCTCCCTCACTGCAGTCTTACCTCAAATTTCTTGGCATGGTGTAGACCACCAGCCCAGTTGATGGCAATATCACAGATCTGAAAGAGAAACTCCCATTCAGGCCTTTTTCCTGCCCATCACTGAAGCTGGGTTCTGGGTTAAGGCTATATGGTCCTGACGCCGGAGACCCACAGGAGACGGGGCTACATCACCTTGTTGTTCAGCTGTGTTGCCCCTTGCAGAGAGGCACCAGTGTAACGGGAGCAGAACTCGAAGAGCCCGGGAAACACGGGGCTGCAGGAGAGAGAGTAGGGTTACACCCCTCTTGCCTTCATCCACCTCCTTCTCCACCCAAACCCCAATTACAGCTCCCCTCCCCTCCTCCACACCTGAGCCAGCAAAGATTCATTCAGCAAAGATTTTGGACCAAAGCTTGTGCCAAGCCTCCTGCAAAGCACGGTCCAGGAAGCACAAAAATGTCCAACAGCCAGGGAGTTTGTACTCTACCTGGGAAGTGAAGCGCACTGCTTCTGGGCTCTTAAGGATACAAGAAAATGTGAGTTAGCTGAGCTAAAAGAGGAGGTCAGTTCATCATAGGCAGTGTCCATGTGTGCCACACTTTATCATACTGTCCGATGATATTCTTTATGGTTACACTTTTTTTTTAAAGACAGGGTTTCTCTGTGTAGCCTTGGCTATTCTGGACTCACTCTGTAGACCAGGCTGGCCTTGAACTCAGAGATCCACCTGCCTCTGCCTCCCAAGTGCTGGGATTAAAGGTGTGTGCCACTGCCTCTTGGCTTATGGTTATACATTTTAAAGAAAGAGCTGGATCCAAAATCCTTTCTATCCTTCATGAGTACCCTCACATGTGTAGCATGGCATTCACACACACAGATATAGCTTAAATACTCATAAATAAAAATAAATCTTTTTTTAAGGTGAAATTACTGTATGTAAACTATACTTTTGTACCTAGTTTTAAAAAATACTTTTAAAAGGCACTGTAGAGATGACTCATGGTGAACAGCACTTGTTGCTTTTGCAGAAGGCCTAAATTCAATTCCCAGCACCCATGTCCTGGCTCACAGCCATCTGCAATCCCAGTCCCTACAGATCTAACAGGCGTGCCCATGGTGCACACACATCAAAACACCCATATACATGAAATAAAGTAAAACTTTTAAAAAATTACATCTAGCCCGGTGTCATGGCACACGCCTGTAATCCCAGCATTTGGAGAGGCAGAGGCAGGCAGATCTCTGTGAGTTCAAGGCCAGCCTGGTCTACAAAGTAAATTCAAGACAACCAAGGCTACACAAAGAACCCTGTCTTGAAAAACCAAAAAAGGAAAACAAAACAAAACAAAACAAAAACAAAAAAACAAAGAAAGAAAGAAAAAAGAAAAACATTTAAATACTTTAACTATATCAAGCTTAAAATTTTAAACACAATAATACCACATGCACACAACTCATCCTGGAGTGCCACAATAAATAAATAAAGCCCTTGTGTTAGGTCTCCAAGAACTAGTGCAGCCTATACACTGACCATGTTAGAAAATATGATTAGATAGGAATATATTAATAGCTCAGTGGCAGAGCACTTATCCAGCATGCACAAAGCCTTGGGTTTAGCCGGGCATGGTGGCACACGCCTTTAATCCCAGCACTCGAGAGGCAGAGACAGGCGGATCTCTGTGAGTTCAAGGCCAGCCTGGTCCACAAAGTTAGTCCAGGACAGCCAAGGCTACACAGAGAAACCCTATCTCAAAAAACCATACCAAACCAAACCAAAACAAGGCCTTGGGCTCAAATCCCAGAACTGCAAAAACAAACAAACCAAAAGCATAGGGAGTTTTATGGTTTTTCAAAGATTTTAATGTGTTTGATGAGTAGGCAACTAAGCAAATTGAAAAAAAAAAGATGAAATTGTCAATTCTAGAAAAACAAAAAGTTATATGAAAAAATACACTAAATAATAGTGCTATTTGGCACCTTAGTTATAATAATGTTAGCATAGATGGGCAGTGGTAGTGGAGGCAGAGACAGGCAGATCTCTGTGCATTCAAGGCCATCCTAGGCTACATAGAGAGTTTAGGACAGCCAGGGCTCACAGAAAAACTCTGTCTCAAAAAACAAAACAACAACAAATAATAATGATAATAATAATATAAGCAAATAATTTTAAAACGTGAAGGTTGGGCATGGTGGCAGACATCTTTAATCCCAGCAGTCTAGCCCCAGAGACAGAAAAACAATCTCTGCATTTGTAGCCAGACTGTCTCTAGAGTTCCAGATCAGCGGAGGCTACACACTGAGACTCTGATTAAAAATAAAAATAAAATAAAAAGTTAAGGTAGATGAAGCGGTTCACACCTATAGCATTCTAAAGTAGACAAAGGCGGACCAGGAATGTTGCAGAATATTTGATACCATTATCAATCTGAAGATTGTGAGGTGTAAAACCTTGTTTTGTTTTGGGGTTTTTCGGTTGTTTTTTTGTTTTGTTTTGGTTTGGTTTGGTTTGGTTTTTTGGTTTTTCAAGGCAGGGTTTCTCTGTGTAGCCTTGGCTGTCCTGTTCTGGACTCACTTTGTAGACCAGCTGGCCTCGAACTCAAAGAGATCTGCCTGCTTCTGCCTCCTAAGTGCTGGAATCAAAGCCGTGTACCACCACACCAGGCTAAAGGCCTGCTTTAGGTTTTGTGTGTTTGCGCCCTAGCACACACCTTTAATCCAAGGACTTTCTGTACACAAGATTTAAAAATGTTAACCCTAGGTCAAGAAGGGGAGCGAGAAACCAGCTGACAGGGATTAAAGAGTAGGAGGGACTTTGAGTCAAGGGTACTTAAAACAGTGTGGATTAGAAGGGGTTTTTGAGCTTTGAGCTAGCAAGCTCCTTGGCTTTCAGTTTTTTGGCTTTTCCTCCTGGGCTGTCAGCTAAGCTAGCAAGCTTTTGGTTTTGGGCTTTTTAGTTTTTCCTCTGGGACATGAGCTGAGTAGGAAGGTCAACGGGATACTTTCTCTGCATCTCTGAGCTAGCAGGTTTTCACTCCAGGATCTGGCTCCTGGGTTGATTAATAAAATCGAACCACCGGGACTTATTTATAACAACACAGGAGTTCAAGGTCATCCTTGGCTATACAATCTAGGCTCCAGAGGCCCCTGCTCTACAGCAATAAATAAATAATATACAAATAAAGGGATATCAAGATGGCCCAGCAAATGGCGGCACTTGCCATAAAAACTGATGACCTGGATTCAATCTGTGGAACCCATAGGAAGTTCTATTCCCCCAGACTTTCCTCTAACCTACACACATGTACCACCCCTCCAAAAATAAGTAAATAAATAAGTGAAAAAATTCCAAGTAAATAAATACAAAATATAAACTGTGATATTACTGCATCATGAACTGGGAGAAAAGAACACAGTGGGATGGTATGGGGAAAATGAATTGCTCATATCCCACACCAATGGCTTATTAGACAAGACCTAAAATTGATAAAAGAAACAGCAATACAGGTCAGGTATGGTGGCACACACCTTTAATCCCAGCACTCAGGAGGCAGAGGCAGGTGGATCTCTGTGAGTTCGAGGATAGTCTGGTCTGCAAAATAAGTCCAGGACAGCCATGACTACATAAAGAAACCCTGTCTCAAAACAAACAAACAAACAAACAGCAATATGAGATAATACAGTGAGAAAGTGTGATTATAAGCCCAGACACAGAAAGCAGACATCATATGTTCACCCACGTGGTTGGTGATGGTGAGGCTGGGTGAGTCACAAATATCTTAGTGTTCTTATGTATACAAGAAACTACTTGTATCAACCCTGCTTGATAAACGGTTGTTGATATTGATGAAATGGCTGCAAAGCATTTACAATAGTACCTAGCACATAGTAGGTACCATCTAAACATTACAGATTAGTAGATTTTATTTTGAAACACCATAACCAGGTACGGTGGTACAAGTCTTTAATCTCAGGCACTTGAGAGGCAGAGGCAGATGAATCTGAGTTCAAGGCCAACCTGGTCTACAGCTCGAGTTCTAAGACAGCCACGGCTACATAAGGAAACCTTGTCTGCAAAAATAAAATAAAATAATATAAAATAAAATAAAATAAACACCAGAAGAAATAGGTAAAAAATAAAGTGAGAAGAGAGACTTATAGACAGAATTGTAAAAGGAACTTTTACTCTCCTGCTATAATTGTTGTCTTGGAGGCTTACTGCTTCCATTAGCCAGCCTAGGCCACGTCCTGGAAGGTTCTAGCCTCTGTACAATCACAAAGGTAGTACACATCTTTATAATCCCAAACATTGAAGGTGAAGACAGTTTGTAGAAAGAAGCTCCGTGTTTGAAAGTGATGTCTAATTGAGTGGCAGAAAAAGTGACAGAGAAGATTTGACAGAATAGGATACGCCCAACTACTTAAGGGGCAGGGCAGAGAGAATGTGGCAGTTTTACCAGGACAGTAATAGATTGTAATAGACAGATTGTAGAGAAAGAATTCAAGTGAAGACAGGAGCCAGAGAATGAGAAGGAGCCAGAAGATTAGAGCAGATTGCTCAAGTTTAGTCTGAGGCCAAGCAGAGCAATTTGGAGGCCGAGAGAAAAGCCAGATTGAGTAAGTCAGCGGGGAGAACAGCTTGAGCCCGAACAGCTGAATGAACCAGCCAGCCCAGAGCTCAGAAAGAACAAGAAAGGGGAAACTTATTAAGTAACAGGACTCAGAGGTGTTAAACATTCTAGATGTAGGTCAGACTGTACAGAGGCTAGAAGCCTCCAGGACTAGGCCTACATTAGCTGATGGAGGCAGCAATCCTCCTAGACAACAATTAAACAGGAGAAGAAAACTTCCTTTTACATGCTCAGATCTGCTTGCCCCTGTCTCCTGGATTAAATGTGTGTTTTTATTCCAGCTGGATCACACAGACCTAGAAGACCTTTGGATGTCATCTCTTGCCAGAATTGCCATGTTCTAAATTAAAATTCCTCTACACGGAATAATAGGTCTGGAATTGCTTTCCCCACCCCCAAATTATAATTTGGCTGTAAATATTAGATTACTTACTTTAAAATTACAATTTTGTTCTTTGAGACAGAGTCTCACTTGTAACTAAGGCTGGTCTGGAATATAGACCAGACTAGCCTCAAAATTATGGCCATCCTCCTCCCCTAAGCTTCTCAGGTAGTATTATGGGCATTAGGCATGTCA
Organism: Acomys russatus; assembly: GCF_903995435.1. Taxonomy (NCBI): domain Eukaryota; kingdom Metazoa; phylum Chordata; class Mammalia; order Rodentia; family Muridae; genus Acomys; species Acomys russatus. The sequence goes on from NC_067156.1 coordinate 26,316,520, forward strand.
GGAAGCAATTTGAAATTAATTCTAAAACAAAAGGGGAGGAAAAGGAAAGAAAAATCCCTGATTCTCCTCTGAAATACAGAACTCACATAAACACAGCTATAGTTTACACCTGATGGATCACAAATGCCCAGAAGGGGTGTTCCCTGACTTCCCAGGAACATTTATGGGGCTCCAGCTGCAGCCTAAGAGCTGACTCTGCATTCTCAGACCTAAAAAGTCTGCAACAGCAACAGAAATGATTTTTAAAAAGAAAAAGAAGAAGAAGAAGAGCCGAGTGGTAGTGATACACACCTTCAAGCACCCAGAAGGCAGAGGTAGGCAGATCCCTGTGAGTTAGAGGCCAGCCTGGTCTTCAGAGCGAGTTCCACGACAGCCAAGGCTATACAGAGAAACCCTGTCTCAAAATAAATAAATAAATACATATAAAAATAAATTTTTTAAAAAATAAAGAAAAGAAAACGAGAGAGAGAAACTATCCAAGACAGTATGGGACTCAACACCATATGAACAGCACACTGCATATTGGACAGAGCTCTGTGAGCCAATATAAGAAAAGTTTTATGGGTAGCGATGCACAGTGACACACACCTGGAATCCCAAGACTGAGAGGCTGAGATAAGAAAGTTCAATGATAGTCTGGGCTATATAAAAAGATTGTGTCTTGAACAACAAAACAAGACATGAGCTAGGCATGGTGATGCACGCCTTTAATCCCAGCACTCAGGAGGCAGAGGCACGAGGATCCCTGTGAGTTCGAGGCTGGCCTGGTCTACAAAGTGAGTCTAGGAAAGCCAAGGATACACAGAGAAAGCCTGTCTTGAAAAACCAAAAAAAAAAAAAAAAAAAAAAAAACAAGACATGAAGAGGAAAGACAGAGACAGAGAGCAGGCCTGGAGAGATAACTCAGCAGTTCCGGCACTTGCTACTCTCTGGAGGATCTGAGTCCATGGCTGGCACGCACACCAGGAGACACACAACCACCTGTAGCTCTACTTCCACGATCTAGTGACCTTTTCAGGCCTCCACAAGTATCTACACATGCTGCATACACACATACTACAGCTTTAAATTTTTTTTTCAAAGAAAAGAAAGGGGAAGTGGGGAACCACATGGAAGTGGTGTGTAAAGGCTGAAAAGGCTTTTGTTTTGAGACAGGGTTTCTCTGTGTGACCCCCAGATGTCGTGGACTTCCTCTGTAAACCAGGCTGGCCTCGAACTCACAGAGATCCGCCTGCCTCTGCCTCCCAAGTGCTAGGATTAAAGGCATGCGCCACCACAGCCAGCTCTGAAAAGGGTATGAAGAGACTAATGGAGAGCCACAAGCATTCCCACACTGTGGGAATGAGGTCCGGGTACCAGAGGGGAAAGGTGCTCAGGACAGCCTACTTGTCTGTCAGCTCTTTCAGTGAAACAGATTAGGAAATTGGCTTACAAATCTGGGCTCTGAGCCAGATGCGGTGGAGTAAGACTGATTCCTAGGCTACAGCAGATTCTCTCCTAGTCTGCTTTCAGAATCAAGTTCAAGGCTAGCCTCGGGCCATGTGGCATGACTTTATCTCAAAACAAAAACTCTGGGCTCCTGATCCGTGTCCTAGCACATTCATTCATCAGTTAGGTGACTCAAGGTAAACTACAAAGAGCATTCCAGGACAGCCAGAATGTTACACAGAGAAACCCAGTCTCCAATACCACCTGCCCACCCCTGCAAAAATATTTATTTATTTATGTATTTTATTTATATAAGTGCTCTATTTGCATATATGCCTGCATGACAGAAGAGGGCATCAGATCCCAGTATAGATGGTTGTGAGCCACCATGTGGTTGCTGGGAATTGAGCTCAGGATCTCTGGAAGAGCAGCCAGTGTTCTTAACCACTGAGCCATCTCTCTGGCCCTGTTTTTCATTAATGTACTCCCTCCCAGGAGTGTTAGCAAGTCTCGTGGCTCATTTTTCTTGCCCAATCGCTAGCGTTCCAACCCTGAGTCTTCTGCTTGCAATACAAGCTCCGTGTTAACCTGGTCTGATTAGATATGATGTAGCCTATCAGCAGAAAGCCTCAGTGGCATGCACAAAAGACTGTTTTTTGTTCTTTTGGTTTTGAGGACAGTGTTTCTCTGTATAAGAGAGCCCTGGCTGTCCTGGACTCACTTTGTAAGCCAGGCTGGCCTTGAACTCAGAACTGCCTCTGCCTCCTAAGTGCTGGGATTAAAAGCATGTGACACCACACACAGCAAAAAGAAAAAAAAAAGTTTTTTTTTTCCAATTAAAAACTAGTCATGTCAGTCTCAGAGGTTAAAAGAACTAGCTGTTCTTCTGAAGGTCCTGAGTTCAATTCCCAGCAACTGCATGGTAACTCATGACCATCTATAATCAGACCTGGTACCCTCTTCTGACCTGCTGACTCACATGCAGGCAGAATAGTGTATAAATAATAAATGAATAAATCTTTAAAAAAAAATCTAGTCATGTCACTGGGCATGGTGATACATGCCTGTAATCCCAGCACTCTGGGAGGCAGAGGCAGGCAGATCACTGTGAGTTTGAGGTCAACCTGGTCTACAAAGCAAGTCCAGGACAGCCAAGGCTACACAGAGAAACCTTGTCTTGAAAAACAAAAAAACAAACAGACAAACAAACAAACAAAAAAAAACACACAAAAAAAAGGAGACTAGATAATAGAAAACTTATTTAGTCCATCTTAAAACCAAGTCATGTCAAATTCCTTGACTTTAATGACCTTCATCTGCTATAGAAGCGAAACCATTAATTTACATAAATAGCTATTTACTCTAAAACCAAACAAAAAACAGGGCCTCACTAAATAGTGTGGCTGGCCCTGAACTAGCAATTTTCTTGCCTCTGCCTCCTAAGTGCCAGGACTACAGATATGAGCCACTTCAGGCTGCATACCTTACAGAGGCGCTGCTCGTCTCCTCAGCCTCCATTGGATCACTCCTCTATTGACTTCTCGGCTGCCTTTTTGGTACTCCTCAGATCCCACCCTCCCACAGCCCCTTAGCACACTCTGTCACTCCTACCCACATCTCCCCCCTCATCCTCCAGTCACCTTTCAGACCTCAACTCAATCTCTGCCACTCCGAGACCAGTCCTACCTTAAAGCTAGATAATCTTCCACGCACACACTCCTCCACCACCACCACCACCACCACTACCACCCCCCTCCCCCCGTCAGTCGTGGGCTTCGTCACAGGACTGAGCAAAGGCAGAATATTAAAACGGCGTCATTTTTTTCTTCACTGTTGTATCTCTCATTCTTAGCGCAGGGCCTGGCCAAGACAGAGCGAATGACTAGGAGGTATTTATTGAACAAACAAACACGGGAATGATAATTTACTGCTGCCACAAGACCTCACGGAAGAGCCCGCCCTCAGGGTGCTTAACAACAACAACAACAAAAAACGCCATCCTTCTCTTACCAGTCGTCACCCACATTGAAGGCGTTAAGGCTCTTGGTGAAACCCTGCATATTGGTGGGGCTGACTCTCTGCAGAAAGTCTATGTAGTCCTCAGAGTGGAAGCGGCACATGTCATGCTGGGAGGCCTGGTAAGGCTTGAAGACCTGGGGAGAAAGACGACGGAAGTGAAGCGGTCACCCTGAGTCCTGCCAAGGTACTAGCTCAACTTCTATACCACCCCAATCTTATCCTATAGGCCAGGATGCCTATAGGCCAGAAGTTCCTCTCGGGTGGGCTAGCCAAAACAGCATCAGCCCAAGAAGGGTCCCAGTGGGTGACCAACTAGATAAGACTTTACTTAAGTATTGTTATTATTTTTTTTTTTTTTAAGGTTTTTCGAGATAGGGTTTCTCTGTGTATCCTTAGCAGTCCTGAAGTTGCTTTGTAGACCAGGCTGGCCTCGAACTCACAGCGATCCGCCTGCCTCTGCCTCCTCAGTGCTGGGATTAAAGGCGTGCGCCACTACACCAGGCGGACTTTACTTAATTATAATCCCACCTAAATGCTGAAATGACATTCTCAATATTGGGACAGGTAGCAATTGCCATGGAAACAAGTAGAAATCAAAAAAAGACCTGGTGTCTAAACTCCCAGAATTTTCTGCTCTGTCTCAGAAAAAAAAAAAGGAATATGCCTTTTCTTTATCATCAGTCTATTTCTCTCACCTCACTTTTTTACTCTGTATCTGTAAACTGTTTTTTAAATAATTTTTTTAAAATTTGATGTGCAAACGGTGCTTTGCCTGCATGTATGTCTATTCGAGGGTATCAGATCTTGAAGTTACAGACAGTTGTGAGCTGCCATGTGGCTGCTGGAAATTGAACCTTGGGTCCTCTGGAAGGGCAGTCAGTGCTCTTAACCATTGAGCCATCCCTCCAGCTCCCTTAATTAAAAATTCCCATTACGTTATTTACTTAGTGTGTGTGTGTGTGTGTGTGTGTGTGTACACAAGTGTAGGAGAGGGCGGGGGTGCAGTTCAGGGGATAACAGGTGTCTGTTTTCTCCTTTCACCACTGGGTCTCAGCGGTCAGACTCACGGCAACCTCAGGCTTGGAGACAGGCACCTTTCCCCACTGAACCATCACTCCAACCCTCTTGATATCTAGAACTTGTTCATCCCTATGAGCTGAGATGTTATCTCACAAGAATAGAGGTCCCTTTCACTGCTCATCTGACACATGGTCTTGTTTCTGGTTCCAGACAATGCCAGGAAGGGGGTGGGAGGGGCAAGCCCTGGCAACAAACCCAGGCAGGGCTACCAGGCTGGTCACCCGGCTGGCTGAAACCACTCACACTGATCCCTGCCCAGGAGACTGTCCAAAACACATAACAACCCCTACCCACTATTCTACTTATTCTCTATGAGTGAAGAAGAGAGGGTACTAGCCAGGCAAGCTACTTTTATCAATACCCTGATGATCACTCCATCTCCTTCCCTTCCCTTCAGCCAGTCTTTCCTGTCTCCTCAGCCTTGGCTCCTGGCCTCCTTACCGTGTTCCCAGATCTCCCAGTCCTGGTTCCCTCTACACTGTCTCCTCTCCTAAACTCTGATTCTGTCCTCTTTCTCTGGGTTTTTCACTGTGGGGTAAAACATGGGAGCTATATGACAACCTAACTGAAATCCAAAGTCCTAAACCAAAGACTTATTATCCTTAGTTTTGAGGGGGGGTTGGGGGTTGGGGGGGAAGGTTCAAACAATGGTTTGAAAATTGGGCAAGAGATGCTTTTTTTCCCCCTCCTCTCTCTCCCCTAGAAAATGAATAAAGGGACACACAGACAATTTCAGGGGCGTCACAGACTTGCACTAATATCACCTCCGTCTTTTCTACACCCAAACCACTGCCTGTGCCCCCGACATACTGACTGCATGTTGACTGCTTCCATGGGGCATAAGGGTTGGACTTGCTATCTTCTTCTCATCTCACTGCTAGAAATTCTGAGCTGGGGAGAAACAGTAACCGTATGACATGGGAGATGGAAGAGTGAAGCAGAGCCACATAACAGATACATTCTATGTCGAAAAGAAATTTCCCAGGCCGGGCCACCCTAGCACCCAGGAGGCAGAGGCAGGCAGAGCTCTGTGAGTTCGAGGCCAGCTTAGTCTACAAAGTGAGTCCAGGACAGCCAAGGCTACACAGAGAAACCCTGTCTAGAAAAAAAAAAAAAAAAGAAAGAAACAAAGAAAAGAAAATTTAAAAAGGCAATTTCCCAGGATGTCGTCTCTACCACACACCACAAAAGGATGTACAGCTGTCCCCAAGAGCTGTTCTAGCTCCTAGCAGGTAAATGGGCAGAGGAGAAGCTGCAGGAATTATGGGGAAATCTCACTCGAAAATATACTCTCAACCCTCATCCTCAGTCCTACACCACTCTCCGCCTTACAATGCAGAAGGGCTACAGGTGTATTGCAATGACAGAACACTCATCTAACATGTGTGAAGCCCTGGATTCGATCCTCCAACATGTACATAAAATAAAATGTTTCGGGGAAGGAAGATACCTGTCTTCAAAAATAAAAAAATAAAAAGAGTGTCCCCTAACCCTAGGCCAAAGGCTGGTCTGCCCTTAAGTTGAAAGGGAGTCACCCCTAAGATCAAAAATGTATCTCCCATTAATCCGGGGGGAGGGGACACACACACACCCCTCACTACCACCGCCACTGCATATAGGGAATGTTCTGGTGCCTTCTATTCTGCTCGCCCTCCTCTAAGGGTAGGTTGCACCTGGTATGTCCAGCCCACCTAGTCTAAGGCCGCAGCTCCCTCCCAGGCCCAAACCCCCACAGAAGTGGCAGGACTCACGATCATCTTCTTATAGAGCCCATAATGCAGGACTAGGCTATGAGTCAATGCCAGGCGATGGGGCTTCATGGGGTGCCCAGCTCCTGGGGGTGGGAAGAAAAGAGTTGGTCAGTTCCCACCCCTGGAGTTGCACCCCTTGCCGTGAAACCTCTCCTCCCGCACAACCCTGCGTCCTACCGTAGTGGAAGTTGCCCACATCGGGGTCGTAGAAATACGCCACGGTCTTGGCCATGGTGCTGGGGGACCAGGCCCCGAGCTTCAGCCGCCCGCCCGCCGCCGGCCGCCAGCCCCACCCCCGCAGTGCGTGCTGCGCAAGCACGCCGTCTACCTCTGCGGAACAGGAGACCTTGGCCCCGCCTCTTAAGAATACGCTCCGGCCCCGCCCCTTATGGGAGTTCCGCCCCTTATGGGAGTTCCACCCCTCACTTTGCTGTTCTGGTCCGGGTTTTGAGGCTTGAGACTAGCAGCTGGGGCGGGGACCCGTAGCATCATTCATAAAATACTAGGACCGTTTCTTTCTGGGCGAGGGTCATATCCTGCCCAGCTCTATTTCCAAACAGATCTTGGCGTCGTGGTCCCCTCTCTAGGAACCTCGGAAGATCTGGCCACCCTGCCTGCCCCTCTCAGGTGCAGAAAACCAAATTTCCCCAGTGAGCTAGGATGATTGCTGGCTTTCCACTCATCTGAGAAATCTGAAGGCAGGACTTGTGCCAGACGTGAGGGCTAGACCAGTGACCAAAGCCCCTCCTGACCTCCCGACCTCCCACGAGGACCTAGACTAGAGACGCACATTCCTCCTGGGGGAAAAGGGGGGGGGGGGCAGCGCAGTCACGCGCACATCTCACTTGCGTTCACACACGCGTAAGGCTCACGCTCTCCGCCCCGCACACCTGCGCTCCGCCCCTTGGTCCCGGGCCCTCGAGGAGAGTAGGCTTTTGGAAACCCAGGACTGTTTTGGAGGCACCCCCATCCCCTCCATTTCCCGGGCCGGAGTGGTCCGGAGCCTACCGCGGCTCCCAACCAGTCTACATCCTCCGCCATCCTTCCCTCCCCCCCACCCCTCCCGTCTGCCGCGGCACCGGGTATCCGCAGCCACCAGCCCGGAGCCGGTGAGGCGGCAAAGGGGGGAGGGGGAGGAAGCAAGGGATGAGCTCCGGGAGGGCGTCGGGGGCCCTGAGCCGGACGAGGACACCCCTGGAGCCCGGACCTGAGCCGGAGCCGGAGACAGAACTAAACCACCGGTACCGGGTGGGCCAGGTGGGCAGGGTGGGAGGTACCGAAAAAGAAGGGACCCGGGAACGCAAGGAGGGGAGGGGGCTGCAGGAGGCCTGGCTCAGGCTGGTGTAAAGGAGGTAGCGACACTGACTCCAGCGAGATGTCTGAGCTGCATGCCAGAGAATTTCGTCCCATCTCGTGCTGCAGTGTCCTTGTGAGGGACGGGGGCGAGGGATGAGCTGTAAAAGATAGCGGTCTGGATGTCAGAGAAGTGGTACTGGGTCATGGCAGAGGGCTTGCGTAGATGCCTTCTGGGCTTCCAGCCTGTGGCCCTCCTGGCCGACCAGCACCCTTAGTCCGGACAGCTCCTTGGTTCGGTAGGGGGTGGGGCGGACCTCCTTCTGCGGATCCTAAGATACCTTCCTACTCTGCTGGGTCCCCAGCTGCAGCCCACTAAACCCAGGAGGCGCCCTGGCCCGCGCTCGCCCCCCAGGGCCTCATGTCGGAACCACAGCCTGACCTGGAGCCGCCCCAACATGGGCTGTACATGCTCTTCCTGCTCGTGCTGGTCTTCTTCCTCATGGGCCTTGTAGGCTTCATGATCTGCCACGTGCTCAAGAAGAAAGGCTATCGCTGCCGCACGTCTAGGGGCTCAGAGCCTGAGGATGCCCAGCTCCAGGCCCGTGAGTGAGGCGCCAAGAACCCCAATTAAGTCACCTTCCTCCCTTACCCTTCTCCCCAAACTTTTTCTGCCTCCCTGGCTGACAGACCCAGCCCAAATCCTGATGAAGCCCAAAAGACAGCTTATGGTGCATTTTTGAGTCTGCATGTAGAGTGATGGCATCCTAAAATCGAGGTTAGAGAAGGGGGGTCCACTCATGGTAGCCTTGGGAGCCCATTTCTTTTCCTACCTTTTCTGAAGGTAGATAGGTAAAGGAATACGTCTTGAGCCATCACCCATGGGGCCATCAGGTCATGTTCCCCCAAAGCTGACTCATTTCCCAATTTCTTGCCAACCCCTTTCATCCTTCAGCTGAAGACGACGACGTGAATGAGGACACAGTAGAGAGGATTGTCCGCTGCATCATCCAAAATGAAGGTGGGTTATAGGCCAACAGCTTGCTCCTTCCCAAACTGACTTTCTCTTGCCCTGGCCTCCACCTCCATTGACTCCCTCTTCTCCCTCTCCCCGCCAGCCAATGCTGAGGCCTTGAAGGAGATGCTAGGGGACAGTGAAGGAGAAGGGACGGTGCAGCTCTCCAGGTGAGCTGGAAACAAGTGCCAGCATGACTTAGCTTGGAGTATCCTCTCCTCTCATAGTCTTTCCAAGTACCATGGAAGTTTGATGGGGGGGGGGGGGGGAATGAACAATGACCTATGAAAGAAGTTTCACACAAACCCTTTATCCTTCAGTGTCTCCCGTCTAGATACCATCCAGACTAGCATTTACCAAAGGTATCACTTCCTTTGGATAAGCATTGCTCTCTTCAGTAAACAGGGTGGAAGAGAAGAACACATGACCACTCATGGCTTTAACACTGAATTTATTAAAGACAAAAGGATGTTGGAACCTGGGGAAGGCGGGGCTTGGGGGGGTTAAAGAGGAGGAAACCACAGGAAGGGAAATGAGGACATCGTTTCTGTTCCCTTCCTTCCTGTGGTCCAGCGTGGATGCCACCTCCAGCCTGCAGGACGGAGCCCCTACCCATCATCACACAGTACATCTTGGCTCTGCAGCTCCTTGCATCCACTGCAGCCGCAGCAAGAGGCCCCCACTTGTCCGTCAGGGTCGCTCCAAGGAAGGAAAAGGTCGCCCCAGACCTGGAGAAACCACTGTATTCTCAGTGGGCAGGTGGGTATAAAGTGGTCCAAGAAAAAGGAGAGGTTAAATTGGGACCCCCCAATAATTCTGTGCCCCAAAGGTGGGTGGGGCCCAATTCCTTCCTCAGAATGACTGGATGACTGCAGCAGGGGTCAGTCTATGCAAAGCGTCATACATTCTCAGAAGGCTGGAGAAGCCGCCGTCAACCCCAGGGAAGGAACCTCTGAGCTGTAGTCCTAAGTTGCAATGTTCTCTTCCCATGCAGATTCCGAGTGACACACATTGAGAAGCGCTATGGCCTCCATGACCATCGTGATGGCTCTCCTACAGACAGAAGCTGGGGCTCTGGTGGGGGGCAGGAACCAGGGGGTAGTCAGATGGCTGGGGGAGGGCAGCCTAGAACAGGGACAGCTACCATGGAGAGGCTGCTCCCTGAGCCATCACCCTCCCAGGCCGCAGCCACCCACCCAGTGCAGAATGGAGGACTCAAGGATGCCAACCTAGTCCCTTGTACTCTTGAGGGGACCCCTGGAACCTCTGCAGAACTGAACTTGGGCACTAGAGAGAGAGGCCCAAGCCCAGGGCTATCTAATCAAGAGGCAAATGGACAGCCAACCAAACTGGACACCTCAGGTCAGCAGGTATGAAGACATGGCGGCCGGGGCTGCATTGGGCAGTGGTGGACACATCTTACTGTCCCTGCTCTGGGCAACATTTACATAACCCACCTCCTGTTCCCACTGAATACCTCCCCTTCTCTCAGGAGCCTCTACCACCCGAAGCAGCGGGTATGTGAGGCAAGTCTCCCTGAGCTCGTGATCAGGTAATCTCACCCTCCCACCCTCTGCCTAAACCACTTAAGCCCATCAATTTTAGAAACCCTTGGGGCGAACTATAAGCTTAGCGTGCGCTATAGATTCCTTGGCTGGTGGTGGGGAGTGGGCATAGATGGCCTCTAGAAGTTGGATACCATACCTGGGGAAGAACAGGTGGGTTCTAGTCCCCTGACTAGTAAGCAACACCATCCCCCTTCCTTTTTTCCAAGCCTCAATCGTCACTGTGTTGATGGATTACCAGCAGCATTGCCAGGGTATAGATAACCAGGAAGGCTCTCCCCTCAACTGGACAGCACTACCCCTCAGTTGAGGGACCAGCTCTACTTCCATCCGGAGTTATGTGGTCCTGGGCTGAGGGGCCTCAGGAGGAGCCCCTCCCAGTTCCCAGCCCCTCATTCTTCTCCCTTTCCCTACCTGCCAACAGGCTGCCTGGCCTGCCTTCCCCAAAACCTCGCTCCACATGCTAGAGCGTGGCAGCTGGGACCAGGCGTCCCCTTGGTGGGCCCCTAAAGCAATAGCACCTTAGGCTCCCTGCCGTCTTGGCACAAGAGGCTCAGGACTTCATGGCTTGGGACTTCATGCCCTTTATTCACTGTCAATAAATCTGCTCAGACCATTACAGTTGCTTTGCATCCTGGCTCCGGCTCCTTCTGACTTCCAAGGTCTGCTCTTCTCCTGGCCCCAGGCCTAATGACCCTGGCATGCAGGGTGGGGCTGGCCACAGAGGTAGGGTGAAGACAGACATGAGCCAGAGCCTTGCAAGACTTTGGGGGATGGGTTCCAGCCCCAGAGATTTTGGGATATTTTACCACCCTATATGTGGGGTGATGGCAAGAAATCAAAGGGATAGTTCCAGCCCAGAGATGGCAGGAGGACAATGGGGGAAAGGAATGGGTTCAAATCCAAGAAATGGGAACAGGGTAAGTTTCTACCCCTGGAGGTGAGAGTGGACATGAGGGAATATTGCAGCTTTTGCCTTTGTCGCTCCAGACCATTGGAGGGGTGGTTTCTGTCATCACGGAAATAGGGGCAGCAGCATCACTGGGGAGGGAAGTGACCTCCCGGCCTTCAGGTGAGGGGATCTGGATGACCAGGATCTGGGGCTTTGGCTGGTGGGGGAGGTGGTGGACGCATCTGCAGGGGACATACATAATTAGTGTGCCAAAGTCCCTCTTGGGAATATCCCTGTCCATTACCTCAACCCAGCAAACAAAATTGGACCCATAGAAATGACCCTTCTGTACGGTCTCCTCCAAGGCAGAGGCCCTTACCGGCCTGAGTCGAGGCACCATCATGTCCAAGGGTCCGGGGCAGTCTAGGACTTTGTCTAGAAATAGAAAACAAGAGTCAGTTCTCAAGCTTTTTGTTGGGCTCCATGCTGCATCTCCAGCACTTAGGATAGTGACACTTTATAAAAACTTGTTGACTTAGCAAAAAAAAAAAAATCACCAGCCTGAGCTATAAAATCCATTAGTGCATCCATCCTCAACAAATACTTAATGCACAAGTGCTCTATACAAAGTACCAAATAAAGGGGATAGAGTGAAAAGCTCCTCCTCAAAATGGCTATTGAGAATCCCATAATATCACCCAGGGGTGGGGGGAGGGAAGAGTGAGAAAGAGAGAAAGAGAATGCCCAAGTATTAAATTATTCAAGGGAAGCAGGAATGCTGGAAGAGATGGTGATGACCCTAGAGTCAAGGAGGGGACTGGAGAAGGTGAACATACCAGAACATCTTAGAAAAGCTAAGTATTACAAGGTGAAACATGCAGGGCTGTAGACTGGGACCTAAGTTAGTGGGAGGTATGCTTGCCTAGCATGAACAAGATCCTAGTTTGATCCCCAGCAACCCCTAAAACATAAAGAAAATAACTCAAAGATAAGTACTATATTTCTAGAGTTCAAAGACACTAAGAGGAAAATGTACATTTGGGGAGAATTAAGAATGCCAAGAGGGGCCAGGTGGTGGTGGCACATGCCTCTGTTCCCAGCACTCGGGAGGCAGAGGCAGGCGGATCGATGTGAGTTCAAGGCCAGCCTGGTCTACAAAGTGAGTCTGGGACAGCCAAGGCTACACAGAGAAACCTTGTCTCAAAATAAATAAATAAATAAATAAAGATTGCCAAGAGGGAGCCAGGTGGTGGTGGCACATGCCTTTAATCCAAGCACTCAGGGAAGCGGAGGCAGAAGGATCTCTGTGAGTTCAAGGCCAGCCTGGTCTACAAAGTGAGTCCAGGACTGTCTCAAATAAAGAACAAACAAAAAAGAATGCCGTAAGAAAAGTTAGCTAATTTTTAAAAAATAATAACAGTCTAAAATAGCTATGTTTACTGTATCCTAGTACAATGTTGTATACTCTGAACAGACATCTTAGATAGCTTTTTTTTTTCTTTTGTATACAAGTGTTTTGTTTGCATGTATATCTGGGTACCCCATGCATGCCTGGTACCCACTGGGGTCAGAAGAGGGTGTCAGATCCCTTGGGACTGGAGTTACTGATGGCTGTGAGTTGCCATGTGAGTGCAGAGAATCAAAGATGGGTCCTCTGCGAGAGCAGCAAGTGCTCTTAACCACTGTGCTGATTCTCTAGCCGCTGATAACAACTCAATAAAGCAATGCCTTTCCCTTCACTCTATAAAGAATGGAAACCAAGCTAAGCTGCTGACTCATACGTCTTTTGTTTGTTTGTTTGTTTGTTTGTTTGTTTGTTTGTTTTTGAGACAGGGTTTCTCTATGTAGCCTTGGCTGTCCTGGACTCCCTTTGTAGATCAAGCTGGCCTCGAACTCACAGCAATCCACCTGCCTCTGCCTCTCAAGTGCTGGGATTAAAGGCGTGAGCCACCATGCCTGGCCCCAACTCATACTTCTAATCCCAACACATGGGGGAGGCTGGGGCAGGAGTGCTAGTTCAAGGCTAGCCCCAGCTCCTAAGACTAAAACATAACAATACAAAACACAGACCAAGGACCAGAGAAGTTAAGCTTCCTCCCACCTCAAGTCATACAATAGAAGGTGACAGAGGGGTTTGAACCTGGCTGCAAATCCAAGGTCTCCTCCCCATCAATATGCTTTAGGCCTTATTTCAAGGTACCCCCAGGGCACACAGGAGCAGGACAAAGCAGAGTCCAAGCTTCTTCCTCTCCATTTCTTATGGCCCCCCAGGCTCCAGTTCTCTGTACTCACCCGTAGGCAGAGCAGGTACAGTGGACCCATCCAAGGCACAAGTGGGTGCAGGAGGTGAGAAGCTGGGAGGAGAAGGGGATGGCAGCGTCTGGAGATAGAGTAACCATACAGCCAGTCATTCCTGGGCTGTGGGAGGGCTGAACCAGCATTTCCTCTCACTATGCTCTCAGTTTCTCTCCCATTTCTTCTCAATACCAAGAACAGACAAATGAGGGTTGTAACTGATACTCATTTCAACAGCCAATATGTACTGAATAGTTATTATGTGTCAGGCATTCCGCTAACACTACATATACCCGAACTTATTCAACCTTCACCCCCACCCTGTGAGAGACGGATTTTGATGGCTGCTACAGTAGAAGTGAGATTCCCATTTGAGCCACCCATCAGAATCGTGGTCACTTCGTGGCAGGGTACTGGCTAGAACTGGGGTGTTCTGACTCTCCTATATGATCCCTGCTGGGGCATGACAGGGCAACACAAACCCTTCTTGTGTACCCTAGGGCTAAGGAGTTTACCTCCATCATCTCTAGTCGTGATAGCAAGCCTGCTAAAGCTGCTGTTGTTTTATTTCACATGTGAAGCCGGCTCAGGGCAGAAAGGTAAGCACCCAAGCCCATGCTGTAGCCCAGCTGGTCCTAAAGTTCCCAAACTCCTAGCAAGGGTGCCTTGGTTTCTCTTTTCTCATCCTAGCCAAAGCACACAGGGAGGTCTAAGCCACCACAGGAGGCAAACCTGGCGAGGAAACAGGGCTTTAAGATTCATATGGAAGGGCTGGAGAGATGGCTCAGAGGTTAAGAGCACTGACTGCACTTCCTGAGTTCAATACCCAGCAACCACATGGTGGTTCACAACCATCTATATGTGATCTGATGCCCTCTTCTGGCCTGCAGGTGTACATGCAGGCAGCACACCGTATATGTAATAAATAAAATAAATTAATAGGGAGCATTGTTGAGGTGAAAGGGTCAACCCAGAGGTACTTGTGAACAGAGGGAGAATGAAGCTTCACCTGTTCAGGGTCAGAGAGCTCAGATGGCCCCGGGGGACCAAGCAGTTCCTCTACCAGCAGGGATGGAAAGACTCCAACATGGCCCCCAAATTCTCCCCTCCAGAAACCATCATCCACGCCATCTTGAGCCCTGGGCAGCAAGCGGATGAGTGCTCCTTCAGGAAAACTCAGCTCCTCTTCACTCTGTCCAGTGTAGCTGTACAGGGCGCGTGCCAAGAACGCTACAGGAGCCGGGAAGAGAGATGAAGTAAGGGAGTGGGTTGGTCGTGGCACGCTAGTGCCGTGAGACTCTACAACCATCCAGTCACCTGTATCTTTACCTATGGTCCCTGAATCCATAACTTCCTTTTTTTTTTTACCTGTGGGCTCTGCTCCTGAGGGATTGTCGCGGCCATGGCTGCTCCCAGGGAGTGAGAGATCCGGGAAGTTGAGATATCGCTCGGGGACAAAGCCTGCTTCTCCGTGCTGGTTCCGAGCCTGCTCACCCGGGCAATGTGAACCAGTATCAGACTTGCTCAGCAGTCCATGACCTTGGCTCTTCTCCATGCAAGTTTCTGGCAGTGCCTGGTTGAGTCCTCCCACTGCCCCCAGCCCAGGGTCCCGAACTCACCTTAACCCATTCCTCAGCATCGCCTTCTTCTATGACCTCCAGCCACTCACCCTCTGTGATAGTCAGCTCATCCTCACGTCCTGCCTGAGCCCCACAAGGAAGGCGTCAAGGCCCGCCCCACCCCCACCCACGGCGCCCATCTGAAGCTTCCACACCCATTCACACCTGGTAACCGAACACTACATGTGCAGGGCAGGGGAGGGGTCTGGTAGCCAGGGCTTGGGGGGCAGGCTCCTCAAAGAGCTCTCCAGCCTCCTCACATTCATCGAAGTCAGAAAGCTCGGCGTCCTCAGCCTGGAGAGGGGTAGAGGATGGATACTATCTCAAGTACTGCAAGGATCTCCCACACCCCTATCTTATCTGGGAATCCTCCTTCAAGGCAGTACCCCTCAGCCAATCAATCACCATAGCTCATAACCAAAACCACTACAGGGCAGGATGATACCAAGTAATAACAACTGCAGCAGTTAGAGGCTTAGTACAAAGTATCTTACAGACAGACACACTGCTTCACTTAAGCTTCAGAATTACCCAGCATTCCAAAGGACCCGGGCTCAATTCCCAGCACCCACATGACAGCTCACCACTGTCTGTAACTCCAGCTCCAGGGAGTCTGACACCTTCATATCAATGCACATAGAGGAAAATTAAATAAATTATATATAAAAAAGAATAACTCAGCATTCTTTTGTACAACTATACTAGGCTCACTTTACTTCTGAAGAAACTGAAACTCATAAAGGTTAAGTCACTTTCCAAGGTCACATGGCCCATAAGTAGCTCGCGTGACCTCATAGAGCAGCTGGCGCTCAATTAACCTCCAGAGCGCTCCCAGAAACATGTGTTTTTTTTTTTAAAGATTCACTTATTGCATATGAGTGCTTTACAGAAGAGGGCAGCAGATCTCATTATAGATGGTTGTGAGCCACCATGTGGTTGCTGGGAATTGAACTCAGGACCTCTTGCAGAGCATGCGGCACTCTTAACCACTGAGCCATCTCTCCAGCCTCAAACATATTTTTTTAAGATTAATTATTCATTTATTATTATGTATACAGTGCTCTGCCTGCATGTACACCTTCAGGCCAGAAGAGGGCATCAGATCACATTATATAGCTGGTTGAGCCACTGTGTGGTTGCTGGGAATTGAACTCAGGACCTCTGGATGAGCAGTCAGTGCCCTTAACCTCTGAGCCATCTCTCTAGCCCCCAGAAACATGGTTCTTGATCACCACATTGTAAGGTTATTGAGGATTTTCCAGAACAGAAAGTGTGCAGTATCATTTAGGCCTTGTGGCATCCCTCTGATTGTGATTCCCATTTTAGAGGCTCTGCTCTCTAATAAAGAACTTCAGCCTCCCACATGTGTATGGTTAGGGACAAAGAGGAACTCACCGTGGGAGAGAGGTCCCTCTGGGACAGCCGAGCCTCACTAAGTCGTCGCTCCTGCTCCACCTCATCCTGGGCTTGGGTCATGGCTGGCTTCAGCCAGCACTGCACATCTAGGCCAGCCTCCTGCAGCAGGGCCAGCCGGGCAGCCCCTTTCACCTGGCTCACCTGATAGGAGGCGAAGGAGAACAATATATATCCTGGCTGGTTACGGCTGCCCCCTCTGTTTTCCTCGTTTTCTCTACTTCAGTGGAGGGGGGGGGGGTGCCTGAGGAGGCAGAATTTCAGCCTCCCTTAGAGCAGGGCCGTGGCTCACCTGGGCCCGTCGGATGTTCTCCCTTACTTCCTGTAGCCGCTGTTCTACTGCTGGAGCTTCTCGCTCTGGAACCTGCTGACGCCTCTGCTCCAGTCGCTGCAGGACCTGGTGAGGATGGCAGAAGGCGATGGAGACATTGTAGGCACTGCTTACTCTGAGTCGGGCCCTTTGCTAGTTGCATCACTTGCATTGTGTCACTCATCTTCCCTACAAGGCAGGTGTTATTATTGGCTCCAGTTTAGTGATGAGGAAACCGAAGTCCAGAGAGATGGAGTCACTCCTTACCCAGGGTTAGAGAACTCACGAGCAACAGGAGAGGAGACAAAGCCCAGACTGTCTAACTCCGGAAGCTATGCTCTCAACTACTGTGTCATGCTTTTCTGTTAACACTCCTCTCCCTGCCTTCCTGTCCCCACCTCTCAGCTTGTCTTACTCACCCCCACTACCTGCACCCCCACCTCACCCGATGCCCATGATGCTGGATCTTGTAGTCCCGGGCAGCCCTGCTTGTCCAGCGCTGAACTTCTTTCTCCAGGCTACTCTCTCCAACCATGCCTCCTGCTCCCCACTCCAGGGAATACACCTGAAGGGGACAAGGAATGCTTGAGGAAAAAACCCAAGGGGCTGGAGAGATGGCTCAGAAGTTAAGAGCACCGGCTGTTCTTCCAGAGGTCCTGAGTTCAATTCCCACAACCATATGGTGGTCCATAAGCGCCTATAATGAGATTGAGATCTGGTGCCCTCTTCTGGCGGGTAGGCACACATGCAGGCAGGAAATTATATACATAATAAATAAATCAATCTTTATAACACACACACACACACACACACACACACACACACACACACACGCCAGGTAGTACACTGGAGAGGCAGAAACAGGCAGATCTCTGTGAGTTTGAGGCCAGCCTAGTCTCCAAAGTGAGTCCAGGACAGCCAAGGCTACACAGAAAAACCCTATCTCGGAAAACAAAAACAAAAACAAAAACAAAAACCAACCAATTAAACAAAAGAAACCAAGCCTGTCCTGCTCACTAGTTCCTTTTCCTTCTTCATCTTTTTAAAAAAAAAATCTTTAGATTTACTTTATTATTTGGTATATATGAATGTTTTGCCTGCGTATATGTCTGCACATCACACGAGTGCCTGGTGCCTGAGAAGATGGTGAGCCTCTAAGTCTGTGTCATGTTAGGAATCAGACCCAGGCCCTTTCCAAGCACAAGTGCTCGTAACCACTGGGGCAACTCTCCAGCCCTTTCCTTCTTCATCTTGACCTCCAGTGTCAGGGACAAAGAGGACGGAGGGGGGGGGGGGGAGTGCCTTTGTCTGTGGACAAAAGTATGTACTCATGTAGACGCAGGCCCAGGAATGGGATCAGAGTTGAGCGACAGAAAGCAGAACCAAAAGAAGAGGAGCTGAGCTTCCCCCGCCTAAGGGGTGCCTGAGTTCAGATGGGAGAGGGGTCAACAGGATTTTGAAACTCCCTGTCCAAGGCGGAACATCACCACACCAATCCTTGGACAGGAACAATGAAACAAGGAGTCTAAACCACACTGGTATTTAGATTTGGCCTGTTTCCACAAGCAGGGTGCTCTTACCTGATCGGCCCCCGCTGGCTGGAACTGCTGAGGTGGGGTGGGGGAAAAGACTCCGGGCCCCTGAAGAACCAGCTTCACGTCTTGTTCCCAGTTTACCTAGGGTTGGGTAATGGACACTCACTCACTTGCCAGCCACCCAAACCTCTCCCCAGATCTTCTTGGGGAAAAAAAACAAAAAAGGGAGGTGAGAATGGCATTGGTAGGAGGAGGGGAGGAGCTGGGGGAAGGCTGGAGGGAAGGCTGGGGGAGGGGCTGGGGAAGGCTGGGGGGAGGCCTGGGGGATGGCCTGGGGGGTGGGCTGGGGTTGTATCTGTTGTATCTGAAGAAAGGAACACAAAGCATCAGCAAGGGGCACTCACAACTCCAGCCCTCACCTGAGAAGTTGCCTTCCCCCCATGGCGGGCATGTTCCAGTACCATCTCTGCAGCTTCCAGCTCCGTGTGGCCTAATAAAGTCAGGGGGTCCCTCAAGTATTCTGACAGTTCACTTACCAGGACCTGGAGAGAACCCCAAGGTACCTTAGTACATTAGGTACACATGACCTTCTCCCAAGCTTCTAGTGCAGAGTAGATAGATAACTCGTCCACGGATGAGGCATGAACACGAGGGACAGGGAGAAGACGAGGGACAAGACATTGCGTGCTTCTAACCAAACCGACGCCCTTAAATCGCTTCGTAGTTGAAGCACGCCCACATGCATGCATTCCCTTTGAACTTCCTGAGTGCTACGACATGGGCAAACTGGGGTTCCTCTGATAAAGGAACTTGATGTCACGTCTTGTATGACACAGTCACCAAGAAGCAAAAGCAGAGCCCACATATGCATCTTCTGGTCACCCTGAGCACTAGCCCTAGCCTGCCTGGGGAGAAGCAGAAAACACGGATAGTGTCTCTCCATCCACTGAGGGCAGGAGGGACCTGGGTTAGTACTGGCCTTGAGCAGCGCTGGCAGTTCCTCTTGGTAGTAGTGGGCGAGGTGAGCGTTGGTGGCCACCAGATTTAGCAGGTACTCGTTGCGGGCTGCTCTCAACTGCTGGGAGTACTGAGCTGACTGGGCAGACAGCTAGGAAGTGGAAATAAGAGTCAACGGGGAGCCTTGAACTCTTGGAGTCTTTCCAAGGCCAAGCTCAAACCCAGAACCAGAACAGATCTCATATTATTGCTTACATGCCTGGTGCCACACTAAAACTTTCACATATGGATTTGGCTTTTTAAAAACCTTCTCATGGCTTCTACACATATATAAAAACATAAACTGTGTCTTACTTTAGTTTACCAGCTCTTATATGAGCTGACCCCTAAAACCTCTCTGATCCCTTTCGAGTGCATGCCTCTTGCTTAAAGCGGGGTGGCCACACTGGCCTTACCCTCAGCTCTCTAACCAAAGTGGCTCTCTCCTTAGCTTCCACACTCACCGTTCCCTCTCCTCATAACGTTCATGGCCACTTCAGTTCAGCCTGTGCACGCCAAAGACCTTGGCGTGGCTGCCTCCCTGACACTCAGAGCCATCTGTTCAGTGAGGTCTCCCTTCTCAGTCGCACCCAACTGTTACTCTTTTATCACAAGACTTTTATTTGCAACTTCAACTGATTATTCACGTCCTCTCATCTCACCCAGGCTGTGGGGATGGAACTCCATTAGTCCTGTTCTCACCGTATCCCCAGGGACAGAATGTTGCCTAGCATGTAGAGGTACTCAAAAAACAATTATAAAGGAACAAAACCGAAATGGTATTATTTCCACTGTACAGACGAAGAAGATGAAGCTCAGAAGAAGCAAGGAGCTGCATTACTGAGTGCTCACTACATGCCTGATAATAAACCACTAAGAAATTTGGAAGCCTCAGGTTCAACTCAATCTCTTACTTTTATGCCACCTGGACCCCAAACCACTAGGCTACTCTACCCTTATCTATGCCTTTATCCCCCCCCACACCTTGGTGCTTAGCTTCTGGAGGCTGGTCCGCGAGTGAAAGATCCCATGGTCACTTCGGTTCAGTCTGTGCAGGCAAAAAATAGTCAAGTCAGGCGCAGCTTTGATACTTTGATTCCACCCCACTCTCCTCACACCACACCTTGGATGTCATCCCACCTGGCCTGGACATCAGCTGCCTTCTCCTGTGCCAAGGCCCATACTCGCTCTCGCTGCCCATAGAGCTTCCGACTTCGGCTCAGCTCCCGGACAGACTGTAGCACTTCGGCCTGTGCTCGCTGGAGGCTCTCTGTCCCCTGGTAGCAAAGATACACAGACTCCTGACCCAAACCATGTCTAATCCAGGGCTGGAGGTTCCTTTACCCCATCCACTGAGACATACCTTCCTCAGCACCTGCTCCTTGGCACTCCTCCCAGTGCCCCCTGCTAGGTCACGGTATCGGTCAGACGCCTGGAGCCGGGCTTGGCCTCCAGCCACGGTAGCATCCAGAAGGCAACGCCAGGCACCAAACACTGTCCTGCTCCTCCCCAGAGAAGATCTGTGTTGAAGAAACACTCCACCATTTCATGAGACTCCCCCCCCCCAATTCGAACACCACAGTATGCCCTTCCCCTCCGCCCCCCGCCTTCTAGGAGCTCATCAATCGATCAGCCCAGGAGCTAAGCCACAGGATCACTTGTGCCCTCCACCCTCACCCACAGTGTCCTTGCTGGGTCAGCTCCTCTGCTGCTGTGTCAGCTCTACCTGCAGCTCACGTGCCTCCCCGTACTCCTTAGGTCCTCATCCCCACAATCTCTGGGAGCGAGCTCCACAGCACCTCCAACACTGTGCGACTCACCTGCTGTCTACCTCCCCACCCCGCTGTCCTTCTCTCTTTAGGAATGGCCCGGCCAGCTTCTGGAGTGCCTGGTGAGAAACCATCACAAGTGCAGACCCTTTATTGAAGACCCAACCCCAACAGGGGGCAGAATTTGGAACCAGGATCTGGGATACTATCTTTTGGATATATAACATATACATATCCTAAATGCCTTACATTCATTAATTCATTTAATCCTTGTAACCTTATGTGCAATTTGGGGATTATTATTTCTAGTCCCATTTTACACAGAAAAAAATTAAGACAAAAAATATTAAATAACTTGTCTACGATCACACAGCTAAGGAGGCAGTAGGGCAGGGATCTAACACAAATCTGGTTGACTCTAGATATCTGTTCTTTTTTTTTTTTTAATTATAAAATCACTTTATTCTAATTAATTCACAAACAAAAACATCACATAGTTAGGTGTTTGTTTTTCACTACAATAAGGGGGTGGGGGCACTGCTGCCAGGGTAAAGGAGGCTAGAACAAGAGGGAGGGTCCAGAGAGGCGTCCCATACCTGGCCATACTCCCGTTCAATGGCTGCCCTCTGCTTGCTGTAGGATCTGTGGAGAAGGGGGGAGGGGGCGAAGTTACTGATTGATTGCTACGGTTCTCTCACACTCAGTTCTCTCCTTGGCTTGAGCAGGAGGAAGAGGGAACCAGCTCAGAGTGTGACTACCTACATCCAGAGGGAGTGGGTCTGAAAGACGAGAGTCCTTGAGATCACCTCTGGCAGCTACAACACAGGTCAGCCTCACCTTACTGCTCAAAGCCCAGGCAGGATCCTCCCACCCCTGCAGGACCATCTGTGGGTCTGGAGGTGAGAGAACTGACAGGACCTAGCTCCACCACTTCCAACAGGTCTGGAAGCGGAAGGGCGGTTATGCCCTAAGCTTGATTGTGGAGGTGGGGAGAGAGGGGTGGGGGTCGAGTGGCTTGAGGGAGGGGCTCTCTGTTTATGTATATAGCCCCAGTAACTGAAGAGGCAGGCCTAAAGTAAGGGTCATGAATGGGTAGGCCAGAAAGCTCATCCAGACAACGCCCGATCCTGACAGACTGTACGCTGAGGAAAGAGTCGCGCTCTCGTTCCTATGAACGAAGGAGTATGTGAAGGTGAGGGGTCTGGGGCTACCTGATGTCCTCCAGCAGATCCGCCTCCCTCTGTTGCTGTGTCTGAAGGATGCTCAGCTGCTCCAAAAAGCGAAGTTTCACCTCCTGGGCTGGCTTCACCTGTAGGATCAAAAAAGAGATGAAGATCCCCTTCCTGGCACCGTACTCCAGCGAGTGTGGGGTACAAAACATCTCACGGGGAGCGGTGAGGGGGCGGGGCCCGAAAGAGGCTGGGCTGTTTCCTCGGTTTCTTCTGTGTTCGGCTTTGATTTCCTTGCCACACCCTGTGTCCTACCCCCGGTCGAGTGCCCGTGGGCTCCCTCCGCTCCCCCAAGACCTCCAGGAATTCCCTTTTCCCGGGCAAATCTCACTTTTCGGGGCGGCGGCTGCATCTCGGCTCCAGCAAAGGCTGGCAGACACTCTACTCCGGAACTCGGGAAGGCACCGCCCACAACGAGGCCCCGCCCCCGAGTTAGCCCGCTCCGCCCACGCTCGTCAAGCTGCGCGCCCGGCGCGGAAGCACACAGGGGCAGCAAAGGAACTGAACCTGTTATTGCTACAAGTACCCCGGAAGGGTCCCTGCCGCGGGGCGGACGCAGCGTGCGCCTGGCGGTCCGGGGAACCTCGAGCTTCTGAGTCAAGACGCCTGGGTTCTGTTTCTAGTATAGCCACTGATTCAGCCTGTAATTATTTCTGGTCATTCATTTAGATATGCATATCGCCAGTCCCTATGCTAAGTGTAGGAGACCAGGTGACCAGGGAAACTGAGTCACTGGACACCTGAGCGAAAATGACTCTGACAAAGGGAGACTCCTTTTCCTACTCCCCGCAGAACTGGAAATGCTAGCGTGAGAGGGATGAGAAATACGCCAGGAGCCCACAGGAACCAGCCCAGAGGGAAAGACGAGTTCATGCTGGGCTCCAGTGGGTACTAATGGTATCGGTGAGGAGGTGTATGGCCTGGAAAGGCCCTGTCATCATTTTGGGCCGTTTCTTCAGGCTTTATGGTCCCAATTTACCAATTTTAGCGTGGTGTGTGTGTGAGAGAGAGAGACAGAGACAGACAGAGAGACACAGAGACAGAGGCACAGAGAGACAGAGATAGACATAGAAGACACTCTCGGGTGCTGATCTTTGATATCCACCTTGTTTGACACATACACACATACTGTGTATGCCAGACTAGCCGGCGGATTCTGCTAAGCATTGGAATTACAGATGCTGGCCCTACAAGTCCAGCTTTTTTATGGGTTCTAGGAATTTGAACTTAGGCCCTCACGCTCAGATAGCAGGTGCCTTTACCTACTGAGCCATCCCCCAGCCCCTCCAGTGAGCACTTTATTTTACCCCACAACCCCTCCATCAGTAAGAGATACAGGTTCTGTTTCAGAACACGCTTGTGAGCTCAAGACGTCATGATCAGTCTTCAGCTCTAGCATCCAGCCTCTTTGCTTCCAGCTTCTTCCCACCCTCCCCCTGTCATTCTCCGGAGGACAGAGACCAGGCTCCACACTGTCACGCTCCCCTAGCCTTTGAAGAGATCTCAACTTAGTCCAAAACCGGGATCTGTGCCTTTGATAATGAAACGGGTTTCACGACTAGCTGATATAACGAAGCAGAGTTGCAAGTTTTATTAAAGATATTTTAGTATAGGTTAAAGCATGAGAGTGATGAGAAAATCCAGAGAAGAAAGTCAGACACAAGTAAGGGAGGTATGGTATGTGCTTCCCAAGGGAATGTATGGGAAAGTATGTGTTTACCCAGGTGTGGTATGGGCTCCTCAAAGAAGAGCAAGCAATGTCTTAGCACTAGCCATGTATATTCTTTCTGGCGGCTCTTGATTGCTTCTTTTGTTTGTTTCTTTTTTGTTTGTTTGTTTTACTCAGAGTTTTTCTATATAGCCCTGGATGGCCTGGAACTCACTTTGTAGACCAGGCTGTCCTCAAACTCACAGAGATCTGCCTGCCTCTGCCTCCTGAGTGCTGAGATTAAACGCGTGCACCATCACTTCCAGGCTTTCAGGTTACATCTTACAGCAATTACACTGCTAAAAAAGTTTTTTTTTTTTTTTCACTTTTCCTTCTATGTCTTTTGATAAGAGAAATCTATGTGGTAACTCAGGAGACAGATGGAATTCTAGTACTGTAAACCCAGAAGCCACTAGAGTTGCACAAGGGGTTTATTACATATTCCACCCTTGTCATGGGATTTCTAGTGAAATTCCTAGAAAACTGCAGGTTTACAGCTGCGAAGGGAGAAAGGCCTCAAGCAATTACTTCTACTGTACTCTTGCTGTGCTACTAGCAAAGGCTTTAGCCTGGAGCTCTGATGGAGGGCTTCTCCTGCTTGTGTCCTCCCTATTTTTGTTTTGTCTTTAATGTTTCCCGAGACAGAGTCTCTACGTAGCCTTGGCTGGCCTAGAACTCACTCTGTAGACCGAACTGGCTTGGAACTCACAGATCCACCTACCCATGCCTCCTGAGTGCTGTGATTAAAACTCCTTCCCCTATCTTTTTTTTTGTTTTGTTTTGTTTTTGTTTTTGTTTTTGTTTTTTGAGACAAGGTTTCTCTGTGTAGCCTTGACTGTCCTGGATTCACTTTGTAGACCAGGCTGGCCTCGAACTCACAGTGATCCACCTGCCTCTGCCTCCCAAGTGCTGGGATTAAAGGCGTGCGCCACCACCGCCCAGCTTCCCCTACCTTTCTATCTTGCCTCTCCTGCTGGGCACTCTTTGCTCCACCTGCTGCTCTCTGCCCACTGGGCCAAGATCTTTCCTCTGCACAGCACTCAGGCCTGCTCCTAGCACTCCCTGTATTCACTTCTTTGCCTTTGTTTCTGACCCTCAGAGGCTCTAATTCCCAACCACATTCCATCCCAAGCTGTCATGTAGTTTAGTCTCTCTGAAGTACTAAACTCACCTGTTCTCTGATTTATGTGTGTATCTTCTGTTTCCTTTCTGCAAGGCTCTGTAAAAGCAAGGACCCTATTTGTTTTGCTCACATCTTGTCTCTGGACTTGGCACCAACTAGGTGTTCAATATATATTCGTTGAAGGAATGAATATTGTTGAAAAAGTGAGTCTTTTGGTTCTAAAGTTTATTAATAATGACCCATTCTTTTTTGGGGTCCACTTTGCTCCAGCTCCCAACCCCAGTCAGTCACCCCACTCTAGGGCCTCAAGGTAGTTCCAACACATAGGAAGTGGAATAACAGATTTGGTCATCATGTACATCTCCAGCTTCCAAACTTTCACTTTTCTTTAATAAAACCATCCTTATGCCCCAAAACTTTCACTGAAACCCTATATCAGATAAAGAAGCCAGGAGCTGCCCTTATTGAGTTAAAATTACTAGGGCTTATAGCTCAGAAACACAGTTTGATGCTCACTCCTTATTTCAGTGACTTCATAGTACAGACAACTAGGCTGGGCCCAGAGAGGGGCCATGTTCTTCCCTGAGACACACAGTCTCCAGGGCTCTCAGTCCAGTGCACCTTCCAGGGTACCATACTGGATTCCAGAGTCATCCACCCAGGGCAGAAGAAGCTCCCAGCAGTGTCTGCCATGGTAAGAGCCTGGTTTCTCCTCTGGTTACCTGCCTCCTCAATTGCTGGCTCTAGAGTCATGTGAGGGTCTGGCTGGAGGGGGAACTGGAAGTGCAGGGGGGTTGGGTGGGTAATCTGGGTGTCTGTGTTGGAAGGCTGGTGGGGCTAGGGGTTTGGGGACTGGCGGGCTGGGAAGGGCTTTCTGGACATGTGGCAGGCTCTCCCTTCCTCAGGATGAGATTGTTGAGCTCCTGGACTAGCTGCTCCTCCAGGGACCCCCGTGCCTGAGGAGTGCTCTTTGAAGAGGAGCCTGGAGGAGGGTCAGGCATCCTGTCCTCCTGGCCCAATGTGCTGGCTTTGGAGATGGGGGTTTGATCAAAGGATCTCTGGCTGGGAAGGGGTGTCTCTGACTTAGTGGTCCACTCCCACGTGGAGGAGAAGGAGGCCGTGTCCTTGGTGAGCTCAGGGAAGGCCCCGACCTCCTCATACACTGGCTCTTCGTACACAGGCTCCTCCTGCTCATCTTGCTCCTCCACAGACCCCTGGGATGACTTCATTGGCTGGATGGAAAGGGGACAGCAAAGGATGGGCGCCATGTCAGAGCTGCTGTGCTATTAACCCTTGATCAAGTTCTTCCTTGAGTCAGTCAGACACTATAAAATACTTGACATATGTGATGGTGCAACAGCCTGTACATATATGTACAGTGTGACATATATGGGTCGCATTCCAGGAGAAGGAGATGCAGAAGGGGTTAAGTTGCCCTGGATCACATAGTAAGGAAATGGCAGTTGGTGAGACTCGAATTCAGATCTATCTGGCTCCCAAATGCATTCAATTACCCATCCTCCCTCCCTCCCCCTCCCCCTTTTTTTCTACTTCTCAGATTTGTAATTACTTTTGGTTTCTTCATCATATCCCCCTTCACTGTCCTCCTCTGTCACATGCACATACATTGATGGCCTGCATCAGAACAGACATGGAGCACACCAGGGCATGGGTAGCACAGAACACGCCCAGGGCTGGCAGACACACAGCTGGAACAAGCACAATACTCACAAAGAACATGGACAAGGTCCTCCGGTTGTGTAGCCGCCGCTGGACCCAGGTAGAGTAGGGATGAGGGGAGGAAGAGACAGAGACAAAGTGAGGCCCAGCAACAGGAGGTGTTGGCAGGAAGTCAGGGCACAGAGAACGTGGACAAGGGGGTCATGGGCGAGTGGGTGGGGCATCTGGCATGCAGGCACGCTGTTTCCTTCTGCACTATGACAAGGGTACAGGTAGGGAGCGGATATTTAAGATCTGCTGGGGGTAGGACCTCACCAGGGTCTGATTGGCAGAAAGAAGGCTGGCTCCACTGTCGTCCCCTCGGATGGGCAGCAAGGGCATCGTGCCAAACTTCTGATGAGCAAGGTCAGAGGAGGAGCGGCGGCGTAAAACCACTGACTGCTGGTCATCATGCTGAGGAGATAGTGAGATGTTGGCACTAGTGGACCTGGGAAGCACTGAGGGGTGTGGCTGGTCCCCAGAGGCCTCTTCCTTCTCCTCACCTGGGCTTTAAGGATGCTTGTGGTCCAGTCCCACATCTGATCCTCATCAGTGCAGGACAGACAGCTGTGGGCAAACAGAGTGATTCAGGAAAGTGAGTGATGTAGCTTTAGGCATGAAGGGATGGAGAAGGAGATGGTGGAAAAGGACAGGGCAGAGCTAGGGAGATAACTCAGTTGGTATGAAGTGTTCGCCATACAAGCATAGGGACTGAGGTTGGATCCTTGGCACCCAGGTCGAAAAAGGGGAAACTAGCCTGTGATGGTGCATGCCTTCAATCCCAGCACTTGGGAAGCAGAAGTGGGCACATCTCTATAGTTCAAAGCCAGCCTGGTCTAGAGAGTGAGTTTCAGGGCAGCCAAGGCTACACAGAGAAACCCTGTCTAAAAAATAAACAAAAACCAAAACAAAACAAAAGAAGAGGACTAGAGAGATGGCTAGAGAGTGGTTAAGAGCACTTGCTGCTGTTCCAGAGGACCTGGGTTCAATAGCCAGCAGCACCCACATGGTGGCTCACAACTATTGTAATCCCAGTTCCAGGCAATCTGACACCTCTGTGGGCACCAGGCATGCACATGGTACACAGATATAAATTCAGGCAAAACAATCCATGTGCATTATTTAAAAAAAAAAAAAAAAAAGCTGAAGCTGGCTTGGTGGCTAGTGCCTATTATCCCAGGGATAGGGAGGTGGAGATGGGCAGCTTTCTGAGGTTCACTGGCCAGTCAGCCTAGCCTAACTAGCAAACCCCAGGTCCAACTGAATGACACTTGAAGTTGACCTCTAACCTCCACATGCATGAGCACATGCATATACACATGAACGGATGGACGGGCAGACAGACAGGGAGTAGGGCAGAGGCAGAGAGGAAGGTAGCTAGGAAGTACTCACAGGTGCATCTTTTCCAGTATTAAAGTGAAACCCCACCTGAAAGACAAAGGGGACTCGTGGTAGGGTAACTAAGAGCCAGAGAGGTGATGACAAGGAAACCCCAGGTCATAGGGAGGAAGGGAAACTCACGGTGTTGGAGGTTTTAACTTCTTGCGGATTCCCAGGTAGACCTTGGCACCTTCCAGAGACCATTCTCGCTCTGGCTTAGAGCTCTGAGAACATGGGCCCAGGCAGAAAGATTGAGAGGTACAAGAACACCAGGGTTAGGGAGAGCAGGGAATCATGGGTACACTGGGACATATGATCAAGGTCAGGGAAACAATGAGACTGGTGAGGACATGGGCTGTGGTGTCAGGGGTTGGTACAATTACGACTCCTGCTGCCTGAATGGCCAGCCAACATCTCACCCCTCTAGGCCCAGGGCATCACCTTCTTCTCCTTGAGCAGGAGCAGGCAGCGGCCGCGCACCAAAAAGAACCTTTCCTGGAATCGGCTACCCAACAATCGAGGTGGCTCCTCGCGACACCGTAGCAGTCCCACCCGTGGGCTCTCCCGACGCACTCCTGGGCACAAAAGAGGCAGTGCTGGGTGGAGGCTCCCGGGGGACAAGCCAAAGGAATGCTGGGCTGAGGGAGGAGGCTCACCTGTGAAGAGGCAGCCAGCGTGTGCCATAGAGACTTTTCTCAGGAGCAGAGAGGCTGAGCAGGGTTCTGGAAGCTGGCACCACTGCAAGGCCTGTTCAAGAACCTTTTCTTTGGGGTGCAATGGCCTCTCTGAGGGGAAATGTTCAGGCAACTGATAATCATCACAAAAACTAGCCAAAGCCAGAGCCCCAACCTCATCTCCCACTAGTTACTCATTCATTCATCCACCTGTCTAACCATAGACATTTATTTTAATCCTGATGCTATGCCAGGAGCCATGCTGTCCCTGGGATACAATCGTGAGAATGACACATATGGCCTGCTTTCTTGAAGCTACAGGCTCATGAAGGAGCCAACAGTAAACAGGTAGTTGAGCAAAATAGAGACCAATAATGTAGTAATGTCTTAAAAAAAATAAAGGTGTGTGTGTGTGTGTGTGTGTGTGTGTGTGTGTGTGTGTGTGTGTGTGTGTGTCTTGTGCAGTGTGTTTTCCTGGAAGCTGGATTTACTAGCAGTTTGTGAACCGCCCAGTATGGGTACTTGGATCCAATTTCTGGTCCTCTGTAAGAGCAGTAGGCACTCTCAACCACTGAGCCAATGTTCCAGCCTCCAATAATACTTTGAAATAAATGATATTTAAGAGGCACACAGAAAAACAAAGGAACAAAGAGAAAACGCAGGTGAGCAAGTGAGGCAGGCCAGTCAGGCAAGGCCTGTTAGAAGTTGCATTTGTGGATAAGGCTCAATCTGTTTGCAAGATTAGGCAAAGCAGGCTGTGCCTAAGACCACGGGTGATCTTTTTTGTTTATTTGTTTGATTTGGGCATTGGGTGTTTCTTTGTTTTGAGACAATGTAGCTCTGGCTCTTCTGGAACTCTCTAAATAGGACAGGCTGTCCTCCAATTGCCTCTGCCTCCCTACTGCTGGGATTTCCGGTGTGCACAGCCTCAGATAGGATCTTACAGGATGAAATGTAAGAACAAATGCCACGAGTTAATGAATTATTCCTGAGGGTACTAAACAGCAAATATGGCCAGACTAGAGATGTGTGTAACTCAGTAGTGCATGCTTGCCTTCCATTCCCAAGTACCCATGTTCAATACCATGGTGGCACACTGCGTTCTGGCCTGTGCTCTGGCAAAGGGACAGGTTAGAGAGTGGCTAATGAAAGATGATGTCTCAAAAATAAGCAACAGCCACCCACTCAAGGTTTTGCAGGCCATGGTAAGAACCTTGAGTTTTCTTCTCAGCTCATTAGGAACCCATGAGAAGGGTTTGAGCACAGCAATGGCGTGATCTGGTTTATCTTGAAATGTTCATTTGGCTGCTCTTCAGAAAATAGACTGTAGAGAGGCAATACATAGACGACAAAGAGGAACACTGTCCAGCTGTTCCCAGGCTAGAGCCACGCATTTCAGCGCTTCCTACTGGGAGACAGACAGATAATGGTGACTGTGACTAGGGTGGTGAAACAACAGAAATGGAGAGAAATGATAGGCTTGAGTGCAATCAATAGGACTAATTAGTTGGTGGATTGATTATAAAGATGAAAAGGGGTGGGCATAGGACTCGTAGGCTTCTGGACTTGATAGCTGAGTGAACCGTGGTACTATTTGCTGTAAAAGAAAACC